>NW_027212872.1:0-344607 GCF_030788295.1 Drosophila virilis | reverse complement strand
CCCTCCCAGCTATCGCACTATTATATTCGACTTTTATCTCCCTATAATTCCAACTCATTGGCTTATGGTTGGCACTTTTCAAACTTAGGCCGATCGAGAAAGATCGGCAGGTAACGCTGTTGGCAATAGTGGAAACTGGTGAATCTTGGGGTATGCAATATTTATTATAAGAAATTGTTAGGGGTAATGCAGCAAAAAATGTAATGCTGCCGACAGTATGCAATAATTATTCGTTTAAGGTATGCAATGCTTTATTGACAAGGAACGCTGGTAAAAGTATGCAACAGTTTTTAGTGAAAGTATGCAATGATTTAAAGGAATGAAATGCTGGCAGAAGAGAGCAGCAATATTTACTTTACTTTACAATTTTTTTTTTTTTTTTTTTTTTTTTTTTTTTAAAATCACACGTATCGGTATGTGGCGTTCGTGAATAATTTCTTCAAACTGAAATCACTTATGAACTTACATGGTATGGGTTCCTATTTATTGGTTGGGCGCCAGTTATTCATTAATGTATGTTCTGCGATGTAACACAATGTTATCTTGGGTAAGTTGCGTTGATCCCGCGCTGCCCTTGATCAAAATATGTTCTCCTTGATCAGTAACATTACGAAAGATATGTTTTATCGGCAATGCCGGAGCAGTATATTTATTTCGGCGACTTATGTGTTGCGCGCTTCATATAAAACTAAAAACTAGGGGACAAGCAAATTATACAAATACCCTAAGCCTCAATGCATCACGCCATCAAAGCATGGTCGGCAAGCCGACTCAGCATTCCATGCAGTGTCAGCTTACCGCTGCTGGCCGTTCTTAGCGCAGAGCGCTGAACTCAGTTCTGGCGCGTCAGCATTGTTAATACGAAGCTACTTAATTGCTAGGGCAATATATTTATGCTTAGTTGTTAACTTATATACTTACAAACACACACACACACACACGTAAAAATCAACAGCTGCCGAACTGCATTTATGCTTATTATTGTTATTATTGTTCCTAGACGCACAACGAAAAAAACGACAATTATAAATAATATAATAATATTACTATTTATCTATTGTAAGTGAACAAAAACACTACACATCAACTCAAAGCTCCACATTTGTCAGCGGTGTGTACTCACCCACAATTGTGGGTATTTTATTAGTACCACAAAAGGTAAAAACAATTTATCCGTTACCGTATTCGGTAACGGTAATATAATAATAAAATTATCGAAAACGAGCATCGAATTTCGGTTCGGTCGAAAAAATTTATTATTATTTCCCTTGTTTAATAAATAATCGTATTATTTTTAAGTTACCAAATCAAATAAATTTATTAATTAAATTGATCAAATCAAATAAATTTTGATTTCAAGCACAATTATTTAAATCTTCTGAAATCTCAATCGCATAATAAACTCGATTATTTACCTGTATCGGCATTCCAGTGTTTCTTTGTTTCAAGCATCGCAACCTGTACTACTAGAAGCGAGCCCCTTTGTTTTCCTACCCAATCGCTTTCGCCTAGTATGCCAACTGGCAAAGGAGAAGAAACAAAGCATCACTTAGCAGTTCATTCCGCAAGCACCTCCAGAACTGCTCCGCCTCCAACAGCAGCCCTTAGAGTCGAAAGGGAAACATCGTCCCGGACTAAAAGCGAATTATCCGCGTCCACGCCAAGGGGATAAGTAAGTGATAAAAATCAGTCGCCCGCCGTCCAAAGCTAAAAGCGAAGCATCCCTGACCACTGCAGTCGGACGCACTAAGGCAACCATTAGCACAAGATCTAGTCCGATTTCCACGCGAGCTAATACCAAAACCGCCCAAAATTTGACAGACGCGCCCTTAATCAAGTTTATTTTTGCTGTCACTGATCGGCTAAGTCAGTTTGAGGCAAAAATAAACGCCTGAAGGCTCTGACCCGTCTCTCTATACGTGCCAGATCCGTCGGGACCAAGTACGAGCCTTGTGGGACAAGGTTAAAAAAGAGTGCGAGGTCGGCTCAACAATAATCTCGGAAGCCGGTTCAATGGAAACCATTTCATTTATGCAGTCCAGGTACGACTATTGTTACTTAGTATATGAGAGATGCGCCGCTAAAATTAGCGAGCAAATCAATACCGCTAACGCCCAAAATAGACCATCCGCTCAGTCCACCATTCCGACATATGTTCCCACCGGGTGTCGCTTACCTCCTTGCGACACAGAAATCTTCAGCGGAGATTACATACGGTTACCTACATTTCGAGACCTCTTTACCGCAATTTACATAAATAATCCGAGGCTATCCGAGGTCGAGAAATTATTCCATCTCAATGCGAAAATTAACGGTGAGGCTCAGACGATTGCATCGAAGTCACCTTTGACTAATTATGCCTTCTGATCAGCCTGGACCAATCTGACTGAGCGCTTTGAGAACCGAAAATTGTTAGTCAACAGCCAGCTCAAGATTCTTTTCAACCGGCAGCCAATCTCCCAAGAGTCTGGAATGGCAATTAAGGAACTTTAGAGCACCATTCAAGGTTGCTTAACAGCTCTGGAGTTATCCGAAATCAACATAGAAAACTGGGAGTGAATCCTCGTGTTCCTATGTTCCTCCAATTTACCCAAATTAACACTCTCCTTATGTCCATGTCCATCTCGAGAAAAAACGACATCTCATCTTGGCTTGAGATGAACGCCTTTCACGCATCGCACTCTAGAAGGGATAGAAGAGCTTAAACCAAGCGCAAGTATTCCAGCGCACTCCAGAATTGTTCAAACAGAACCTCCTTAACCACTAGAAGACTTAACTCGTTTGAGAAGGTTGCTAACAAGCCGCAAGCCTGCAAATTGTGCTCCAGGGAGAATCACCCTATCCGTCTGCACCCACGATTTCTCCAAATGCCCGTCAGCGAACGGGCAACTTATATCAAATAGCAAAAACTATGTTTGAACTGTTTCGCTAGGGGTCATCAGTTAAGGGATTGCACAAGTGCTCACAATTGTTTTACAAGGGTCGTCACAATACGCTCTTGCCCTGCGGTAGTCCCCATGCCACAAGCAACAGCTCCCTCCAATCAATCCATACAACCCACTCCATCCCAACAAACGATTGTTCACAATTATGTTGCAATTAACACCCACGGTGTTCTCCTAAGCACGGCTGCTATAAATGTTCGCCATTTGGATGTAAATTATACAGCTTGTGCACTGATCGACTCGGGATCAAAGGCAACATTTATTTCCGAGCGACTCTTCCACCTGATAAAGCTGCTGTACAAATCCGTACAGGCACAAGTATCGGGATTCAATCAAGCTGTTGCAGCCCTGCCTCGCAAGCTCTGCCATTTTAATATTGGCTCTCCTTCCAAGTCTCCTATCCAAATCGAGGCATCAACCTACGTCCTAACACATTTGGCAGGGAATCTACCATCTTGTTCGATCCCCCAAAGACCCTAATTTCCACAAGAGTTCGCAGAAAAATGTGCTGATTGACGCTGATATCCTACCGTCCATACTAACAGGCAGCTCCCATCTAATATATGTGGCACGTTGCTAGATTTAAACAGGCCCGGTTTCAAAGACCGCATCCACCGCAATCTCGTCATTTTCGACTCGAATATCTGTCTCTTAAGAAGAGCAATTAGACGTCATTCTCACAAAATTTTAGAAGGTGGAGGACACTCCAGTCAAACTGGTAAGGAGCTCCGACTCTTTCTGTGAGAGTAATTTCATCCGAACAACCACAAGGAACGAGAATGGCAGATATGTAGTCACCCTACCTTTCCGGGAACCTAATCACATAGATTTAGGACATTCAAGATCTATCGCACTAGTTCAGCTTCTAAAGTATCGTTTAAAAAGAAACCCTCCTTTGAAAGAGCAGTATGACTCCGTGATTCAGGAGTACTTCGACTTAGGTTATATGACACAAGTCTCTCCAACAGTAACCCCAATCATTTTTATTTGCCGCCAGCACCACAACAAAGGTTCGCGTTGTGTTTAACGCCTCCAGCCCGTATTCCAATGGCAAAAGTCTAAATGATATCCTACACACGGGGCTGCACTCCAATCCAATCTGACGATTCAGATACTTAAGTGGCGATTCTACCGCTACGTTTTCAATATAACTAAGATGTATCGGCAAATCACCAACGAATACTATTTCGCAATGAGAACGAAGAACTTTGCTACTTCGAACTTAATACAGTTACCTTTGGAGAAAGCTGTTCCCCATACCTCGCAATCCGGGTCCTCCATCAACTTATTCGTGATATACGAGAACAATGTCCCATCGCATCAGATATATTTGAAATTATATGCATGTCGATGATGTTCTAGCAGGCGCACACACGAAGCAACAAGTAATTTCAGACATTGCAGAACTCCGCATGGCACTCGACAGAGCCGGGTTCCCTCTGAGAAAGTGGACATCCAACAGAAAGGAACTGTGTGCGGATTTCTTAGAATTCGTAGAGGCCAGTGTCGCTAAAGCGCTAGTCATTCGATGGCAAGCCATAAAAGGCAAGTTTTTCTTTGCTGGGTCAAAAATGGTATCTCAGCCTTCGCTCACTAAACGTGAAATTCTATCACAGATTGCGAAATTGTTCGATCCTGCTGAATGGCTAGCAAGAGCTGGGGTGGGATGATGGCCTGTGGGAAGATCTTGTTCAACGTTGGCATGACTTCCTAACCGACTATCCCTCTCTCGAAGAGATCCGTATTCCAATATGGGTCGAATTTCAGCAAAAGGCAAATTGCAGTTTCACGGCTTCTGCGACGCGTCCCAGCGCGCATATGGTGCTGCACTTTAGTTGCGCGTCGAGATCAACGGATGCATCTCCACTCACCTTCTTGCAACAAAAACGAGAGTCGCGCCAGTTAAGACGGTATCACTACCACGCTTAGAGCTGTGTGGCGCCATTCATCTTTCCGAACTCACCACGGCTGTTATTCCTCAGCTATTGTTCTTGCCTGGTTGGATAAACCTCCATGAAAATGGTCTACCATTGTGGCCAACCGGGTAGCCAAGATTCGATCCGAACATAACCCAGCTGACCTAGCTAGTCGGGGGTGTCTCCTCGAGACCTATTGGCAGCTCTGTGTGGTGGCATGGACCGGAATGGTTACAACTACCACAAAACCAATGGTCAGTTCCTGTTACGGTACTTAAGATAGAGATTGAACAAGTGAACTGCAATGTCTTACAGCTATAACCTTCTGGAACGATTCTCCAGATTGGGCGAGGCATTGCGAGTTATCGCATATATCTGTCGATTTATCCAGCGCTGTAGAAATCCAGCGATCCTCTTTCCCACCGAGCTCCGTAATGAAGAACTTACGATAGTTCATTTCCGACTTATCGAGTATACTGAACGCCAAGCTTATCTTAAGGAGTATAGCTGTTTGCTCGAGAAGAAGCCAATTCAAGGATCAAGGGGTATTCTGCGATCCTGTGGACAGGTGAGAGCGTCAACCTCGTTAGGCTATGATGAGCGACACCCCATAATCATTCCGGCCAATTGTGATTTATCACGCCTACTGGTCCGATTTACCCACCTCATTTGTTTTCACGGAGGCAATCAGTTGGTAATGCGCCTCATAAGAGCCAAATACTGGATCCAAAGGTCCTCAAGGTCCTGGTAAAATCTACCATAAACTCCTGCAAGGTCTGTGTAATACAACGTAGACGACTCCAGACCTAACTTAAGGGCGATCTCCCAAGGGCGAGATCAACTTTTTCCCGACCCTTCACACACACGTATGTAGACTTTGAGGGTAATGTCTGTGTCTTCGTTTGTTTCAGCACGAAAGCAATCCATTTAGAAGCCACTACAGATCTAACCATGGAGAGATTCCTGGCCGCATTTTCGCGATTTATAGCAAGACGTGGCCTTCCACCACCGATTTACTCAGATAATGCGAAAATATTTGTGGGAGCGTCATCCGTTCTTTCGAGAGATTCCTTGCAAGCGACCAAAGAGCTCATATTATCCAAGTATAGCCATCAAAACTTGTGTTTGCATTTCAATCCTCCTGGCGTTCCTCACATGAGCGGATTGTGGGAAGCACGTGTTAAAAGCTTTAAGACCCACTTCTACAAATCCACCGCATCCTCAAAATATACATTTGAGGAGTTCGCAACTTTCCTCTTCAAGATTGAAGCCTGCCTTAACTCCAGGCCAGTCTCTCCAATGTCGGAAGTTCCGACAGATTTATTGGCTCTAAGTCCAGCCCACTTCCTAGTTGGTGGCTCTGTCAACTAACGAGCCAGTAATCAAAGAAGACGCAGTTTCTATAATTAACCGCTGGCTGCGACTCAAAGCGCTCCACCAGCAATTCTGCTTCCGGTAGAAGAATGAGTATATAAAAGAGCTCCATAAGGGAAATCAATGGCAGTCCCCCATAATGGACCTCCAAGTCGGTGATATGGTGATTATCAAGGAAGATAACTTACCAATAAATGAATGGCGCCTTGGCCAAATGCAGCTGGCTTGCCCAGGCACAGACGTAGGGGACGTGCTTACCGCTCGTGGTGTCATCCGAAGGCCAATAGCCAAATTGGTCATTCTTCCTACTGAGGCAAATAACACCACCGACTAATCCTTAAAAGCAACTAATCCCTCTTTCAAAACAAAACCATCACATAATAAGACGTCTTCTACATCTTATTCTTCAGTTCACTCCTCTGTAGAGAACTAACATGGACCGTCAACGAAGGCATTAAATCAACGTCATTAAATCAACTTTAGATGCCGGGTGTGTAGAGGCATCCATGCGCTACGCAAGTGCCAGCGTTTCTTGAAGCTCACGCCCGAGAAGCGTCTCCGAGCCGATTTGATTAACAAATATTGCTCCAACAGCCAAGTGCAAAATACTAAGTTTGGATGGATACTCTCTGGCACATGCACGCAATGGGAATCCTTGCAATCTGCATATTGCCAAGTGGGAGAATGTTCATGCCAGTTCATTGCTAGTCTGAACACAACATTGACTGAGCCTCACTCAGTGTGAGAGAGTTACTAACTGAGAGAGAGTCACTCACTAATACGATCCCAGTTGCGCTCAGCACTCTCCTTGTGGTCTCCTTTCCACCTCCATAACTCCAACTAAAAATATGTAAAAATCACTTAATATTCAGAGTTTCTTACATGCAGTCGAAATTTTCTAATAAAGAGCTAATACAAAAAAAACACTGGTTTCCTTCACTAACCTGAGGATTATTTATCTGAAACCACCCCCACAAACATAAAATATAAAAATAAAACAGCATGAATTTAAAATAACATGCAGCCGTTTAGAGAGGAAACAAGATTACTTGTTTAGAAAAATAAAATAATAAATACTTAGATCAATTCAACCAAGTATTTAATTTAATTGTGCACATTTCAATAGGTTATGGGCCAAGACATCGCATAATCAAAAAAAATTAAATAAACAATCAAATAATAAAACGAGAAAGAAAGGTAGGTAGGTATCTAAGGCACGCCAAAGATCTTATAGCCTTGCAGACACAGCTGGTTTTGACATATGTGATGTGTGCAACAGAAAAAGGGACTTTCGCAAGGCTTCATTAAGATAGCTTTAATACTGAGAGACTAGTTCGCATAGAAACAGACAGGCGGACAGACGGACGAACGGTCAGGCGGACTGATGGACAGACGGACAGACAGACGGACATGGCTATATCGACTCGGCTGTTGATGCTGATCAAGAATATAGATAGATAATGGGGTCAGAGATATCTCCTTCTTTGCGTTACACATTTCGCGACAAAATTATAATACCCTCTGCAAGAGTATAATAAAAGACAAATTCTGAACAGCGACAGATATTATTCAAGTAAAAAATTTACGAAAAATTGAAAAAAAACATGGATGCCAAGGACAAAATTAGGCAAGACAGAGACATTAGGAACTAAAAGAGGATAACTAGAATTATACAAATAATATAAAAATAGAAGAATTCAATAATGAAATACTAATCAGACTTACAAATATATCAACACATACCAACGAAGAAGAAACAATAAGTAACTTTTTAAAAAATTATCAAAACACAATATACAAAGATCTAAACGTAGAAAGTCAGCAAATCGCAGTTTTAAATAATATTGCACAGAGTATCTTACTCTCCAAATTAGAAATAAAAAAATAAACAAACGAATAAATTGATAAAATAATAAGAATAAGAAATACAAAACCTTAAATTACAGTCTGTAGAACACTTGTACAACAACAAAAAATGAATCATATCGCGGAAAAAAAAATCCATAGAAGAATCAATTATCATAAAATACGAAAACTGCACAATAAAAATCAGCAGCGATCGTTATGACGGCTCGAAAATCACCGTGGAAGACAAAATAGAAACAAGCATTTCGCAACTTGAAGCAATCACATCTGATGGCAATATATGGCAATATACTCAATGATGTTACTTATTAGCGTCGTAACAACAACAATATTTTACATCCGAAAGAAAAAAGGGACTTATCCCATAAAAAAAGCAGAAACAATCCCCGTTCAGGCCATACCTCACTTCCTTCTACGATGTTAGGAGTTACCGTATCTCCCAACGAGGGTATCGCTGAGTCGACCCCTCCAAAGAAATCACCAAGAAGCCGGTAGAAGAACACCCTTTTCCCCTCACCTGTTGGTACCCACATGAGAGGGCATAAGTACATTGGCATAGTTCGTGTACATTTACATTGTATAAAACTCCAAACGACAGTTATTTCCCTTGGCAAAATATATCAGATATTGGGATGCAGACTCTCAAACGATCCAGCTTTGATCGAGCTCGAGCCACAAGGTTGGACACAAATCGATAAGCATGGGCAGCAGTGTTTTGGCGGATTTATGTTGTCAAAACTCCCAAGTTTGCCACGACTAGCCGCGACCAGCCACGCTGAGATTGCTCAATGGCTGGCCGGTAGCTTAACAAGAATATACCTTATCTAAAAAGGTTTATTAAGAATTATGCATTTAATTAATTGAAAAAGAATATCATTTGCTTGCAGAAAACTACTCAACGTTGAATATATGAACACAGACTATTCTTGAAAATGGTTGAACGCAATATGTTTTAAATGTGCTGTATTAGGTGCACTCAAAAATTTCATCTTGCTTGTTCCGCTGTCAAATTAAAAAGAATGCAGCGTGTCAATCGAACCTTTTGCCTTCCTTCAATTACAGGATTAAATACTCATACCAATGCAAATTTATTACACGCGTGAGTGCGAGCGGAGCAATATATAGAACAATTTGTCGCATCGTGAAAAAGAAAATATCGATAACATGGGATATATGCATACAATTTTGGTGACCTTTTACCTTTGAACGAGTGCTGGTACAATGGTACGAATAAATGAATTTTGTGCCAGAATTTTATGCTAAGAAGTACCGGGAAAATAGTAAATGCCGAGCTTGGTCAAGATATCTTGATAAACAAATTGTTTATTCATACAACTTAATTTTCGACCGATCGTTCCTATGGCAGCTATATGATATAGTGGTCCGATCTTTATAGGATTTTGCACATATATGAGGAGTAAAGTAAAACTAATAAATGCCGAGTTTGGTCAAGATATCTAGAAAAACAAAATGTTTTTTTATACAAAAACTTAATTTTCGACCGATCGATCCTATGGCAGCTATATGATATAGTGGTCCGATCTTAATAGGATTTTGCATGTATATGAGGAGCTTAATAAAACTAATAAATGCCGAGTTTGGTCAAGATATCTTGAAAAACAAAATGTTTTTCATACAAAAACTTTATTTTCGACCGATCGTTCCCATGGCAGCTATATGATATAGTGGTCCGATCTTAATAGGATTTTGCATATATATATATAGAGTAAAGTAAAACTAATAAATGCCGAGTTTGGTCAAGATATTTTGATAAACAAAATGTTTTTTGATACAAAAACTTAATTTTCGACCGATCGTTCCCATGGCAGCTATATGATATAGTGGTCCGATCCAGCTCGTTTTCACATATGTGCTGCGTGCAACAGAAAGAGGGAGTTCTGCAAAGTTTCATTTCATTTCAGATAGCTTTAAAACTGAGGGACTAGTTCGCATAGAAACAGACAGACGGACAGACGGACATGGCTATATCGACTCGGCTGTTGATGCTTATTAAGAATATATAAACTTTATGCGGTCGGAGATGTCTCCTTCTATGCATTACACATTTCACGACAAAATTATAATACCCTCTGCAAGGGTATGAAAACGGATCATAGACGTTACGTTACGTTAACGATCACGAATTGGTAATCACTAGTACGGGAGACACCATACATTCAAATTTAAAAGAAGTAAACTACCACATTTATATATTAGAAAACCCGATAAACGATCACAAAATCCAAACTCAATACCCGATCGGACAGGTAGTTGGATATTATACGGATAATGGAGGGCGGTATCCCTATTCGGTCTAAGGCTTACAGTATACAAGACCAGCTTTCTGAGTTAAAGGCATTACGGATGTTTAACGTAATCACCGCGCAATACTCCTTGTCTCCCCACCTCCATCTGGTTCCCTCTATTGCTTTAGCGGCAATATCTACCACCGCCTTAATTGCATCGACCGTAGACCTTGCCTTGCGAAATCCATATTGCAGTTTGGACAGGGCCTCTTTCTCTTCGACGACACTAAGTAGTCGGTCATACACAATCCTTTCCAGTACCTTTCCCGCCGTGTCCAGTAGGCAGATTGGCCTGTATCCCGAGGGTTCCTCTATTGACTTGTCCCCTTTCGGTAGAAGGATTAGTTTCTGTCGCTTCCATCTCTTAAGGAATACATCGTTCTGTAGACATCTAGTATATATCTCGGCGAAAGCGTGAAGTTTCCTTAGCATTGCTAACTTTAGCGCCTTGTTTGGCACCCCATCTGGTCCTGGAGCCTTTTTGTCGCTTAGTTTTTTGCTTGCCGCTAACACGTCGTCTGCTAACACCTGCTGCACCAGCTCAGAGCTCAGTGAGCGGTTGGCTACAACCAGTCGTGGGTGTTGGGGGAACAGTGTCTCAACTATAGTGGCAAGTGCGGCAGGGCAGGTCACCTGGGTTGTTCCCTGGCTGCGGATCTTCGTCGTGACGACCTTGTATGCCGTGCGTGTGTGTGTCTGTGTGTGTGTGTGTGTGTGTGTGTGCGGAGCAAGATCACATTTGCTTACGCTGGATGTGAGTGGATTGGAAAGGAGAAGGGGAGAAGGGGAGAGGGATTGCGTTGGCAACGCATGCGCAAGATCATGAATATTTTTGTTTAGGTTGACATTTGTTTGTGTTATTTTTCCACTTGTGTGTGGGAAGCAAAGTCACATTTGCTTACGATGGATGTGATTGGTTGGGAAGGAACGAAGGGGAGGGGGAATGCGCTGCTATGTTATCAGCGAACTATTTTGCGGCTAGGGGAAACTGGAATGAAGTGAATATTATTTTTAAATAAAATTCATTTAGTTATTTGAAAGTTTTAAAGTAAAAAAGTCATCGAAATCACGATATTACAAAATGGCATCGACATCAGCAAACAATAACCAAAATGCACAACGCTTTTGTGAGGTTTGTGGAGTAACAACATTTGCGGACAAATGAGCACAAAAATAGGGCCTTCACACCGTTAGATGGCTATGTTCAACTTGCGGCATCCGGATTACAAAACCGGACTAACACCTTTTCATATAGAAATGTTTCGGATAACGTTATGTTCCCTGACGACTTCCTATTGGAAGCAGGAAGTTCATTACTTCCAATATTGGAAATCGTTTTAGAGGTGCACACCTCATATAAAATCAACTTTGAACTTTAAGCTGAATATTTTAAAATAAATAATAATAATACTGATGGCGAAGATTTTGAAATAATGATTAAGTCCCATCAAATTGAAAAATGTGTGGCTACGATGTGTTCTGACTTAGAAGAAATATTCCTAAGCCACTCATACATCATAAGTTCAAAGATGGATGAATTTCAATAGAGAGATAGTGGTTGGATAAAAATGAACATCAATAAATATAAGCGGCTAAGAGGCTCTAGTTTTATTCCATTACCACGGAAATTGAGCTTGAAGAAATCTATTATTAATATAAAAAACGACGATGAGTTTTGCTTTAAGTGGGCTTTAATAGCAGCCCTAAAGATCTTGCAAGATAATGCTGATAGGTGTCCCCCATAATAAGATCGATAATATAAGAAGTTCAATTATTGAAAGTGATGAGATATTCTAATTCAAATTTCATAATATGGAATTTTCATTAAAGCTGAAAGACATTAAATTGTTTGAGCAACAAAATACTTACTTAAGTATAAATGTCTTTGGCTATGATGAAGACATTAATGAAATTATTGGACCACTTTATCTAACCAAAGAGCACCGAGTGAAATCCATTGCTTTTGGAAAAGCAAGAATAATTAAGAAAAATTATAAGAAAAATTATACCTGTATTAAGAATATATCAAGGTAAGTAAAGAATACAAAAAAAAATATACATATCTTTTTTAATATCAATCATATTTGCTCCTCCAGGCTTCCACACAATCAGTTGACTTCGCATACGAGGAAATCACATTTTTGTAATGCATGCTGAAACTATTCGCATAACGACAGGATGCATGGCGAGCAGTGTGGAAAAGTGGCGGCGAAACTTCCAACAGCGAATAAGGCAAGTGTTATATTTAAGAATTATGCAAATAGTTGAGATATACCTTTTATAATTTATGCAGATTTCGAGTGCGTCTTAAAACCAATTAACAGGAATGTGAGCGAGAATATAATAAGCATTTAAGAACACATTCCTGTTGCATACGCATGTGTCATCAAATCTGCATATGATTCTATAAGATTCTTCAACATAAATTACAAAGTTGCCTCATTTATCCCCGTACTTTTTCAAAATTTATCACACTATGATGCTCTTTTGTTTGTAGGAGAGCTGTCAAAAGTTGAAGGTGACATTAAGGTTCTAGCTCTCAATAAAGCGATTTACATTTCCCTTTCAAAATACACATATGTTACAGAGCATAATACAAATTTGGAAATACGTTTTCTAGACTCATTTCGATTTATGGCTGCAAGTTTGGACAGTCATACCTCTTATTTAGAACATAATAATTTCATAACTGTTAAACGGTTTTTCCCGGACGAAACACACTTTAATCTAGTACATAGGAAGGAAGTTTTCCCATATGATTACTTTACTAAATTTGAATGTTTGCATGAAACTGCTCTTCCACCAAGGGCAAAATTTTTCAACAGTCTTGCAAATACAGAATGTTTAGATGATGACTATTTACACGCTCAGAACGTGGGGAGAATTTTTAATTGTAAAACCCTCAAAGATGTGGAGATATGAAGCTTTATTTAAAGACAGATGTACTTTTGCTTACAGATGTTTTCGAAAATTTTCGTTTAATTTGCAAGAATATATATTCATTAGACCCAGCCCATTATTACATAGCTCCGGGGTTATCGTGGGATGCTATGCTAAAAACAACTGGAATAGAATTAGAATTATTTACAGACATCTATATGCAAAGATTTATACAAAATGGTATTCGTGGGGGATTAGTACAATGTTGTCAGAGACATTCAATTACTAATCATAAGTATACGAATGATTATGATAGCACAAAACCCTCTCAATATTTAATGTATTTGGATTCAAATAATCTATATGGGTTGGCGATGTCACAATATCTTCCATATGGTGATTTCCAGTGGTTAAGTGAGGATGAAATACGAATATTTAATTTATTTTCTATTTCTGAAAAGTATAAATATGGATATATTCTTGAAGTAGATTTAGAATACCCAACATCCCTTCATGATTTACATAACGACCTGCCGTTTTGTCCAAGCAATCAAAACCGACTGCAAAGTGTACAGTTAAAAAGCTTATCGCTGACCTAAGACCGATATATAAATATCTCATACATTATAGAAATCTTCAACAATGTATTCATAATGGATTGCGGTTAACTAAGATTTACGTATATAACGGCTTAAGCAGTCTCCTTGGTTAAGAAAATATTTTGATATTAATACATATCATAGGACGCAGCCGAAAATTAATTTCGAAAAAGATTTTTTTAAGCTATTAAATAATGCAGTATATGGGAAAACCATGGAAAACGTTTAAAAGCTTAAAAACACTAAATTGGTAACTGCATGGGAAATAACGTCTTGCAATAGATTGGGAGCAGGGGCATTAATCGCAAAATAAAAATTTAATAGCTCAGTGTAATTCTCGAATAATATGTATGCAATAATATGTATGCAATCCAAATATTTAACAATAGACATCATTATTTGAATCAAGAAGCTCAACCAATATTATCAGATAGTAAGGAAGAACTATTTGAATACCAAAATTTATTTGATTAATAAAATTATATATATTTTACAAAACCATGTCTCTCTTGTTTATTCTATTTTCATTAAAGAAGTTTGGCAAATAATTTTTTAAAATTATTCAATCGAATTTTCAGATCTTAAGAATTTTTCAAAAATGTTAACTGATTTAAACTCTCCTCACTTACCATTCTCCTTTCAGCTTCGTTAACAAGTAATTTTCAGATGACGAAGTTCATAACTACTGTTATAACTACACAATTTTGTTGAGACATATTCATCATATTGAAGCATAAAATGTCTTTAAAACGGTGTATTACTCTCAATAATTCCACAAATGTTTACTTCTTTCTGTATTAGCTCTTGCCTACACATATCTTTTGTGCTTGAATTCTCATCAAGTAGAAGTGGAATTAGTAGTAAAACATTGAGCTACTATAATTAATATATAATATTTAAATAGATGCATGCTCTTTATATTTTCAGAGCAAACGATAAGATAATAATGATTGCAATATTCATTTTATATAAAATTTATTACCCAGCCTAGTCATAACTCTAGTTTCAAAAGAAAACATTTTCATATAAAATTCTTTATTTTTTTTGTTTTTTTTTTCATATTATTACATAAAGTCTTACATTTAAATGCTTCTTCTTATTTATGATTTGAAAAGTGATTATTTTGTACAACTTCATTTTTATCCAGGAGTTGTGCTCATCAGAGAACCCCAACCATTTAATAAATACCCAATCACCATTTTTCTTTATTACCTTCTCAACTAGGTAGGTATCGGGTAGGCGAGTTTTCTTAAATTCGTGAGAATAGAATTCTCCTTTAAGTGGCGTCCCTTCATAATCTTCTAATATATATGTTGTGGGATGAGTGTTTTTCACCATAAATGCCTTCCACATCATATCTTTGAGCGCTCTATTGAATCGTTCAAATATTGAGGTTTTGTACCCACTACATGTTGAGTAATGATTAATATTAAATTTATTCATTAAGTTCTTAAAGTTCTTGTTAAAAAAGTGTTTCCTATCATCGGTTTGTCAATTCTTAGGAGTACGACCCAATTTAAAAATATTTAACAACGCCTTTGTAACGTCTTGAGCATTTTTGCTTTTGAGTGCTAAAAAAATGCATCGATAACAGTTAATAGGAATCGAAAATTTTTATTTGATGATATATAATTTCCCATTTCCACCAAATCTGCCTGCCAATGATCATCGATTCCTTTCATAATAACCCTTCTACGCTCAAAATATTTTCGCGCTGGTCCATGCAACTCATTAACTATTCTCCTCTTGGTCATGGTGGCGGTGGTGGTGTGTGTGTTTTTTTAATGTTATGTTGGTTTGTTTTAAAGCTTTAATGGTATTTTTTCGCCTTCAATTTGCATTCCTACATTTTTTAATACACTTTTCGGAGTAGTATAGTATTTCAATAAAAAATCTTCGAGACTCGCTATATTTTTATTTAGTTCAGCTATTATTTTTTCACAATATTCTCTTAGATTCTTTTCTAGATTTAAGTTTTCTTTTCTAATAAGAGTTTGCAAGTCCAACGACCTTACTTTCCAAAAAACGATAGTTAACTGCGTTCTTTTCTTGAATCGTTTTTAAGACGGATATGAATGTTTTGATCGTTATCCATAAACAGCGCTAAGAATTTAGCACTATTTTGTTTAAAATTCCCAGTATTGTATTTATCACTTTAAAAGTGACCAAACTTGTCTACGGACATGTTGCTAAACCATTGAATATTTATTATATATATAATAGCTCTATTGTCTTAAGTCAACCTTTCAACAATGTAATGGACTCCCTAATTATAGCATTTTCCTTTTTAATATACTCTCTCAACGCAATATTTTCACTATTGATATAAGTAATCAAAAACGTCTTAAGTTCATTCAAGCTATTTGTATTTATACTCTTTAATTTAACATATTCTTTATAAGATATTCTCTCAATTCATTATTTTCACTATTAATATACGTATACAAATATTTTTTGATTTTCGAAAGATTTTGCTCAAAACATATATTATTCCCTTCATGCTTTCCAAAAATCGTATTATTATATAAATTAATATCACTTCTCCATTATGGAATCTTAATATGAACTTTATTTAAACATTCGTTTATAGAATTATCTACTTCATCAACTTTATTATGAATGAGAAGCTCCAAATCCTCTTTTGATTTGTATAATATATTTTGAACATAAAGTTTATTGTCTTTTTACCTGAGGAGTAATGTCCAAACTTGTCGGTACTCAGTTTAATAATGTCAATTAAATACAAAAGTTTTGCTCTTTTATATATTTAGTTGATCATTTTTGCTTTCCGAAGTTCTTCAACTATTTAAATTATTACATTGTAATGATTACTATGATCAGCTGTTTATGAGGCGATTAGAAGCTTTAATCGATCAAAAATGTCATTAGGATCATCCCAGTAAATATAGTTTGGTTTATTTGTATTGTACCGGATATAGATGATTTTGATTGATTTGGAGCTGATATAACAATTGGTACTGTTTTATGAAGAAGAAAGTTTTGATTTTGGAAAAATATGTTTAATTATAAATAAATATTTTTTCGAACGATTGTTTTTAGTTGTCCATCAGGTTTGTTATGTTTTCTGTGAGCAGAAGTTTTTATTAGAATATCTTTATTATTTTGTAGACCTAGATCGTTATAATTCTGAGAAGTGTTTTCATAAATTAAAGAATATAAGCCTGTAGTGGAATCTCATGTTTCAAAACTATCTAGAATAAATTTTTCTTCTGATATATGAATAATAGAATTTCCTAACCTTAATTCACCATTTAAATCTTTATATGGTCCATACGCTTTATCAAGTATCTTTTTTCTAGCTAATTCACTTAGATTAAACATATTTTCAACTCCAACATTAGATTGAGAGTAGAGTTGATTAACTGTAATATCATTAACATCATGATCATCATCATCCGTATCGGCATAGACATCAGTTTGATTGATTCTTGTATTAGGATCAATAAAATCATCATCATCATCATCACCATCATAATCATTCTCATCATCGAGTTTCCGTCGCCTAAAATGCGAACTATATAACTCTGGCGTGGTGGCGTGTACGACTGCTCTTCTATCTTCGGTTTCAAAAATGCATTATTTAATTTATTACTCTTAGTTACGAGTTTCTGCAATGGTGCTGTTATGGGTCTTTATGTTTCTTCCAGTTGTAAAGCGGATTCATCTTTACCTAATTTTATACTTTGAAATTTTTTTAAAAACATTTCTAGTCTTCTTTATTCAATAGAGAGAGAGGGAGATTGTATATACCGTATACAATAAACAAAAGAGAAGAGAAGATATATTATATATATTTGCTATTTTGTTTGTAGAAAACAGCTATTGTGTTTTTTGTCTGTAATAAAATAATAATAAATAATATTTAATTCTACTGAAATAGAGAAAGCTGTAAGTATTTATGTATATAAAAAAGAAAGAGATTTTGAATATATATTTAAATGTCTTATTTTCATTAATCTTTATTTATAAAAAAATAATACAAAAATTATATTATTTATTCTGTATAATAATAAACAATTTCTGCTGTTGGGACTGCGATGTGTAATCCCAGGTTGTAAAACTGCCCGCCTGCAGCTCATTGTTTGGCAAGCTGATATCAACCGTTACAAAGTCGTTAAATTGACTCGTCTTTCATCGAATTATATTTCTTTGGAAAGAAGAATACGTGGTGTTGGAGCTCCAAAGCAATTGTCTCACCAAATTTTGTTTTAGTTCTCCAAGCGCAAACAATATCGTACATCACATTTTCTTTCAGGGTTGCTATACTCAAAAGGGGCCAAACCCCATAAAATCATTAAGCACATCAATGTCCTGCATCTCCATTTGATGGTTAGATTGGTGCGATTTCTTCTGCGGCTGCTGCTGCTGCTAAT
Source organism: Drosophila virilis (assembly GCF_030788295.1). Lineage (NCBI taxonomy): Eukaryota > Metazoa > Arthropoda > Insecta > Diptera > Drosophilidae > Drosophila > Drosophila virilis. The sequence continues at coordinate 326,327 of NW_027212872.1, read as the reverse complement.
GCTGATGTTGATGCTGCTGATGCTGATGCTGATGTTAATACTCCAACTGTCTGATAACTTCGAGGGTGGCCACTTTATACAACTTTGAGGATGAAGATGATGCTGCCTCCATAGTTTTTTACTTAATGAAGTAATAGTATGAGCTGCACTGATTTCATAGTCCTGCCTTTGAACGCTGGAATTATTTTTCAAGCAGTATATTTGAGGAGCAGCATTTTGTTAAGTGGAGTCTTCAACGATTAATTTTTCAAACATGTCGAGCGATTCTTAATGTTAAAATTAATTTTTTCAAACATCTCGAGCGATTCATAATGTTAAAATAATACTCTGTGCTGCACTGATCTTATAGGTCTGCCTTTGTATGCTGAAATTATTTTTGAGGAACAGCATTTTTTTAAGTGGAGTTGTCAATTATTAGTTTTTCAAACATCTCGAGCGATTCTTAATGTTGAAATATTACTCTGAGCTGCACTGATTTTAAAGGTCTGATCTTAGTATAATTTCGCTGGAATTATTTTTGAAGTAATATTTTTGTGGAACAGCATTTTGCTCGTTATCAATTTTAAAATTTTTCAAACATATCTTGGGATTTTTATATATCTTGTAACATTGTTCTGGCACATAGCTTGTTGATACAAATGTTACGCAGCCACTCTGAACGCAAATTTCTATATGTTGACATTGATCAGTTGAAAATGATAATGGAACAAACTATGGTGGAGATTCTCCACGCTTTAGCGAAAAAATAAGAGTTGTCTGTCCATTTTCAGGTGTGTTATACACCTGTAGCAATAGAGCAATCGCTTGATCAACGGAGCAATATACAATTTTGCGCACCCTCCATAACAAGAGCAGTATCATCATCTGGAGTAAGTCTGTGTACCCAAAACATTTTGAGAGCTTCCCTTAATATATCTGCCTGCACACTGCAGCGTTTATTATTGTGTTAATAAAAACTGTAAACAGAGTTGGCCACAGTTGTACTTAATGTTTTTTCCTAAAAAATGAATAACTTCTTTAGGAGGTTGTAAATTTCCAAAACTATCAAAATATTCATTCTCTCTTCCAATTTTAATATAAGCCACCCATTGTGTTCCACTTCCAGCCTATGAGTCTAAATTTATAATACCACGCTCATTTTTCCACTTATTTTTGGGAAGAGAATCTCTCATATGAATATGCTTACGAGCAAATTTCGTTATATCAATATTTGAGAGAGGTTTATTGGGTAGCTGACTTAGAAGTTTTTTGCAGAAGTTGGTTGTTATTCCGTAGCCCTTTCGATATGGTTTTAGATATATTCCCTTGCCTAACGCAATAGCTTCCATTGAGCGGTTATGTCGCTGTCTGGTATTTTTAGCGTTTGTAATTGTTCTTGCAATAGATCCGCCACCCGATGTAAGTCCACTAACTACTCCTAGGGCTGTTAAGATGGGTATTAGCAGTAAGAAACCACAAAATTTGGGAACGCCAATCACTCGAGGAATTGCTATTTCATTGTTTTTTTTTTTTAACCAATTGATTTGTATATAGCTTTTCGAGCTATTTTAATTGCACTCCCAACATCAAGGGGTCTTTCCCCTTTTCAATAGCTTATCTGCTGCTTTAACCACCTGCATAAACCTTTTTCTTTTGTGCAAATTGCTAGCTTTTTCTTATTGCTTCTCTTTTTTTTCTTTTCATTGCGTTCGTAACGAAATATGCAGCAACTTTTTCTCCAATGCTCCTATTAGGCGCTTTCTCCCAAGCCTTATCAGCTAAATTTACATCAGCTATGTGCCGTTTAGTTAATTCTTTGTTTTCTGAATATGCTATATCGTGCTCCCTGCAAGCTGCGTCTAATGGGTTAATACCTTTATCACCACCGCGTTTGGTTTACAACTGAATCTTTTATAAATACAAAGAGACATTTTAATTGATACTTAATCGCTGAAGGTATATCAATGAATGATATTCATTTAGCGAGAATAAAGTCATTAAATATGCATTTAAAGAAGCAAAAAAGAATATAGAAGTGAGAAATATTGATTTTTTATCCAATAAAAATAATATTCGACACGGTTTGCTATTACCAAACTCAATTAGAGGATTAATTGTAGGTCCATCTAATTGCGGAAAGACAAATCTTATGATCAGCTTAATAGAGAGTCAAAATGGATTAAAATTTAAAAATATTTACTTTTACTCAAAATCATTATTTCAACCGAAATATGAATACCTAAAAAATCTAGTGACCCCAATAAAAGGAATGGGATATTTCACGTTTTCTAAGAACGAAGGTGTTATACCACCTGAGAAAGCTAAGGATAGTTCGATAATGATATTTGATGATGTATCATGTAAAACACAAGATAATATACGTTCATACTTTTGTGTGGGTCGACATAAAAACATCGACTCATTTTATTTATTCAAACGTATACAAGTTAACAACTAAGCATAAATATATTGCCCTAGCAATTAAGTAGCTTCGTATTAACAATGCTGACGCGCCAGAACTGAGTTCAGCGCTCTGCGCTAAGAACGGCCAGCAGCGGTAAGCTGACACTGCATGGAATGCTGAGTCGGCTTGCCGACCATGCTTTGATGGCGTGATGCATTGAGGCTTAGGGTATTTGTATAATTTGCTTGTCCCCTAGTTTTTAGTTTTATATGAAGCGCGCAACACATAAGTCGCCGAAATAAATATACTGCTCCGGCATTGCCGATAAAACATATCTTTCGTAATATTACTGGATCAAGGAGAACATATTTTGATCAAGGGCAGCGCGGGATCAACGCAACTTACCCAAGATAACATTGTGTTACATCGCAGAACATACATTAATGAATAACTGGCGCCCAACCAATAAATAGGAACCCATACCATGTAAGTTCATAAGTGATTTCAGTTTGAAGAAATTATTCACGAACGCCACGTACCGATACGTGTGATTTAAAAAAAAAAAAAAAAAAAAAAAAAAAAAAAAAAAAAAATTGTAAAGTAAAGTAAATATTGCTGCTCTCTTCTGCCAGCATTTCATTCCTTTAAATCATTGCATACTTTCACTAAAAACTGTTGCATACTTTTACCAGCGTTCCTTGTCAATAAAGCATTGCATACCTTAAACGAATAATTATTGCATACTGTCGGCAGCATTACATTTTTTGCTGCATACCCCTAACAATTTCTTATAATAAATATTGCATACCCCAAGATTCACCAGTTTCCACTATTGCCAACAGCGTTACCTGCCGATCTTTCTCGATCGGCCTAAGTTTGAAAAGTGCCAACCATAAGCCAATGAGTTGGAATTATAGGGAGATAAAAGTCGAATATAATAGTGACGATAGCTGGGAGGGGGAAATCAATTGCTCAGTAGATCCTACTCCTGCAGATACCATTGTAACTGAAGAAATGGAGCCGGCTCAAGTTCAGAATCTCATTGAGGGTGCCATCAGGCAAGCTTTAGCGCAACAACAAAATCAGTTTCAAGCACAAATAACCGCTTTAGCTTCACAAGTACAGAGTTTGCAGGTGGAGGCGCCGCAAATCGTCACATACGAGAAAATATCCGTCGATCCAAACGCCAAATGCGATATTCCCTTGGACATTATTAAATCTGTGCCGGATTTCTCCGGCGTACAGGATGAGTATGTAGCGTGGAGGCAAGCAGCCATCTACGCGTACGAACTATTCAAGAACTATCCAAAGAGCACTGCACACTACCAAGCGGTAGCGATCATTAGGAACAAAATCAAAGGCCCAGCTGGAGCCTTACTAGTGTCTCACAACACTGTCCTAAATTTCGATGCAATACTAGCTAGGCTAGATTGCACATACTCGGACAAAACATCCTTGCGCTTGCTGAGACAATGTTTGGAGTTAGTTACGCAGGGCGAAATGTCCCTGATGCAATACTACGATGACGTCGAAAAGAAACTCACGCTCGTAACTAACAAAATTGTAATGTCTCACGACCAAGAAGGCGCGGATTTGCTCAACCGGGAGGTCAGAGACGACGCCTTGCACGCCTTTATCTCCGGTCTTAGGAAGCCGTTGAGAGCGGTTGTGTTCCCTGCACAACCAAAAGATCTACCATCCGCTCTGGCCCTTGCCAGAGAGGCAGAAGCTAGCATTGAGAGAAGCATGTTCGCGAACTCTTACGCTAAAGCCTTGCAAGACCGAGCGCAAATTGCTGAAAGTAACAAAAACCGTGCCCAAGGCAAGCAAACCAGATTTAACAAAGATGAGCAAAATCAGGAGAGAAATCCCCATTTTGTGAAACGCCAAAAGGGCGGTCCCCAGCCCCAGGCCCCTAAAGATAATCAAACTGAGGCTCCACAGCCCATGGAAGTTGACTCTTCCTCCAGATTTAGACAAAAAACCGACTACAGCAAGCGTCAGGCTAATGAGTCCAACGCACCAAAACGCAAGAATTCGTCAGACCGTTCAACAGGTCAAAGACGACAACGCGTTAACAATGTCGTACAATCAGATTCCAAAGAAGCCGTAACAGAATTCGAGAAGGCGGCCAAAGAGGCAGTTGAAGAACTAGAGAGTGAGAACGAGTACGCACCTGGTGACGACTCGATTAATTTTTTAGGGAACACTCCCGGCTTCCGTACATTGAACGACGGTTGGCTGGGAGAACTCTGAAGATGTTGATTGACACTGGCGCGGCAAAAAATTATGTGAAGCCCTTAACAGAGCTAAAGACCATAACGCCGGTCGCCAAGTCATTCTCGGTAAACTCGATCCACGGGTCTACCGAAATCAAGCGCAAATGCTTGATGAACATTTTCCAACATACCTCCCCGTTTTTTCTCCTCGATACCCTAAGTTCTTTCGACGCCATCATAGGCTTCGACTTGCTAACACAAGCCGGAGTCAAATTGAACTTGGCAAAAAACACTCTGGAATACCAGAGTACATCCGAAAAACTCCAGTACTATCAATGTGCTGATGTGAACTTCACCGATGTCAACGACATCGTAGTCCCCCCTTCCGTAAAGAAAGAGTTCAGGGACATGATACTCAGAAACAAAAGAGCCTTCTCAAATGCAGACGAAGCTCTCCCTTTTAATACTGCTGTTATCGCTACAATCCGAACAGTAGACAACGAGCCTGTGTATTCAAGATACCCGAGTCTCATGGGTGTTTCTGACTTCATAAACAAAGAAGTCAAACAATTACTGGACGATGGCATAATCAGGCCCTCCAGATCGCCTTACAACAGCCCAACATGGGTGGTTGATAAAAAAGGCACTGACTCATACGGTAACCCAAAAAAAAGGTTGGTAATCGACTTCAGGAAACTGAACGAAAAAACCATACCGGACCGCTACCCCATGCCGAGCATCCCCATGATCTTAGCAAATCTAGGAAAGGCAAAATACTTCACTACCCTCGACCTAAAGTCGGGGTACCATCAAATTTACCTTGCGGAACATGACCGCGAAAAGACTTCATTTTCAGTAAGCAGCGGCAAGTACGAGTTCTGTCGCCTACCATTCGGCCTGCGCAATGCAAGCAGCATATTCCAAAGGGCAATAGACGATATCCTGAGGGAACATATAGGAAAGATTTGCTTTGTCTATGTAGACGACGTCATAATTTTTTCTAAAAACGAAACGGAGCACCTTCAACACATTAACATTGTGTTAAAATGTCTAATCGACGCAAACATGCGTGTAGGCCCCGAAAAGACTCGTTTCTTCAAGGAAAGTATCGAATTCCTGGGTTTCATTGTAACCAAAGACGGAGCAACATCCGACCCCAAAAAAGTTAAAGCCATTCAGGAATTCCCTGAACCAAAGAATGTCTACAGCGTTAGGTCCTTCTTGGGGTTAGCCAACTACTATAGGGTCTTTATTAAGGACTTTGCCGCTATAGCGCGTCCGATATCGGACATACTTAAAGGGGAAAATGGTTCAGTTAGTAGGCACGTATCAAAGAAAATCCCTGTTGAATTTAATGAAGTTCAACGCGATGCATTTCACCGTCTGCGGAGTATTTTGGCATCAGAAGACGTCATGTTAATGTATCCAAACTTCCAGAAACCGTTCGATTTAACCACTGATGCTTCGGCCAGTGGAATTGGCGCGGTTCTTTCCCAAGGCAATAGGCCAATAACAATGATTTCTCGCGCCTTAAAACAGGCCGAACAAAACTATGCCACTAACGAAAGAGAATTGCTGGCCATTGTGTGGGCTTTAGGCAGATTGCAGAACTTTCTGTACGGTTCTAGGGAAATTAACATTTTCACGGACCACCAGCCGCTCACGTTCGCTGTGTCGGACAAGAACACGAATTCCAAGATTAAAAGATGGAAATCTTACATTGACCAGCACAATGCCAAAATGTTTTATAAACCGGGCAAAGAGAATCTGGTGGCGGATGCCCTTTCAAGGCAAAACATTAATGCTCTGCAAGATGGGCCCCGTTCGGACGCTGCAACCGTTCACAGCGAACTTTCCCTGACCTACACGGTCGAGACAACAGACAAACCTTTGAATTGCTTTAGGAACCAGATTGTCCTAGAGGAATCGCGTTTTCCGCTAAAGCGAAACTTGTTGCTGTTTCGCAGCAAAACACGCCACTTGATCAGTTACACTGACAAGAGCTCAATTCTCAAAACCCTCAAAGAAGTTGTGAATTCTGGAGTCGTTAATGCAATACATTGCGATCTTCCCACGTTGGCAAGTTTCCAACACGACCTGATTTTGTATTTCCCTGCTACCCAATTCTGGCATTGCAAAAATCTTGTGCAAGATATAACGGACAAAAACGAGCAGTTAGAAATCATCACTGCCGAGCACAATCGAGCGCACAGAGCAGCTCAGGAAAACATTAAACAAGTACTTCGGGACTATTATTTTCCCAATATGGCCAGTCTGGCCAAAGAAGTGGTTGCAAACTGCAGGGTCTGCACTAAAGCCAAATACGATAGGCACCCGAAGAAACAAGAACTCGGGGAAACGCCTATACCAAGTTATACTGGCGAAATGTTGCATATTGACATTTTCTCGACAGACAAGAAACAGTTCTTGACCTGCATAGACAAATTCTCAAAATTTGCAGTCGTCCAACCGATATTATCCAGAACGATAATCGATGTCACAAGCCCTCTACTGCAAATTGTTAACCTTTTTCCCGCAACCAAGACAATTTATTGCGATAACGAGGCGGCCTTCAATTCCGAGACCATCACTTCGATGCTCCGAAACGCCTACGGCATTTGCATTGTGAATGCGGCTCCGCTTCACAGCACCACAAACGGCCAGGTGGAGCGCTTTCATAGCACCCTGACCGAAATTGCGAGATGCCTCAAGTTAGACAAGAAAATCAGCGACACTACAGAATTAATCTTAAAGGCTACGATAGAGTACAACAAAAGTTTGCACTCAGTAACCCTCGAGAAACCAATTGAGGTCGTTCATGCAGCAGCTTCTGATCGTCGCGGGAACGTCAAAAACAGGCTAATTAAGGCACAGCAAGACAATATCAAAAGGTGCAATGCATCCAGACAAAACCGCGTTTTCGAGGTAGGAGAAAAGGTGTTCCAGAAGAACAACAAGAGGCTAGGGAACAAGTTAACTCCCTTATGCTCAGAACAAAAGGTCGAAGCAGACCTGGGAACGTCTGTCCTCATTAAGGGGAGGGTGGTCCATAAGGACAACCTGAAATAAGTTTTCCTCCACAATTAGCTAGTAAGCCAACTCAGAGTTTAAACACCGTCTTATATTGTTCGTCCATTTCAGGTTTGCACTCACTTTGCTTGTGGCACTAGCAGCGGTAAATGCTCGGATCACCGACTTCTCGCATGCCAACTACATTCCGGTCTTAGACGGGGAAGTACTGGTGTTCGATCAACGTAGCTACTTGAGGCACTCAAGTAACATTTCCGAATTTGTTAGTATGATAGACGAGACGGAAAGACTGTCCGATTCCTTTCCACAGTCGCATATGCGCAAGCTACTAGACGTAGATACAGATCACCTTAGAACATTGTTGTCCGTTCTTCAAGTGCATCACAGATTTGCACGAAGCCTCGATTTCTTAGGCACTGCCTTGAAGGTTGTTGCTGGCACCCCTGATGCTTCAGATTTCTTAAGGATCCGCGTTACAGAGACGCAGTTGGTGGAGGCTAACTCCAAACAGATACTAATAAACTCCGAAACTCAAAAACAAATAAACCGACTAACGGACACTATCAATAAAATTATCAGTTCCCGCAAAGGCGATTTGGTTGACACTCCTCATTTATTCGAGACCCTGTTGGCAAGAAATAGAATACTGAACACAGAAATTCAAAATTTAGTACTCACCATAACGTTGGCAAAAGCAAGCATAGTAAATCCTACAATCCTTGATCATACCGATCTAAAATCACTTATCGAACAAGATACCCCAATAGTTAGCTTGATAGAAGCTTCTAAGATCAAGGTCCTTCAGTCCGAGAATATTATCCACATATTAATAGCCTACCCTAAAGTTGAGTTTAGGTGCCAAAAGGTCTCCGTCTACCCCGTTTCACACCAACAAACCATTCTGCGACTCGACGAAGACACGTTGGCGGAATGCGAAAAGGATACCTTTGCAGTTACTGGATGCACCGTAACTACGCATAACACCTTCTGCGAACGAGCACGGCGCGAAACCTGTGCTAGCTCCCTTCACGCGGGAAACATCGCCAACTGCCACACTCAACCTAGCCACCTGAAAGCGATAATGCCTGTAGATGACGGCGTCGTGGTTATCAACGAAGCGACAGCGCGCGTCCGAACAGATGATGACGCAGAGGTAACCGTCTCAGGAACCTTCCTGATAACTTTCGAACGGTCTGCAACTATCAATGGCACAGAATTTGTAAACCTGCGCAAATCACTAAGCAAGCAGCCTGGCATCGTGAGGTCACCGCTCCTAAACATCATCGGACATGACCCGGCACTAAGCATACCACTCCTGCATCGTATGAACATCAACAACTTGCTATCAATTCGAGATTTCAAGGAGGAGGTAGTTGCGGCTGGCTCGCCTAAATTCTGGTTCGCGATTGGCGCGGTCCTGAATGTCGGACTAATTGGCTCATTCTTCCTTTTTCTGGTGCTAAGGAAAAGACGAGCCTCCATGCAGATGCAGAAGGCGATTGACAAATACGACATGCCCGAGGACGGCCATCATCCTGAGGGGGGGGTAGTTAACAACTAAGCATAAATATATTGCCCTAGCAATTAAGTAGCTTCGTATTAACAATGCTGACGCGCCAGAACTGAGTTCAGCGCTCTGCGCTAAGAACGGCCAGCAGCGGTAAGCTGACACTGCATGGAATGCTGAGTCGGCTTGCCGACCATGCTTTGATGGCGTGATGCATTGAGGCTTAGGGTATTTGTATAATTTGCTTGTCCCCTAGTTTTTAGTTTTATATGAAGCGCGCAACACATAAGTCGCCGAAATAAATATACTGCTCCGGCATTGCCGATAAAACATATCTTTCGTAATATTACTGGATCAAGGAGAACATATTTTGATCAAGGGCAGCGCGGGATCAACGCAACTTACCCAAGATAACATTGTGTTACATCGCAGAACATACATTAATGAATAACTTACACGCATACCAAAGCATCTTGTGCGCGAAAATGCCAATTTAATAATAATATTCAATCAAGATCAATTTTATATGAAACACATTTATCAAGATCATGTGAAATTGATTGAAATACCTGTAGCATCATACGAGGTTGAGGACATTGTTGATTTCATCATAGATAATTTGATAGAGCGAAAACTTATTACTCATCACTCTGATCTCACAATTGAAAGCAATAACAAGACACTTCAAGTGACGGTGATGAGTAAAGGTTTGCCAATACATTTTAATAAAAATCATTCGATTGGTAAAAAAAGAGTTCTAGTACCGAACGTTACTCATACCTCAGATTTAGGGGTAAATATTTTTAAAGTGAATACAAATCGATTGGAGTGAAATATTATTAACGGATCATATGTAAACAATAATATCTTGTCGCATACGCTTCATGAATTTGCTCTCAACGTTGCACCGGGATATAAAATAAATGAGATCCCACACAGCCTTATTTACTTGCCATTAAACAAAAGAGAGGTGTACACATTAACGATACGAATAATTGATCAAGACGGGGACTTGTTTAACTTGCGTGAAGAAGAAGTAACTCTTCGCTTACATTTGAGACCACGAGAATAAAAATTACCAATAATAACGAGAAAGAAGGGCTATCTTCGGCACGCCAAAGATCTAATACCCTTGCAGACCCAACCTTTTTATAATGCTCATAGTGCTTTGCCTCTATCTAAGAAGTACGGGGAAAATAGTAAATGCCGAGTTTGGTCAAGATATCTTGATAAAGAAAATGTTTTTTCATACAAAAACTTAATTTTCGACCGATCGTTCCTATGGCATCTATATGATATAGTGGTCCGATCTTTATAGGATTTTGCACATATATGAGGAGTAAAGTAAAACTAATAAATGCCGAGTTTGGTCAAGATATCTTGAAAAACATAATGTTTTTCATACAAAAACTTAATTTTCGACCGATCGTTCCTATTGCAGCTATATGATATAGTGGTCCGATCTTTATAGGATTTTGCATATATATGAGGAGCTTAGTAAAACTAATAAATGCCGAGTTTGGTCAAGATATCTTGAAAAACAAAATGTTTTTTCATACAAAAACTTAATTTTCGACCGATCGTTCCTATAGCAGCTATATGATATAGTGGTCCGATCTTAATAGGATTTTGCATGTATATGAGGAGCTTAGTAAAACTAATAAATGCCGAGTTTGGTCAAGATATCTTGAAAAACAAAATGTTTTTCATACAAAAACTTTATTTTCGACCGATCGTTCCCATGGCAGCTATATGATATAGTGGTCCGATCTTAATAGGATTTTGCATATATATATATAGAGTTAAGTAAAACCAATAAATGCCGAGTTTGGTAAAGATATCTTGAAAAACAAAATGTTTTTTCATACAAAAACTTAATTTTCGACCGATCGTTCCCATGGCAGCTATATGATATAGTGGTCCGATCCAGCTCGTTTTCACATATGTGCTGCGTGCAACATAAAGAGGAAGTTCTGCAAAGTTTCATTAAGATAGCTTTAAAACTGAGGGACTAGTTCGCATAGAAACAGACAGACGGACAGACGGACACGGCTATATCGACTCGGCTGTTGATGCTGATTAAGAATATATATACTTTATGGGTTCGGAGATGTCTCCTTCTATCCGTTACACATTTCACGACAAAATTATAATACCCTCTGCAAGGGTATAAAAACGTGTTCGGAGATGTCTCCTTCTATCCGTTACACATTTCACGACAAAATTATAATACCCTCTGCAAGGGTATAAAAACGTGTGGAAACCAGTAATACGAAATAGTCGCTCATATTCCACAGTAGAGCGAGGGTCAACTAGGAGAGCACTTACACCAGCAAATAAAATATTCTAAAATCTCTAGTGTTTAAAGTTAGAAAGTAATGGCAAACAACAGCATTTTAAATGTTCGTGAAAAACATTATTTCGATGATTGTTTAAGGGAAAAGGAATATTATACTTATAAACCCTATCTTCAATCATTCAATGTTAACGATGAAGTTCGAATTACAATACAAAACCAAGATATGTATGTTTTACCACATGAAAGTTTCATCAGCATAGAAGGTTCGGTTGCTACGGCTACTATGGATACTGATACATAAGTTGCTACAGGAAAACTTAAAAATAACTGCATGGCATATTTATTTGATGAAATTCGATATGAGCTAAAATGGAAGTGAAATTGATCGCACTCGATTGGTTGGAGTTACTTCAACTATAAATAACTATGTTTCTTTAAATAAATCAGAGAGTGAAATGCTTGAGAACGCTGGATGGTTTAGAGATGAATGTTGCGAACTATCGAAAATAAGTGATAAGGGGTTTATTAATTTTAATGTACCTCTAAAACGTTTACTTGGGCTTGCTGAAGACTATAACAAAATCCTATTAAATTGTAAACATTAGCTGATACTGCTCATGAATAAGAATATGAGTGGCGTATTTCTGCAAAACTGCAAATGTTTAATGTGGTTAAAATTGGAAGCTATCTCCCAATAGCATTCCGCAGCTGGAACTGTTATATGAATCCATCACTCACAGTGTAGAGCGCACACTTGGAATGTACAGCTAGCAGCTAATATAGAACGTCCTCGATTTGCATTATTCGTACTTATTTCGGAGGAAAAAATGATTACAAGCAATTTATTAAATTTAAAAGTTCATTTGAACTCAGAAATATATCCATAAGATGTTTTAAATTTAAATTTAGAGCGCGGACGATTTGCTGTTTTGTATGATAGTACGCAAAATTTCAAGAAAACTATTATATGATAGAACCTCAACCACTGATAACACCGAAAGAATTTGAGAAAAATGCTCGCATTGTTGTTGTGGACTTATCATATCAGAATGAGGCAGTTAAAACCGAACCCATTGATGTTCAAATTTCTATAAACTTAGCAACAGGAAATACTTCACCATGTGATGCTTTCTGTCTACTTATGCATGACCGCTTGGTTGAATATTCACCGTTAATCTCTTTAGTTCAACGCATAGTCTAATACCGATCGGATGTATTCGTAGCGATCCCAAGAAAATGAATATTGCTGTCATATATCTTACATTTACTGCCGGTAAACAATGTGACGATTACAACTCAACTAAAAGATGGTTTCCCGAAAAAACTGAAAGCAAACGTATAAGACAACGAAAAAGACATCTTACATCAACCACTGCGAGGCTGCTCAGGCCCTGCTGACACAATCAATAAGGGAGAGAAATACGGACGTCGCAAAAATCTGCGAGCCATACAAGCCTATCTCTGGCAGTGGCTGGGTGGCAAGTAAATGTGGGAAAGCGGCCATTTGGGGTCTCAAATCAGCGGTCCAGGAGGTCAGAGCAGCAAACGACGGATTCGGGAGAGCAAAAATTAATGGAATCGCCGTTTACTGTTGCTACGCACCCCCAAGCTGGGAACTGCGGCAATTTCAGACCATGCTGGAAGAAATATCAGAAGACGCTCGCAATAGAGCTCCTCTCGTCATACCCGGAGACTTTAACGCCTGGGCCGTGGGGAAGGAAGGAAACTAACCCGAGAGGGACCACCCTGAAGAGTTTGCGGCGCTCGACTTGGGCCTTTCAAACGACGGGCAGGAGCTCTTGTGCTGCAAGGCCGGTAGAGGCTCTATTATAGACTTTACCCTGCTCAGCAGCTCACTTTATAGGCTAACTACATGGAAAGCAGTAATGAATTCACATTTAGCGACCACCGAGCAGTGCATTTCGAGATCCACGGGAGAGGACGGAGAAAACAGCAGCCCAAAACAACGGACTCCTTACGTCACGCTCAATGGACTTGGGCCACGGAGTTAGCAGACGACATGGGCAACATCTCGAACGCGTGCGACTTATCCATGCCCAAGAGGATGCCAAGCAAAAGAGGAGCACTTTGCTACTGGTGGAATGAGCAAATCAGCGACCTAGGGAAGGCCTGCCTGCTGCTTCCAGAAAATATGCGATGAGGCCGATGTTAACCCGTTAGGCACGGCATACAAGGCCAGAGAACAACCCAGGTACCTGCCCTACCGCACTTGCCACTATAGTTGAGACACTGTTCCCCCAACACCCACGACTGGTTGTAGCCAACCGCTCAATGAGCTCGGAGCTGGTGCAGCAGGTGTTAGCAGACGACGTGTTAGCGGCAAGCAAAAAACTAAGCGACAAAAAGGTTCCAGGACCAGATGGGGTGCCAAACAAGGCGCTAAAGTTAGCAATGCTAAGGAAACCTCACGCTTTCGCCGAGACATATACTAGATGTCTACAGAACGGTGTATTCCCTAAGAGAAGGAAGCGACAGAAACTAATCCCTCTACCGAAAGGGGACAAGTCAATAGAGGAACCCTCGGGATACAGGCCAATCTGCCTACTGGACACGGCGGGAAAGGTACTGGAAAGGATTGTGTATGACCGACTACTTAGTGTCGTCGAAGAGAAAGAGGCCCTGTCCAAACAGCAATATGGATTTCGCAAGGCAAGGTCTACGGTCGATGCAATTAAGGCGGTGGTAGATATTGCCGCTAAAGCAATAGAGGGAACCAGATGGAGGTGGGGAGACAAGGAGTATTGCGCGGTGATTACGTTGGACATCTGCAATGCCTTTAACTCAGCCAGCTGGTCGCGTATACTGGAAGCCTAAGACCGAATAGGGATACCGTTCTCCCTTTTCCGTATAATATCCAAGTACCTGTCCGATCGGGTATTGAGTTAGGAGCTAGGAGTTACACGGTCTCAGCAGAGGTCTCACAGGGGTCGGTCCTGGGATGAAGAATCATAGGATTCGCGGATGACCTAGCTCTAGTAGTGCTGGGCAAAGAAATAGAAGACGTGGAAGCGGCTGCGAATGCAGCCATAAGGATCGTGGCCAGCTGGATGCGTGGCACTAGCCTGGAGCTGGCAGCCCCTAAAACAGAGACGGTGCTTATCACAAGCCCCTAAATAGTCGAGTTTGCTAGATTTCAGGTAGACAGCGTTAGTATTGAGTCAAAGGCTTCCATTAAGTATTTGGGGGTTATGTTAGACAACAGGCTTAGCTTTTGAACGCACGTAGATTACGTTAGCCAGAAGCGGCCCTTTCGAGGATGCTACCCAACATAGGAGCACCTAAAACAGGTAGACGCCTGCTCGCGAGAGTTGTAGCCTCCGTGCTGCACCGATATGGGCGTCATGTCCACCCAATTCCCCTTCAACCCCCCCTTTCCGTCTTGCGCAAGCGACACCAACGTACTCCCCTTCCTCCTCTATATGATCTTGCTTCCCACACAAAAATGGAAACATAAGATCCCCCGCCCACCTTTCCCTATGAGCATCCACTTAAGCGCGCGCACACAAAAATATAAACATAGCACACCCCGCTCCCCTTTCCCATAAGCGTCCTCTAAGGCGCGCGCGCACAAAAATATAAACATAGCACACCCGCTCCCACTTCCAATGCCAGAACATACAATTCCTATCTACTGTCACGCATACTATTAATAACTGTGACACTTGCAAATTATTAAAATTCAACAGACATCCACTAAAAATACAATAACAAAAAACTGTAACACATAAAAAACTGTTGGACATCATACTCACAGACATATACCCAATAAACGGAAAATACGTGGTTACAATATTCGATAAATTTTCACGATTTGCAATGCGTGATAGAACAAACGTTGTAAAAACAATCCAAAACTTTAAACAACTATTTGGCATACCTTAAATTATTTTTTGTGACCAAGGAGCAGAATACTCTTCGAATCTTTTCAAAGATTTTTGTAAACAGTACATTATACAAATCCATGTAATATCATTCAACAGGCGTCGGGCAACGCCCCCGTAGAAAGGCTACATTCACAATAGAAAAGATAAAATTCCAACACGCCAAAATCAATGAAAAAGTGTTGGCAGAAACCATGGATACATACAATAACGCTATTCTTTTTTTTACGAAACATACCTTACACGAAATGTTCACCGGACGAGCACACGCATTCAACAGAGACATGAACTTCGACTACGAAAGTTAAACAATTTAGACCGGAACTATCTCCAAAACTTCAGGAACGCGTATCACAGGAAAATGAGCTTAGAATAGAAAAACTAAACATAAGTAGAAACCAGCCTGACAAATATGAGATAGAAGAAACGGTCCTTAGAAGAGAATTAGCGACGTAACAAAATAACACCCAGATTTAGTAAACAAAAAGTCTTTAGAGACTCAGAAGTAACAATAGCCACCACTAAAACCCAAAAAATACACAAGTCTAAACTAAAGGGAATTAAAAAAAAATAAATTATAAATAAAAATTTATTTATATCTCCCCGACGCTATGTTCATCTTGCTAACACGAAATTCCACGGAAAACTCATATTTGCACAAATACTTATTTCCTAAGAAACTGACGATGTAGCACATAATTTAATGTTAATGGCTACTAAGATGAACAGAAACTAAGACTTTGGCATACAAAAAAACAACAAGTACAGAACAACACAACCCTAATCAAAATTTCAAGTTATATTATTGAAATGAGGTAAATAAGGTAAATACATTGAAAGCTTTTTATTTTGCAAATAAGAATGGATAGACATATTTAACATAAATAAACTTAATGAAGTTGAGTCTGTCTTTCTATCCGTTAACAAAGCAAGTAAAAATGCTCTTCTACCAAGAATTAACAAACAGATATACTGTCATTAATAAAAATTATTAGAAAAGAAATTATTTCCAAACTTGCTTCAATCACTTATCACCTCATACCTCATAGCGATACAAACAATTTACTTTTAACGATGACAAAATTGATGTAGAATGTAAGCGCATACCCAGAGCGCAGCAAATAATAAAATGCGAATATTACATGCGAATAATGCCACACTTGGTCTTTAATCAATTCTGTGTTTCTTCACAAATAATGTTTAAGTATTTAAGAATTTATTTTTTTTCTGAACTCATGTGGACAAATAACAAGTAAGAGGTTTTAGTCGGGAGTTCCCGACTAGGGAATACCCTGAACCCACTTATTCCAACACCAAATAAATTAAAAAACAAAAGTTCCCTTTGCAGGATTCGAACTTGCAACTGACCGCATTACTTGCTGTCGACTCTACTTAACAGCCACACAAGCCAAAAAAAAACAAGTAAGAGGTTCTAGTCGGGAGCTCCCGACTAGGGAATACCCCGAACCCTCTTATTCCAACACCAAATAAATTAAAAAACAAAAGTTCCCTTGACAGGGTTCGAACTCGCAACTGACAGCAGTACTTGCTATCGACTCTACTCAACAGCCACACCAGGAAAGTGAAGAATTCTTTCCCCGGTAGAGCTCGAACTCGCGACAGACAGCACCACTTGGTATGCCTCTATTCAGCAGCCATTCCAATTATTAGTCCTTATGATAAAAACAAAAACTAAAATAGCATTACAGAAAAAGTCGCAATTACCATGCTGTTAGAATGCGAAGCAGACGCGCAAGAATGTGTGTGTACATGTATACAGAAATTCTAAAAGCTGCTGCCCCATTCAATTGCGCAATTGCATATTACTTTGGTTTATCCTTAACCGATCTTTATGTAATTTTTTACAGTATATCTTATTGTACCATAAAATATTTGTGTATTCTGAAAATCTCAATTGCATTTTAATTGTGGCCTAAATTGGTTGACAATAAAAGTTGTGTTATTAACTTGATATATAGCTGTGTGGTGGTAGTGGAGAGGTACCGATAGATATAAAATGAAAGATACTTGACATATAATACTAGCGGGTATAGCCCTGCCTTGCCTGTGGCACTTATGTTATAAAATCTCGAATAGCTTTGAAAATGATATTGAAACTGAGTGGACAGTAAAGAAACTACTCTCATACAAACGTTTCCGTCACTTTACCACTGTTTCGTATTCAATTACTTTAAAATGCACTTTCCACCGAAGAAGCTTAGATTTTGGAAAAAATTTAAAACATGTTTCAAATGATTTTTTATGTAGATCCATGCAAATAAATTTGAAAGCAAAAAGCCATCCACCAAATCTCTTACTACCATTTCCACCAAGGAGGAATGGATTTTTCGAAGTGTGAAACACCCCTCTAATGAATTTTAGCAATGATCTTTGAAAATAAGTTTGAGGCGATTCGATGGTTAACAAAACAGTTTTATACCAATTTTTTCGCTAATTAACCACTGTTGTGGGTGGAATTTTCCAAATTCATCAAATTCTTATGTAGAGCTTTAAAAACAAGTTCGAAGCCAATCGGACTATATATTTATATATATACTATATATTTTTATTTAGTTCAGCTATTATTTTTTCACAATATTCTCTTAGATTCTTTTCTAGATTTAAGTTTTCTTTTCTAATAAGAGTTTGCAAGTCCAACGACCTTACTTTCCAAAAAACGATAGTTAGCTGCGTTCTTTTCTTGAATCGTTTTTAAGACGGATATGAATGTTTTGATCGTTATCCATAAACAGCGCTAAGAATTTAGCACTATTTTGTTTAAAATTCCCAGTATTGTATTTATCACTTTAAAAGTGACCAAACTTGTCTACGGACATGTTGCTTAACCATTGAATATTTATTATATATATAATAGCTCTATTGTCTTAAGTCAACCTTTCAACAATGTAATTGACACCCTAATTATAGCATTTTCCTTTTTAATATACTCTCTCAACGCAATATTTTCACTATTGATATAAGTAATCAAAAACGTCTTAAGTTCATTCAAGCTATTTGTATTTATACTCTTTAATTTAACATATTCTTTATAAGATATTCTCTCAATTCATTATTTTCACTATTAATATACGTATACAAATATTTTTTGATTTTCGAAAGATTTTGCTCAAAACATATATTATTCCCTTCATGCTTTCCAAAAATCGTATTATTATATAAATTAATATCACTTCTCCATTATGGAATCTTAATATGAACTTTATTTAAGCATTCATTTATAGAATTATCTACTTCATCAACTTTATTATGAATGAGAAGCTCCAAATCCTCTTTTGATTTGTATAATATATTTTGAACATAAAGCTTATTGTCTTTTTACCTGAGGAGTAATGTCCAAACTTGTCGGTACTCATTTTAATAATGTCAATTAAATACAAAAGTTTTGCTCTTTTATATATTTAGTTGATCATTTTTGCTTTCCGAAGTTCTTCAACTATTTAAATTATTACATTGTATTGATTACTATGATCAGCTGTTTATGAGGCGATTAGAAGCTTTAATCGATCAAAAATGTCATTAGGATCATCCCAGTAAATATAGTTTGGTTTATTTGTATTGTACCGGATATAGATGATTTTGATTGATTTGGAGCTGATATGACAATTGGTACTGTTTTATGAAGAAGAAAGTTTTGATATAATTTTGGAAAAATATGTTTAATTATAAATAAATATTTTTTCGAACGATTGTTTTTAGTTGTCCATCAGGTTTGTTATGTTTTCTGTGAGCAGAAGTTTTTATTAGAATATCTTTATTATTTTGTAGACCTAGATCGTTATAATTCTGAGGAGTGTTTTCATATATTAAAGAATATAAGCCTGTAGTGGAATCTCATGTTTCACAACTGTCTAGAATAAATTTTTCTTCTGATATATGAATAATAGAATTTCCTAACCTTAATTCACCATTTAAATCTTTATATGGTCCATACGCTTTATCAAGTATCTTTTTTCTAGCTAATTCACTTAGATTAAACATATTTTCAACTCCAACATTAGATTGAGAGTAGAGTTGATTAACTGTAATATCATTAACATCATGATCATCATCATCCATATCGGCATAGACATCAGTTTGATTGATTCTTGTATTAGGATCAATAAAATCATCATCATCATCATCACCATCATAATCATTCTCATCATCGAGTTTCCGTCGCCTAAAATGCGAACTATATAACTCTGGCGTGGCGTGTACGACTGCGTGGCGTGTACGACTGCTCTTCTATCTTCGGTTTCAAAAATGCATTATTTAATTTATTACTCTTAGTTACGAGTTTCTGCAATGGTGCTGTTATGGGTCTTTATGTTTCTTCCAGTTGTAAAGCGGATTCATCTTTACCTAATTTTATACTTTGAAATTTTTTTAAAAACATTTCTAGTCTTCTTTATGCAATAGAGAGAGAGGGAGATTGTATATACCGTATACAATAAACAAAAGAGAAGAGAAGATATATAATATATATTTGCTATTTTGTTTGTAGAAAACAGCTATTGTGTTTTTTGTCTGTAATAAAATAATAATAAATAATATTTAATTCTACTGAAATAGAGAAAGCTGTAAGTATTTATGTATATAAAAAAGAAAGAGATTTTGAATATATATTTAAATGTCTTTTATTTTTATTAATCTTTATTTATAAAAAATAATACAAAAATTATATTATTTATTCTGTATAATAATAAACAATTTCTGTTGTTGGGACTGCGATGTGTAATCCCAGGTTGTAAAACTGCCCGCCTGCAGCTCATTGTTTGGCAAGCTGATATCAACCGTTACAAAGTCGTTAAATTGACTCGTCTTTCATCGAATTATATTTCTTTGGAAAGAAGAATACGTGGTGTTGGAGCTCCAAAGCAATTGTCTCACCAAATTTTGTTTTAGTTCTCCAAGCGCAAACAATATCGTACATCACATTTTCTTCCATGGTTGCTATACTCAAAAGGGGCCAAACCCCTTAAAATCATTAAGCACATCAATGTCCTGCATCTCCATTTGATGGTTAGATTGGTGCGATTTCTTCTGCGGCTGCTGCTGCTGCTAATGCTGATGTTGATGCTGCTGATGCTGATGTTAATACTCCAACTGTCTGATAACTTCGAGGGTGGCCACTTTATACAACTTTGAGGATGAAGATGATGCTGCCTCCATAGTTTTTTACTTAATGAAGTAATAGTATGAGCTGCACTGATTTCATAGTCCTGCCTTTGAACGCTGGAATTATTTTTCAAGCAGTATATTTGAGGAGCAGCATTTTGTTAAGTGGAGTCTTCAACGATTAATTTTTAAAACATCTCGAGCGATTCTTAATGTTAAAATTAATTTTTTCAAACATCTCGAGCGATTCATAATGTTGAAATAATACTCTGTGCTGCACTGATCTTATAGGTCTGCCTTTGTATGCTGAAATTATTTTTGAGGAACAGCATTTTTTTAAGTGGAGTTGTCAATTATTAGTTTTTCAAACTTCTCGAGCGATTCTTAATGTTGAAATATTACTCTGAGCTGCACTGATTTTAAAGGTCTGATCTTAGTATAATTTCGCTGGAATTATTTTTGAAGTAATATTTTTGTGGAACAGCATTTTGCTCGTTATCAATTTTAAAATTTTTCAAACATATCTAGGGATTTTTATATATCTTGTAACATTGTTCTGGCACATAGCTTGTGTCAACAAATGTTACGCAGCCACCCTGAACGCAAATTGCTATATGTTGAGATTGATCAGTTGAAAATGATAATGGAACAAACTAAGGTGGAGATTCTCCACGCTTTAGCGAAAAAATAAGCGTTTCCTGTCCATTTTCAGGTGTGTTATACACCTCTAGCAATAGAGCAATAGCTTGATCAACGGAGAAATATACAATTTTGCGCACCCTCCATAACAAGAGCAGTATCATCATCTGGAGTAAGTCTGTGTACCCAAAACATTTTGAGAGCTTCCCTTAATATATCTGCCTGCCCACTGCAGCGTTTATTATTGTGTTAATAAAAACTGTAAACAGAGTTGGCCACAGTTGTATTTAATGTTTTTTCCTAAAAAATGAATAACTTCTTTAGGAGGTTGTAAATTTCCAAAACTATCAAAATATTCATTCTCTCTTCCAATTTTAATATAAGCCACCCAGTGTGTTCCACTTCCAGCCTATGAGTCTAAATTTATAATACCACGCTCATTTTTCCACTTATTTTTGGGAAGAGAATCTCTCATATGAATATGCTTACGAGCAAATTTCGTTATATCAATATTTGAGAGAGGTTTATTGGGTAGCTGACTTAGAAGTTTTTTGCAGAATGATTAGTTGTTATTCTGTAGCCCTTTCGATATGGTTTTAGATATATTCCCTTGCCTAACGCAATAGCTTCCATTGAGCGGTTATGTCGGTGTCTGGTATTTTTAGCGTTTGTAATTGTTCTTGCAATAGATGCGCCACCCGATGTAAGTGCACTAACTGCTCCTAGGGCTGTTAAGATGGGTATTAGCAGTAAAAAACCACAAAATTTGGGAACGCCAATCACTCGAGGAATTGCTATTTCACTGTTTTTTTTTTTTTTGAACCAATAGATTTGTATATAGCTTTTCGATCTATTTTAATTGCTATTTTAATTGCACTCCCCTTCTCAATAGCTTATCTGCTGCTCTAACCACCTGCATAAACCTTTTTCTTTTGTGCAAATTGCTAGCTTTTTCTTATTGCTTCTCTATTTTTTCTTTTCATTGCGTTCGTAACGAAATATGCAGCAACTTTTTCTCCAATGCTGCTATTAGACGCTTTCTCCCAAGCCTTATCAGCTAAATTTACATCAGCTATGTGCCGTTTAGTTAATTCTTTGTTTTCTGAATATGCTATATCGTGCTCCCTGCAAGCTGCGTCTAATGGGTTAATACCTTTATCACCACCGCGTTTGGTTTACAACTGAATCTTTTATAAATACAAAGAGACATTTTAATTGATACTTAATCGCTGAAGGTATATCAATGAATGATATTCATTTAGCGAGAATAAAGTCATTAAATATGCATTTAAAGAAGCAAAAAAGAATATAGAAGTGAGAAATATTGATTTTTTTATCCAATAAAAATAATATTCGACACGGTTTGCTATTACCAAACTCAATTAGAGGATTAATTGTAGGTCCATCTAATTGCGGAAAGACAAACCTTAAGATCAGCTTAATAGAGAGTCAAAATGGATTAAAATTTAAAAATATTTACTTTTACTCAAAATCATTATTTCAACCGAAATATGAATACCTAAAAAATCTAGTGACCCCAATAAAAGGAATGGGATATTTCACGTTTTCTAAGAACGAAGGTGTTATACCACCTGAGAAAGCTAAGGATAGTTCGATAATGATATTTGATGATGTAGCATGTAAAACACAAGATAATATACGTTCATACTTTTGTGTGGGTCGACATAAAAACATCGACTCATTTTATTTATTCAAACGTATACACGCATACCAAAGCATCTTGTGCGCGAAAATGCCAATTTAATAATAATATTCAATCAAGATCAACTTTATATGAAAAACATTTATCAAGATCATGTGAAATTGATTGAAATACCTGTAGCGTCATACGAGGTTGAGGACATTGTTGATTTCATCATAGATAATTTGATAGAACGAAAACTTATTACTCATCACTCTGATCTCACAATTGAAAGCAATAACAAGACACTTCAAGTGGCGGTGATGAGTAAAGGTTTGCCAATACATTTTAATAAAAATCATTCGATTGGTAAAAAAAGAGTTCTAGTACCGAACGTTACTCATACCTCAGATTTAGGGGTAAATATTTTTAAAGTGAATACAAATCGATTGGAGTGAAATATTATTAACGGATCATATGTAAACAATAATATCTTGTCGCATACGCTTCATGAATTTGCTCTCAACGTTGCACCGGGATATAAAATAAATGAGATCCCACACAGCCTTATTTACTTGCCATTAAACAAAAGAGAGGTGTACACATTAACGATACGAATAATTGATCAAGACGGGGACTTGTTTAACTTGCGTGAAGAAGAAGTAACTCTTCGCTTACATTTGAGACCACGAGAATAAAAATTACCAATAATAACGAGAAAGAAGGGCTATCTTCGGCACGCCAAAGATCTAATACCCTTGCAGACCCAACCTTTTTATAATGCTCATAGTGCTTTGCCTCTATCTAAGAAGTACCGGGAAAATAGTAAATGCCGAGTTTGGTCAAGATATCTTGATAAAGAAAATGTTTTTTCATACAAAAACTTAATTTTCGACCGATCGTTCCTATGGCATCTATATGATATAGTGGTCCGATCTTTATAGGATTTTGCACATATATGAGGAGTAAAGTAAAACTAATAAATGCCGAGTTTGGTCAGGATATCTTGATAAAGAAAATGTTTTTTCATACAAAAACTTAATTTTTGACCGATCGTTCCTATGGCATCTATATGATATAGTGGTCCGATCTTTATAGGATTTTGCACATATATGAGGAGTGAAGTAAAACTAATAAATGCCGAGTTTGGTCAAGATATCTTGAAAAACATAATGTTTTTCATACAAAAACTTAATTTTCGACCGATCGTTCCTATTGCAGCTATATGATATAGTGGTCCGATCTTTATAGGATTTTGCATATATATGAGGAGCTTAGTAAAACTAATAAATGCCGAGTTTGGTCAAGATATCTTGAAAAACAAAATGTTTTTTCATACAAAAACTTAATTTTCGACCGATCGTTCCTATGGCAGCTTTATGATATAGTGGTCCGATCTTAACAGGATTTTGCATTTATATGAGGAGCTTAGTAAAACTAATAAATGCCGAGTTTGGTCAAGATATCTTGAAAAACAAAATGTTTTTCATACAAAAACTTTATTTTCGACCGATCGTTCCCATGGCAGCTATATGATATAGTGGTCCGATCTTAATAGGATTTTGCATATATATATATATAGAGTTAAGTAAAACCAATAAATGCCGAGTTTGGTAAAGATATCTTGAAAAACAAAATGTTTTTTCATACAAAAACTTAATTTTCAACCGATCGTTCCCATGGCAGCTATATAATATAATAGTCCGATCCAGCTCGTTTTCACATATGTGCTGCGTGCAACATAAAGAGGAAGTTCTGCAAAGTTTCATTAAGATAGCTTTAAAACTGAGGGACTAGTTCGCATAGAAACAGACAGACGGACAGACGGACATGGCTATATCGACTCGGCTGTTGATGCTGATTAAAAATATATATACTTTATGGGTTCGGAGATGTCTCCTTCTATCCGTTACACATTTCACGACAAAATTATAATACCCTCTGCAAGGGTATAAAAACGTGTTCGGAGATGTCTCCTTCTATCCGTTACACATTTCACGACAAAATTATAATACCCTCTGCAAGGGTATAAAAACGTGTGGAAACCAGTAATACGAAATAGTCGCTCATATTCCACAGTAGAGCGAGGGTCAACTAGGAGAGCACTTACACCAGCAAATAAAATATTCTAAAATCTCTAGGGTTTAAAGTTAGAAAGTAATGGCAAACAACAGCATTTTAAATGTTCGTGAAAAACATTATTTCGATGATTGTTTAAGGGAAAAGGAAAATTATACTTATAAACCCTATCTTCAATCATTCAATGTTAACGATGAAGTTCGAATTACAATACAAAACCAAGATATGTATGTTTTACCAAATGAAAGTTTCATCAGCATAGAAGGTTCGGTTGCTACGGCTACTATGGATACTGATACATAAGTTGCTACAGGAAAACTTAAAAATAACTGCATGGCATATTTATTTGATGAAATTCGATATGAGCTAAAATGGAAGTGAAATTGATCGCACTCGATTGGTTGGAGTTACTTCAACTATAAATAACTATGTTTCTTTAAATAAATCAGAGAGTGAAATGCTTGAGAACGCTGGATGGTTTAGAGATGAATGTTGCGAACTATCGAAAATAAGTGATAAGGGGTTTATTAATTTTAATGTACCTCTAAAACGTTTACTTGGGCTTGCTGAAGACTATAACAAAATCCTATTAAATTGTAAACATTAGCTGATACTGCTCATGAATATGAATATGAGTGGCGTATTTCTGCAAAACTGCAAATGTTTAATGTGGTTAAAATTGGAAGCTCTCTCCCAATAGCATTCCGCAGCTGGAACTGTTATATGAATCCATCACTCACAGTGTAGAGCGCACACTTGGAATGTAAAGCTAGCAGCTAATATAGAACGTCCTCGATTTGCATTATTCGTACTTATTTCGGAGGAAAAAATGATTACAAGCAATTTATTAAATTTAAAAGTTCATTTGAACTCAGAAATATATCCATAAGATGTTTTAAATTTAAATTTAGAGCGCGGACGATTTGCTGTTTTGTATGATAGTACGCAAAATTTCAAGAAAACTATTATATGATGGAACCTCAACCACTCGCATTGTTGTTGTGGACTTATCATATCAGAATGAGGCAGTTAAAACCGAACCCATTGATGTTCAAATTTCTATAAACTTAGCAACAGGAAATACTTCAACATGTGATGCTTACTGTCTACTTATGCATGACCGCTTGGTTGAATATTCACCGTTAATCTCTTTAGTTCAACGCATAGTCTAATACCGATCGGATGTATTCGTAGCGATCCCAAGAAAATGAATATTGCTGTCATATATCTTACATTTACTGCCGGTAAACAATGTGACGATTACAACTCAACTAAAAGATGGTTTCCCGAAAAAACTGAAAGCAAACGTATAAGACAACGAAAAAGACATCTTACATCAACCACTGCGAGGCTGCTCAGGCCCTGCTGACACAATCAATAAGGGAGAGAAATACGGACGTCGCAATAATCTGCGAGCCATACAAGCCTATCTCTGGCAGTGGCTGGGTGGCAAGTAAATGTGGGAAAGCGGCCATTTGGGGTCTCAAATCAGCGGTCCAGGAGGTCAGAGCAGCAAACGACGGATTCGGGAGAGCAAAAATTAATGGAATCGCCGTTTACTGTTGCTACGCACCCCCAAGCTGGGAACTGCGGCAATTTCAGACCATGCTGGAAGAAATATCAGAAGACGCTCGCAATAGAGCTCCTCTCGTCATAGCCGGAGACTTTAACGCCTGGGCCGTGGGGAAGGAAGGAAACTAACCCGAGAGGGACCACCCTGAAGAGTTTGCGGCGCTCGACTTGGGCCTTTCAAACGACGGGCAGGAGCTCTTGTGCTGCAAGGCCGGTAGAGGCTCTATTATAGACTTTACCCTGCTCAGCAGCTCACTTTATAGGCTAACTACATGGAAAGCAGTAATGAATTCACATTTAGCGACCACCGAGCAGTGCATTTCGAGATCCACGGGAGAGGACGGAGAAAACAGCAGCCCAAAACAACGGACTCCTTACGTCACGCTCAATGGACTTGGGCCACGGAGTTAGCAGACGACATGGCGCGGCAGCGCATGAGCAACATCTCGAACGCGTGCGACTTATCCATGCCCAAGAGGATGCCAAGCAAAAGAGGAGCACCTTGCTACTGGTGGAATGAGCAAATCAGCGACCTAGGGAAGGCCTGCCTGCTGCTTCCAGAAAATATGCGATGAGGCCGATGTTAACCCGTTAGGCACGGCATACAAGGCCAGAGAACAACCCAGGTACCTGCCCTACCGCACTTGCCACTATAGTTGAGACACTGTTCCCCCAACACCCACGACTGGTTGTAGCCAACCGCTCACTGAGCTCGGAGCTGGTGCAGCAGGTGTTAGCAGACGACGTGTTAGCGGCAAGCAAAAAACTAAGCGACAAAAAGGCTCCAGGACCAGATGGGGTGCCAAACAAGGCGCTAAAGTTAGCAATGCTAAGAAAACCTCACGCTTTCGCCGAGACATATACTAGATGTCTACAGGACGGTGTATTCCCTAAAAGATGGAAGCGGAAGAAAGCAATCCTTCTACCGAAAGGGGACAAGTCAATAGAGGTACCCTCGGGATACAGGCCAATCTGCCTACTGGACACGGCGGGAAAGGTACTGGAAAGGATTGTGTATGACCGACTACTTAGTGTCGTCGAAGAGAAAGAGGCCCTGTCCAAACAGCAATATGGATTTCGCAAGGCAAGGTCTACGGTCGATGCAATTAAGGCGGTGGTAGATATTGCCGCTAAAGCAATAGAGGGAACCAGATGGAGGTGGGGAGACAAGGAGTATTGCGCGGTGATTACGTTGGACATCTGCAATGCCTTTAACTCAGCCAGCTGGTCGCGTATACTGGAAGCCTAAGACCGAATAGGGATACCGTTCTCCCTTTTCCGTATAATATCCAAGTACCTGTCCGATCGGGTATTGAGTTAGGAGCTAGGAGTTACACGGTCTCAGCAGAGGTCTCACAGGGGTCGGTCCTGGGATGAAGAATCATAGGATTCGCGGATGACCTAGCTCTAGTAGTGCTGGGCAAAGAAATAGAAGACGTGGAAGCGGCTGCGAATGCAGCCATAAGGATCGTGGCCAGCTGGATGCGTGGCACTAGCCTGGAGCTGGCAGCTCCTAAAACAGAGACGGTGCTTATCACAAGCCGCTGAATAGTCGAGTTTGCTAGATTTCAGGGAGACAGCGTTAGTATTGAGTCAAAGGCTTCCATTAAGTATTTGGGGGTTATGTTAGACAACAGGCTTAGCTTTTGAACGCACGTAGATTACGTTAGCCAGAAGCGGCCCTTTCGAGGATGCTACCCAACATAGGAGCACCTAAAACAGGTAGAGAGTTGTAGCCTCCGTGCTGCACCGATATGGGCGTCATGTCCACCCAATTCCCCTTCAACTCCCCCTTTCCGTCTTGCGCAAGCGACACCAACGTACTCCCCTTCCTCCTCTATATGATCTTGCTTCCCACACAAAAATGGAAACAAGATCCCCCGCCCACCTTTCCCTATGAGCATCCACTTAAGCGCGCGCGCACAAAAATATAAACATAGCACACCCCGCTCCCCATTCCCATAAGCGTCCTCTTAAGCGCGCGCGCACAAAAATATAAACATAGCACACCCGCTCCCACTTCCTATGCCAGAACATACAATTCCTATCTTCTGTCACGCATACTATTAATAACTGTGACACTTGCAAATTATTAAAATTCAACAGACATCCACTAAAAATACAATAACAAGAAACTGTAACACATAAAAAACTGTTGGACATCATACTCACAGACATATACCCAATAAACGGAAAATACGTGGTTACAATATTCGATAAATTTTCACGATTTGCAATGCGTGATAGAACAAACGTTGTAAAAACAATCCAAAACTTTAAACAACTATTTGGCATACCTTAAATTATTTTTTGTGACCAAGGAGCAGAATACTCTTCGAATCTTTTCAAAGATTTTTGTAAACAGTACATTATACAAATCCATGTAACATCATTCAACAGGCGTCGGGCAACGCCCCCGTAGAAAGGCTACATTCACAATAGAAAAGATAAAATTCCAACACGCCAAAATCAATGAAAAAGTGTTGGCAGAAACCATGGATACATACAATAACGCTATTCTTTCTTTTACGAAACATACCTTACACGAAATGTTCACCGGACGAGCACACGCATTCAACAGAGACATGAACTTCGACTACGAAAGTTAAACAATTTAGACCGGAACTATCTCCAAAACTTCAGGAACGCGTATCACAGGAAAATGAGCTTAGAATAGAAAAACTAAACATAAGTAGAAACCAGCCTGACAAATATGAGATAGAAGAAACGGTCCTTAGAAGAGAATTAGCGACGTAACAAAATAACACCCAGATTTAGTAAACAAAAAGTCTTTAGAGACTCAGAAGTAACAATAGCCACCACTAAAACCCAAAAAATACACAAGTCTAAATTAAAGGGAATTAAAAAAAAATAAATTATAAATAAAAATTTATTTATATCTCCCCGACGCTATGTTCATCTTGCTAGCACGAAATTCCACGGAAAACTCATATTTGCACAAATACTTATTTCCTAAGAAACTGACGATGTAGCACATAATTTAATGTTAATGGCTACTAAGATGAACAGAAACTAAGACTTTGGCATACAAAAAAACAACAAGCACAGAACAACAAAACCCTAATCAAAATTTCAAGTTACATTATTGAAATGAGCTAAATAAGGTAAATACATTGAATGCTTTTTATTTTGCAAATAAGAATGGATAGACATATTTAAGAATAAATAAACTTAATGAAGTTGAGTCTGTCTTTCTATCCGTTAACAAAGCAAGTAAAAATGCTCTTCTACCAAGAATTAACAAACAGATATACTGTCATTAATAAAAATTATTAGAAAAGAAATTATTTCCAAACTTGCTTCAACCACTTATCACCTCATACCTCATAGCGATACAAACAATTTACTTTTAACGACGACAAAATTGATGTAGAATGTAAGCGCATACCCAGAGCGCAGCAAATAATAAAATGCGAATATTACCTGCGAATAATGCCACACTTGGTCTTTAATCAATTCTGTGTTTCTTCACAAATAATGTTTAAGTATTTAAGAATTTTTTTTTTTTCTGAACTCATATGGACAAATAACAAGTAAGAGGTTTTAGTCGGGAGTTCCCGACTAGGGAATACCCTGAACCCACTTATTCCAACACCAAATAAATTAAAAAACAAAAGTTCCCTTTGCAGGATTCCAACTTGCAACTGACCGCATTACTTGCTGTCGACTCTACTTAACAGCCACACAAGCCAAAAAAAAACAAGTAAGAGGTTCTAGTCGGGAGCTCCCGACTAGGGAATACCCCGACCCTCTTATTCCAACATCAAATAAATTTAAACAATAAAGTTCCCTTGACAGGGTTCGAACTCGCAACTGACAGCAGTACTTGCTATCGACTCTACTCAACAGCCACACCAGGGAAGTGAAGAATTCTTTCCCCGGTAGAGCTCGAACTCGCGACAGACAGCACCACTTGGTATGCCTCTATTCAGCAGCCATTCCAATTATTAGTCCTTATGATAAAAACAAAAACTAAAATAGCATTACAGAAAAAGTCGCAATTACCATGCTGTTAGAATGCGAAGCAGACGCGCATGAATGTGTGTGTACATGTATACAGAAATTCTAAAAGCTGCTGCCCCATTCAATTGCGCAATTGCATATTACTTTGGTTTATCCTTAACCGATCTTTATGTAATTTTTTACAGTATATCTTATTGTACCATAAAATATTTGTGTATTCTGAAAATCTCAATTGCATTTTAATTGTGGCCTAAATTGGTTGACAATAAAAGTTGTGTTATTAACTTGATATATAGCTGTGTGGTGGTAGTGGAGAGGTAGCGATAGATATAAAATGAAAGATACTTGACATATAATACTAGCGGGTATAGCCCTGCCTTGCCTGTGGCACTTATGTTATAAAATCTCGAATAGCTTTGAAAACGATATTGAAACTGAGTGGACAGTAAAGAAACTACTCTCATACAAACGTTTTCCGTCACTTTACCACTGTTTCGTATTCAATTACTTTAAAATGCACTTTCCACTGAAGAAGCTTAGATTTTGGAAAAAATTTAAAACATGTTTCAAATGATTTTTTATGTAGATCCATGCAAATAAATTTGAAAGCAAAAAGCCATCCACCAAATCTCTTACTACCATTTCCACCAAGGAGAAATGGATTTTTCAAAGTGTGAAACACCCCTCTAATGAATTTTAGCAATGATCTTTGAAAATAAGTTTGAGGCGATTCGATGGTTAACAAAACAGTATTATACCAATTTTTTCGCTAATTAACCACTGTTGTGGGTGGAATTTTCCAAATTTCTGAAACACGTTTCATCAAATTCTTATGTAGAGCTTTAAAAACAAGTTCGAAGCCAATCGGACACCACTTAAAACGTCGCCCAAACAATATTTGAATCGTATTTCTACCGAAGGAGTTTTGATTTTGCGAAAAATGTGAAATGTTTTTTCATAATGAACCTCGAAAATGAATTTAAGCGTGAAACGTCACCCACCAAATCTTTGACCCTCATTCCCCCAAGGAGGAATACATTTTGGAAAAGTGTGAAACACCCTCAAATGAATTTGAATGAAAAACTTTGAAATTGAGTTTGAGGCCAATCGGATGGTAAAAAAAAAGTTTCATACAAACGTTTTTCGCGATTTTGCCATACTTGCGGATAGAATTTTTCGAAGCCCCGTCTTTATGTGCACCTTCATCACATAAGGTAACTACAGTGAAAAAATGTTTGTGCTTTGATCACCAATTAGTCTGTCAGTCAGTCAGTCAGGACAAATAGTTTTATGTATAGAGATTCTAGAAGCAACATATCATGTTTGGTGATTCTAGCTCTTATTATGTATCCAATTTGATCAATAAACAGGATATCGAAATCAATTTTCATATATATTGTATTTGAAACGGTGTAAGTTATCGATTATTGGAAACAAACTCGATCTGTGCTGAAACTATGAGCACCTACAACTAAAATTACAAGTCTCTATTTCTTATAGGTTCTGGGATCTTTGCGTTCATACATACGGATGGAACTGTATGTAACAGGCAGAAGGAAGCATCTCCGACCCCATAAAGTATATATATTCTTGATCAGCATCAATAGCCGAGTCGATCTAGCCATATCCGTCTGTCTGTCTGTCCGTCCGTCCGACCGTATGTATGAACGCAAGGATATCTGAACCTATAAGAGCTAGAGACTTGAAATCTTAGATGTAGGTGCTCCTAGTGCCCACGCAGATCGAGTTTGTTTCCGATAATGGATCCTTTTCCAAGCAATCGATAAAAATCGATATCGGTATCCTGTTTTTAGGGCAATTTTGGTAAATACTAAGAGCTGGGTCACCAAAGTTGACATATAGCTTCTAAAATAGAATATATATATGCATTTGTTGTTGGAAGAAGAGGGTTTTTTTAAATTTATTTGGTGTTGAAATAAGAAGGTTCAGGGTATTCCTTAGTCGGGAGCTCCCGACTAGAATCTCTTACTTTTATTATAAAGCACTCCCGGGGTGAAAAACAAAAGATTCGATTTCATGTTTAGTAATTTTAATAATATGTACCATAATATTCAAACAAATTATTCTACTTAGCATACCTGGACTTCAACATTAGATGTGGGAGGTAGTCTCACCATTATTAGCTCGTCGGTCTTGCATTCATCGACTAATAAGCTTCTAATACCCACACAGTACTGTAGAGGCTTATATAAAGCATTTTTATTTTCACACTGAATAAAGAAGATCGTTTCTATAGCCTCACCATCAAGCGGCTTTACGTAACAGATGGTGTTTATAGGTCCTAAATTTTTTTCAAGATGAATACTTGATGTTCCATGGTATGTTGACGTCTGCTTATATCTATGAGTAGCTTCCATGTTTAAATATATGGTAATCGACATTTTTTTTGTCACATTTAAAATTAGCCTGTTTGATGACCCTACCAATTTCTTATCTACGATCCATGTCCACTTTGTAATTTTTTTTGTGCGGCAATATAGGCATTGGCCTTTAAGGTGAATTGGAAGCTGACTGATATATTTATTCCCTTTGCAGTTGGTCACGCACACGATATTTATATTTAAATACCGTCTTGGAAATGATGAAAATAAGATGGTCTGCATGGCAACTGCCGATCGAAGATAGTCATAGGTAGAACGTATATGTAAAACAAATTTAAGTGTCTGTTCGTTTGCTTGAGTATAAGAAGGAATTACAAAACCCTTGCCTGAAATTACAGGGAATAATCAAATACTCATTAGAATTTTGTTCAGATAAGTTACCTGATCCCATATTAAGCTTGCACACTTTGTCGTTGTTTTTGGTAGAATCACAAGACCATTCAAATAAAAGATTCTGTATTGCATTTTTTGGTAAAGAAAGGTCACGGCTGGGGCTCCCATTCACAGAAATGGTTTTGCCCCTAAACACTTTGCGATATGGACCTCCACGTATGACGGCATATAAGCGTTGGGGAGCAAGGACCAAATAGCACTTGAAGACAAAAGGGACAGTAAACAATAAAATAGTAATATGTAGAGGCCGAATACTCACCCTTGCTACGAGCGGTGTACGGCGTCCGATAACTCTAGCATTTATGCGCACCATTACTAATCGATTTAAAGGAGACTGATGCCTTACTTTAAGTCTGTAACGGCCAACCTTCAGCTCTGGTTTTAAAGTCCCCCCTAAAAAGTCTAAAAGATCTAAATAAAACGGTATTTGAGGCTAAATTTTTTTTTTAATAAACAGCTTACGGCTTTCTGTACTGTCGTGCAGCGTCCAATAGTACTGAATAAAACTATCCATTGGACAACGTCGAGTAAATACTGCCCTTAAAACTATAACATCAGAGGTTTCATAATGCAAAGGCTGATTTGCATCATGGCATCGCGGAATATCAAAACGTGGCTCACACCGCAAATGTTCTTGTAAGTCAATGTAGGTGTAACTAGAAACTCTTTCTTCGTCTGCTGAAAGGCCGACAGTAGAAATCAGAGCAGATACGTTATGGTAGCCGCTTATGAAGAAATTAGCACGAGACACATGATAAAAACATTCTTGATAAGGAAGACTGTTTTCAGTGAAAATACCATAAAAATTCAAAGTTTGCATAAGATGAGTTGTACGAAACCACAAGAGAGGCTCACGGGTTTCACTTGCATTAGTTTGAAAATAATCAATAAGACGCCGTTCATCTATACTCACTTTAGTAGTGAACCAAACATCCCCTAGAGCTTCTAGGGTAGTGAGTATGAGGGTAGTGCGATTGACATGGAATCGGTTAATAAAAATATGAAGGTTTTCGTAGTTTACGCGAGCCATTATTTGTGGTAAGCAAACCAAAACAAGAAATGGTATTGTGGTCATTTTTATAAATTCGAAATTTTATGTGTGTATATTTATTTAATAGATTTTATTTTATTTTATTGCATAGCCTTCTTTTTATTTTGCTACATAAAGAAAATCAAGAATTCATTGCTTGAATTTGTTAATATATATTCCTCCTTGTGAGAGATGTATGGAATAAACTTACGTAACTGAACTATCCAAAGTATGAAAGATGTATGCCCTTGGCAACTTCTAAACTACTTCCTCAACAGCAACAAAAGCTGGGCGAACACATCATTACCATCTTGACATTATATGGAGAAGGTGACTTTTTTGCGGTTACCAATTGCCTAACCGGCTACATCCAATATATTTTTAAAGTCTAAAAAATTTCTATGAAACTTTTTTGTTTACCATCCTCCAATTCATTTCCAAAGATCTTTGCTTGAAATCACCTTAGAGTTGTTTTGACAATCTTGGGAAAAATCTATTCGGCCTCTGTTTAAACTGGAGTCGAAGATTTGGTAGATGACTCTTCGCGCTCAATTTAATTACCATGCATCTTAACAAAAAATAATTTTAGACATGTCTTACACTTTTTGAAATATGTAGGCGAATGTAGAAAAACGCAGGTTCAAGATATTTTGGCGAAACTTTAAGAATTCGTCCAATATGCTAACAACTTATTTTTCAACAAACTTGGAATTACCATCCGAAAATGTGGTAAGCTGGGGGAAAAAATTTGAATGCAATTTTTAAGTTTGCATTCCGATCGGCTTCAAAATCATTTTCAAAGATCTTTGTGATATATATTTGAGACGGGTTACACACTTTTCGTAAAATCTGCCTCGTGACAGTAACGCTGAATGGAATGTAAAACAACATTCAAGACCTGCTGTGATACCAGTATGTTTAGTCATAATAGAATAATATAATATTGTATGAGTAAATATGAATATAACAGAAGCCCGTCAATGCTGATTGACTTGGATTTTAAGAATGTCTTTATTCAAAGTAAATATAATCCACTTAGCTTATAGATACATGTATATATTTATACTACTATTGGTTAACAGCTACAAAGAGAGGGAGAGAGTAGCTTGCATATATGTTGCATTCAATGCGCTCAGACAGAGAGTGGGATGTGCAGTGCAAGCATAAACGTTTAGCTAGAGAGGCTGCGTAAAATGAGTCAGTGCCAATTTATAAAGTGGCTCTGGGCTTGTTTAATGTTAAACTGTTATTGTATGCGACAAAGTGCCGCATACTTAATATTTGTATATAGGGTGATCTTTTAAGGCATATACATACTAGACCTCCCTTTTGAAAGAAATAACGTAAAATAATTTAGTTATTTTTAAATGATTTAATTTTTTTATTGAAAGTTTTAATGATTAAAATATATATAAAAATTTATTTATAAATATATATTAATATTCTTTTTATACCCTGAACCCATAGAAAATTGGTAAAGAGGTTATATTGTATTTGTGTAAAATGCAAATGTATGTAACCGGCAGAAGGAAGCATCTCCGAATACAGTATATATATTCTTGATCAGCATCAATAGGCGACTGGATCTAGCCATGCCGGCCGTCCGTCCGTATGTATGAACGCAAGGATCTCAGAACCTATAGGAGCTAGACAATTGAAATTTTAGATGTAGGTCCTCCTAGTGCCTGCGCAGATTGACTTTGTTTCCGATAATAATAAGAGCTAGAGTCACCAAACATGATTTGCTGCTTCTAGAATATTATATATTTGTCAAGTATCTTTCATTTTATACCTACCCGCTACCACCAGAGAGCTATAAATCAAGTTAATAGCCCAACTTTAATTGCCAACCAATTTAAGCCACAATTGAATGCAATTGACTTTTTCAGTATACACATATATTCTATGGTACAATAAGATATACTGATATACGGTTAAGAAAAAACCAAAGTTATATGCAACTGCGCAATTGAATGGGGCAGAAGCTATAAGAATTTCTGTTTACATGTACACACACACATTCATGTGCGTCTGCTTCGCATTCTAACATCATGGTAATTGCGACTTGTTTCTGTAATGCTATTTAAGTTCCTTTTTTATCATAAGTACTCAATTATTGGTGTGGCTGCCGAGTAGAGGCATAGCAAATGGTGCTATCTGTCGCGAGTTCGAGCCCTACTGGGGAAAGTATATTGTTTTTTATACCCTGAACACTTTGAAAATGGGTAAAAAGGGTATATTGTATTTGTGCAAAATGCAAATATATGTAATAGGCAGAAGGAAGAAGAGTGTTCAGGGTATCCCCTGACCGGGAGCTCCAGACTAAAACCTCTAACTTATTTTTAATTTATTGGTGTTTTAATTTATTGGTGTTGGAATAATTGGATTCAGGGTATTCGGGTCGGGAGCTCCCGACTAGAACCTTTTATTTGTTCTGTTTACTTTGGTGCCTGGTAATAACTTTCAGGACTTTAACTTGTAAATCATTAAGTTCCTTGATGGTTATTCTTGAAAATACATTATCTTTCCCATTAGGGTACCGTAAAATTATATTCTTCTAATTCAAGCCTTATACGTGTTAATTTGGAACTTGGATTGACCATTGGAAATAAATATGTAAGTGATCTATGATCTGTTATGACAGTGAAATGTCTTCCATAAGTATATGGTATGAAAAGTGTTATTTCCCAATGAATTGCTGCTAGTTCCTGTTCCGTCGTACTCTTGTTACCTTCTCCCGTGGTAAATGATCTGGATGCATATGCAACTGGAAGTGTGGTTTTGAGTTAAAACCGCTCCACACGTTGCTTATTCGCATCCGTTATTATACAAAATTCTGTTGTGAAGTCTGGGTATTATAACAAGAGTCAGTTTAATAAGTTAAGATTTTAACATTCTTTTTATTTAGTCTAGTTAAAGACTTCATGCATAAACAATAAACATTTTTCAAGATGTAGCTTTAAGTTGTATTTCCTGCATATGTTAAAAACATCAGTCAGGTTTTTAAATATATGTCATTCGGAACAACCAATTACTATTCAGTAATCTATATAAAGGAATGCTTTCGAAGCTTCAAGTCCAGAGAATGCTATAGTCATCATTCTCTGAAATGAATTCGGAGCTATTTTTAAACTATATGGTAAAATATTTCGCTCTTCCTAGCTGATTTCAAATATCATCAATTCTAGGTAGTGATAACTTATCAACTAGCAGCTTTATGTTGGTTCGACGATAGTCGATTACCAATCAGCATGTGTATACCCTGAACCCTTTGAAAATGGGTAAAAAGGGTATATTGTATTTGTGCAACATGCAAATGTATGTAACAGGCAGAAGGAAGCCTCTCCGACCCCATACAGTATATATATTCTTGATCAGCATCAATAGCCGAATCGATCTAGCCATGTCCGGCCGTCTGTCCGTCCGTATGTATGAACGCAAGGATCTCAGAACCTATTAGAGCTAGAGACTTGAAATTTAGATGTAGGTGCTCCTAGTGCCTGTGCTAATCGAGTTTGTTTCCGATTATCGATAGCTTACTCCGTTTTCAAACAACCGATAAAAGTCGATATCGATATCCTGCTTTTTGGGAAATTTTGGTAAATAATAAGAGCTAGAATCACCAAACTTGACATATAGCTGCTAAAATAATATATATATAAGCATTTGATGTTGGAAGAAGGGGGGTTCAAGGTATCCCTTAGTCGGGGGAACCTCTTGTTTTTCTGTAGTAGATTTAAAAGCTTAGCAGATCCAACTTCTACCGATTCTCCTTTTACTGAAGTCGATAATTACGTGATGATTGCAGCAATTGTCTGCTCATTACTTATTAAATTTCTCGCATGGCCTTTAAGCTTTGTTGGACCACTATATCATATATCTGTCATACGAACAATCGGTCGAAAATTAAGTTTTTTGCACGAAAAATCATTTTGCTTTTCAAGAAATCTTGACCAAACTCGACATTTATTAGTTTTACCATGTTCTTCATATAGATGCAAAATCCTATTAGGATAGTACGACTATATCATATAGCTAACATTGGAACGATCGGTCGAAAATTAAGTTGTTGCCTAAATAATACATTTTGTTTTTCAAGATATCTTTACCAAACTCGGCATAGATTAGTTTTCCCATGCCTTTCATATAAATACAAAATCCTAATTAAATCGGACCACTATATCATATAGCTGCAATAGGAACGATCGGTCGAAATATAAGTTGTATGAAAACTCGGCATCTATTAGTTTTACTATGCTCTTCATATAGATCCAAAATCCTATTAAAATCGGACCACTATTTCATATAGCTGCCATAGGAACGATCGGCCGAAAATTAAGTTGTATCATAAAATATTTTGTTTTTCAATACATCTTGACCAAACTCGGCACTAATTAGGTTTCCCATGCCTTTCATATAAATGCAAAATCCCTATTAAATCGGACCGCTATATCATAACGATCGGTAGAAAATTAAGTTGTATGAAAAAACATTTTGCTTCTAAGATATCTTGACTAAACTTGGCATTTATTAGTTTAACTATGCTCCTCATATAGATGCAAAATCCTATTAAGATCGGACGACTATATCATATAGCTGACATAGGAACAATCGGACGAAAATTAAATTGTTGTATAATAAAGTATTTTGTTTTTCAAGATATCTTTACCAAGCTCGGCATTTATTAGTTTTACTATACTCCTCTTATATGTGCAAAATCCTGTTTAGATCGGTCCACTATATCATATAGCTGCCAAAGGAACGATCGGTCGAAAATTAAGTTGTAGGAAAAATCATTTGGTTTTCAAGAAATCTTGACCAAGCTCGGCATATATTACTTTTACTATGCTCTTCATATAGATGCAAAATTCTATTAAGATCGGACAACTATATTATATACCTGACATAGGAACAATCGGTCGAAAATTAAGTTGTTGTATAAAAAAACATTTTGTTTTTCAAGATATCTTTACCAAGCTGGACATTAATTAGTTTTACTATGTTCTTCATAAAGACGCAAAATGCTTTTAAGATCGGACTACTATATCATATAGCTGCAATAGGAACGATCGGTCGAAAACTAAATTGAATTAAAAAACATTTTGCTTATAAGATATCTTGACTAAACTCGGCATTTATTAGTTTTATTATGCTCTTCATAAAGATGGAAAATCCTATTAAGATCGGACAACTATATCATATAGCTGACATAGGAACAATCGGTCGAAAATTAAGTTGTTGTATAAAAAACATTTGGTTTTTCAAGATATCTTTATCAAACTCGACATTTATTAGTTTCCTATGCCTTTCATATAAATCCAAAATCTTTATTAAATCGGACCACTATATCATATAGATGCCATAGGAACGATAACTCGAAAATTAAGTTGTTGTATGAAAAAACATTTTGCTTTTCAAGAAATCTTGACCAAATACGACATTTATTAGTTTAACTATGCTCTTCATATAGATGCAAAATCCTATTAAGATCGGACGACTATATCATATAGTTGACATGGAAAGATCGTTCGATAATTAAGTTGTATGAAAAAAC
Organism: Drosophila virilis; assembly: GCF_030788295.1. NCBI lineage: Eukaryota > Metazoa > Arthropoda > Insecta > Diptera > Drosophilidae > Drosophila > Drosophila virilis. Next base: position 286,574 of record NW_027212872.1, on the reverse strand, counting down.
ATTTTGTGTAAAAGATATCTTGACTAAACTCGGCATTTATTAGTTTTACTATGCTCTTCATAAAGATGGAAAATCCTATTAAGATCGGACCACTATATCATATAGCTGACATGGGAACAATCGGTCGAAAATTAAGTTGTTGTATGAAAAAACATTTTGCTTTTCAAGAAATCTTGACCAAACTCGACATTTATTAGTTTTACTATGCTCTTCATATAGATGCAAAATCCTATTAGGATCGGACGACTATATCATATAGCTGACATGGAACGATCGTTCGAAAATTAAGTTGTATGAAAAAACATTTTGTGTATAAGATATCTTGACTAAACTCGGCATTTATTAGTTTTACTATGCTCTTCATATAGAAGCAAAATCCTATTAAGATCGGACTACTATATCATATAGCTGCAATAGGAACGATTGGTCGAAAATTAAGTTGTAGGAAAAATCATTTTGCTTTTCAAGATATCTTCACTAAACTCGGCATTTATAAGTTTTCCTATTCCTATATTTTCAGATATATGCAAAATCCTAATTAAATCGGACGATTATATCATATAGCTTCCGTAGGAACGATCACTCGAAAATTAAATTGTTGTAAAAAAGAAAAAACAATTTGCTTTTCAAGAAATCTTGACCAAACTTGACATTTATTAGTTTTTTTAATCCTATTAAGATCGTACGACTATATCATAAAGCTGACAGAGGGACAATCGGTCGAAAATTAAATTGTTGTATAAGAAAACATTTTGTTTTTCAGGATATCATTACCAAACTCGTCATTTATTAGTTTTCCTATATATCATATAGCTGCCATAGGAACGATCACTCGAAATTTAAGTTGTTGTATGAAAAAACATTTTGCTTTTCAAGAAATCTTGACCAAACTCGGCATCTATTAGTTTTACTATGCTCTTCATATAGATCCAAAATCCTATTAAAATCGGACCACTATTTCATATAGCTGCCATAGGAACGATCGGCCGAAAATTAAGTTGTATCATAAAATATTTTGTTTTTCAATACATCTTGACCAAACTCGGCACTAATTAGGTTTCCCATGCCTTTCATATAAATGCAAAATCCCTATTAAATCGGACCGCTATATCATAACGATCGGTAGAAAATTAAGTTGTATGAAAAAACATTTTGCTTCTAAGATATCTTGACTAAACTTGGCATTTATTAGTTTAACTATGCTCCTCATATAGATGCAAAATCCTATTAAGATCGGACGACTATATCATATAGCTGACATAGGAACAATCGGACGAAAATTAAATTGTTGTATAATAAAGTATTTTGTTTTTCAAGATATCTTTACCAAGCTCGGCATTTATTAGTTTTACTATACTCCTCTTATATGTGCAAAATCCGGTTTAGATCGGTCCACTATATCATATAGCTGCCAAAGGAACGATCGGTCGAAAATTAAGTTGTAGGAAAAATCATTTGGTTTTCAAGAAATCTTGACCAAGCTCGGCATATATTACTTTTACTATGCTCTTCATATAGATGCAAAATTCTATTAAGATCGGACAACTATATTATATACCTGACATAGGAACAATCGGTCGAAAATTAAGTTGTTGTATAAAAAAACATTTTGTTTTTCAAGATATCTTTACCAAGCTGGACATTAATTAGTTTTACTATGTTCTTCATAAAGACGCAAAATGCTTTTAAGATCGGACTACTATATCATATAGCTGCAATAGGAACGATCGGTCGAAAACTAAATTGAATTAAAAAACATTTTGCTTATAAGATATCTTGACTAAACTCGGCATTTATTAGTTTTATTATGCTCTTCATAAAGATGGAAAATCCTATTAAGATCGGACAACTATATCATATAGCTGACATAGGAACAATCGGTCGAAAATTAAGTTGTTGTATAAAAAACATTTGGTTTTTCAAGATATCTTTATCAAACTCGACATTTATTAGTTTCCTATGCCTTTCATATAAATGCAAAATCTTTATTAAATCGGACCACTATATCATATAGATGCCATAGGAACGATAACTCGAAAATTAAGTTGTTGTATGAAAAAACATTTTGCTTTTCAAGAAATCTTGACCAAATACGACATTTATTAGTTTAACTATGCTCTTCATATAGATGCAAAATCCTATTAAGATCGGACGACTATATCATATAGTTGACATGGAAAGATCGTTCGATAATTAAGTTGTATGAAAAAACATTTTGTGTAAAAGATATCTTGACTAAACTCGGCATTTATTAGTTTTACTATGCTCTTCATAAAGATGGAAAATCCTATTAAGATCGGACCACTATATCATATAGCTGACATGGGAACAATCGGTCGAAAATTAAGTTGTTGTATGAAAAAACATTTTGCTTTTCAAGAAATCTTGACCAAACTCGACATTTATTAGTTTTACTATGCTCTTCATATAGATGCAAAATCCTATTATGATCGGACGACTATATCATATAGCTGACATGGAACGATCGTTCGAAAATTAAGTTGTATGAAAAAACATTTTGTGTATAAGATATCTTGACTAAACTCGGCATTTATTAGTTTTACTATGCTCTTCATATAGAAGCAAAATCCTATTAAGATCGGACTACTATATCATATAGCTGCAATAGGAACGATTGGTCGAAAATTAAGTTGTAGGAAAAATCATTTTGCTTTTCAAGATATCTTCACTAAACTCGGCATTTATAAGTTTTCCTATTCCTATATTTTCAGATATATGCAAAATCCTAATTAAATCGGACGTTTATATCATATAGCTTCCGTAGGAACGATCACTCGAAAATTAAATTGTTGTAAAAAAGAAAAAACAATTTGCTTTTCAAGAAATCTTGACCAAACTTGACATTTATTAGTTTTTTTAATCCTATTAAGATCGTACGACTATATCATAAAGCTGACAGAGGGACAATCGGTCGAAAATTAAATTGTTGTATAAGAAAACATTTTGTTTTTCAGGATATCATTACCAAACTCGTCATTTATTAGTTTTCCTATATATCATATAGCTGCCATAGGAACGATCACTCGAAATTTAAGTTGTTGTATGAAAAAACATTTTGCTTTTCAAGAAATCTTGACCGAACTCGACATTTATTAGTTTTACTATGCTCTTCATAAAGATGCAAAATCCTATTAAGATCGGACCACTATTTCATATAGCTGCGATAGGAGCGATCGGTCGAAAATTAAGTTGTATCATAACATTTTTTGTTTTTCAAGATATCTTGACCAAACAAGGCATTTATTAGTTTTTCTTTACTCCACATATATTGTAAGTCATATAAAGATCAGACCACAATATCATATAGCTGTCATACGAACGATCACTCGAAAATTAAGTTGTTGTATGAAAAAACATTTTGCTTTTCTAGAAATCTTGACCAAACGCGAAATTTATTAGTTCAACTGTGCTCTTCATATAGATGCAAAATCCTATTAAGATAGGACCACTATTTCATATAGCTGCGATAAGAACGGTCACTCGAAAATTAAGTTGCATGAAAAAACATTTTGCTTTTCAAGAAATCTTGACCAAACTCGATATTTATTGGTTCAACTATGCTCTTCATATAAATGCAAAATCCTATTAAGATCGGACCACTATTTCATATAGTTGCCATGGGAACGATCGGTCGAAAATTAAGTTGTATCATAAAATTTTTTCTTTTTCAAGATATCTTGACCAAACTAGGCATTTATTAGCTTTTCTTTACTCCACATATATTGCAAAGTAATATAAAGATCAGACCACTATATCATATAGCTGTCATACGAACGATCACACGAAAATTAAGTTGTTGTATAAAAAAACATTTTGCTTATCAAGCAATCTTGACCAAACTCGAAATTTATTAGTTCAACTTAGCTCTTCATATAGATGGAAAATCCTATGAAGATCGGACCACTATTTCATATAGCTGCCATAGGAACGATCGGTCGAAAATTAAGTAGTATCAAAAAATATTTTGTTTTTCAAGATATCTTGACCAAACTAGGCATTTATTAGTTTTCCTTTACTCCACATATATTGCAAAGTCATATAAAGATTAGACCAGTATATCATATAGCTGTCATACGAACGAACACTCGAAAATTAAGTTGTTGTATGAAAAAACATTTTGCTTTTCGAGAAATCTTGACCAAACTCGATATTTATTAGTTCAACTGTGCTCTTCATATAGATGCAAAATCCTGGTAAGATCGGACCACTATTTCATATAGGTGCCATAGGAACGATAGGTCGAAAATTATGTTGTATGAAAAAACATTTTGCTTATAAGATATCTTGACTAAACTCGGCATATATAAGTTTAACTATGCTCTTCATATAGATGCAAAATCCTATTAAGATAAGACCACTATTTCATATAGAAAGTAATCAAGAAATTTTGACCAAACTCAATATTTATTGGTTCAACTATGCTCTTCATATAGATGCATAATCCTATTAAGATCGGACCACTATTTCATATAGTTGCCATAGGAACGATCGGTCGAAAGTTAAGTTGTATCATAAAATTTTTTGTTTTTCAAGATATCTTGACCAAACTAGGCATTTATTAGCTTTTCTTTACTCCACATATATTGCAAAGTCATATAAAGCTCAGACCACTATATCATATAGCTGTCATACAAACGATCACTCGAAAATTAAGTTGTATGAAAAACCATTTTGCTTTTCAAGAAATTTTTACCAAACTCGATATTTATTAGTTCAACTTAGCTCTTCATATAGATGCAAAATCCTATTAAGATCGGACCACTATTTCATATAGCTGCCATAGGAACGATTGGTCGAAAATTAAGTTGTATCAAAAAATATTTTGTTTTTCAAGATATCTTGACCAAACTAGGCATTTATTAGTTTTCCTTTACTCCACATATATTGCAAAGTCATATAAAGATCATTATATCATATCGATATTTATTGGTTCAACTATGCTCTTCATATAAATGCAAAATCCTATTATGATCGGACCACTATTTCATATAGTTGCCATAGGAACGATCGGTCGAAAATTAAGTTGTATCATAAAATTTTTTCTTTTTCAAGATATCTTGACCAAACTAGGCATTTATTAGCTTTTCTTTACTCCACATATATTGCAAAGTCATATAAAGATCAGACCACTATATCATATAGCTGTCATACGAACGATCACACGAAAATAAAGTTGTTGTATAAAAAAACATTTTGCTTATCAAGCAATCTTGACCAAACTCGATATTTATTAGTTCAACTTAGCTCTTTATATAGATGGAAAATCCTATGAAGATCGGACCACTATTTCATATAGCTGCCATAGGAACGATCGGTCGAAAATTAAATTGTTTTATAAAAAAGCATTTTTTTTTCAAGATATCTTTACTAAACTCGGCATTTATTAGTTTTCCTACGCCTTTCAGATATATGCAAAATCGTAATTAAATCGGACGATTATATCATATAGCTGCCGTAGGAACGATCACTCGAAAATTAAGTTGTAAAAAAAAAAACATTTTGCTTTTCAAGAAATCTTGACCAAACTCGATATTTATTAGTTTTACTATGCTGTTCATATAGACGCAAAATCCTTTTAAGATCGGATGACTATCATATAGCTGATATAGGAACGATCGGTCGAAAATTAAGTTGTCGCATAAAAAAACATTTTGTTTTTTAAGATGTCTTTACCAAACTCGGCATTTATTAGTTTTCTTCTGCCTTTCATATAAATGCAAGATTCTAATTAAATCGGCCCACTATATCATATAGCTGCCATAGGAACGGTCGGTAGAAAATTAAGTTGTTCCATAAAAAACATTTTGCTTTTCAAGAAATCTTGACCAAACTCGACATTTATTAGTTTTACTATGCTGTTCATATAGATGCAAGATCCTTTTAAGATCGGACGACTATATCATATAGCTGCAATAGGAACGATCGCTCGAAAATTTAGTTGTATGAAAAAACATTTTGTTTATAAGATATCTTGACTAAACTCGGCATCTATTAGTTTTACCATGATCTTCATATAAATGCAAAATCTTATTAAGATCGGACCTCTATATCATATAGCTGCCATAGGAAAGATCGGTCGAAAAATAAGTTGTTGTATCAAAAAAATATTTTGTCTTTCAAGATATCTTGACCAAATTCGGAATTTATTAGTTTTCCTATAATCCACATATATTGCTAAATCATATTAGGATCAAACCACTATATCACATAGCTGTCATATGAACGATCGGTCGAAAATTAAGTTGTACGAAAAATCATTTAGCTTTTCAAGACATCTTGACCAAACTCGACATTTATTAGTTTTACTATACTTCTCATACATAGGTAATAAGATAATAAGATCCACTATATCATAAAGCTGCCATAAAACGAGAACTCGAAAATTAAGTTGTAGTAGGTAAAAATATTTTGTTTTTCAAGATATTTTGGCCAAATTCGGCATTTATATGTTTTGCTATACTCTTCATATATGTGCAAAATCGGATTTAGATCAGTCCACTATATCATATAGCTGTCATACGAATTATCGGTTGAAAATTAAGTTGTTGTACGAAAAATCATTTCGCTATTCAAGAAATCTTGACCAAACTCGACTTTGTTTTACTTTGCTCTTCATAAAGATGAAAAATCCTATTAAGATCGGATTACTGTATCATATAGCTGACATAGGAACGACCGGTCCAAAATTAAGTTGTTGCCTAAAAAATACATTTTGTTTTTCAAGATATCTTTCCTATAATGCACATATATTGCTAAATCATATTTAGATCAAACCACTATATCATATAGCTGTCATACGAACGATCGGTCGAAAATTAAGTTGTACGAAAAATCATTTTATTTTTCAAGATATCTTATCTTATCTTATATCTTATCTGCCATAGGAACGATCACTCGAAAATTAAGTTGTTGTATGAAAAAACATTTTGCTTTTCAAGAAATCTTTACCAAAATCGACATTTATTAGTTATACTATGCTCTTCATATAGATGCAAAATCCTTTTAAGATCGGACGACTATATCATATAGCTACATAAGAACGATCGGTCGAAAATTAAGTTGTTGCATAAAAAAACATTTTGCTATTTTAAGATATCTTTACCAAACTCGGCATTTATTAGTTTTCCTCTGCCTTTCATATAATTGCAAAATCCTAATTAAATCGGACCACTATATCATAAAGCGGCCATAGGAACGGTCGGTAGAAGATTAAGTTGTTCTATAAAAAAAACATTTTTCTTTTCAAGAAATGTTGACCAAGCTCGACATTTATTAGTTTTACTATGCTTTTCATATAGATGCAAAATCCTATTAAGATCGGACGAAAATATCATATAGCTGCAATAGGAACGATAGGAACGATCGTTTGAAAATTAAGTTGTATTGTGAGGCGGCTAAGGAGACCAGCCACCCCACAGTTTTCACGGTAAGGAGCCGTCATCCCTTTGGCCAAATTACGCCAAGGAGCCGCTGGCGGGACAACGCGTTAATTTTCTTTAGTTATAAGTATTAATTATATTAAGTTAAGATCTTAGTGAAATAAGAGGCATAGAGCCATCAGTAATATAAGCAGTTCGATTAGTAGCAAAGAGGCAAGGAGCCGCGAATATTATAATTGATTTAAATAGTGAATTTGAATTTAACCGCAGGCCGCCGCTGCAACCATGCGTTGTCGATCGGTTGCTCAACACCGTCTTTGAGAGCGCTACTTCAATTCGGCGGCGAAGAGCGAAAGCTCCGAGGCGAAGTTGCGAAAGCTCGCGGCGAAATTGAGCAGCCGAAGCGAGCGCATGGCTTGCCGGCGAGCGTGCCGGCACTTGTGATCGAACGTAAAGGGTGAGTAGAAGTGCTGCGCGAGATCAAGGAAATCATAGATGGTATAGTGGAGCGCTAGGGCTCCAGAAAACAGTGCGGCAGGGTTTAGCTGAGGATTTACGATAAGGTCAGAATGAATAATAGTGAGTAAAGTGCCAACGTTGTAATTAACTAGAAAGTATTGGATTATTCCCTGTTTCCTGGTAACCCGGCTTACCTTAACATCGGAACTAACCGGTGTTCGACCTAACCTCGAACGAGGGGCATGCGGTACGAGATTGTGGCTCCGGGGTGGGCATTGCCGGTTGGTGTTTAGGTAGTGGAGTTGGTGCGAGGCGACGGCCCACTAGTGTAGTTGGTGCGAGGCCACGGCCCGCTAGTGTAGTTGGTGGGAGGCCACGGCCCGGCAGAAAGATAGAGTGTTTAGGTAGTGGAGTTGGTGCGATGCCACGGCCCGCTAGGGTGGTTGGAGCGAGGCCACGGCCCTCTAGCATAGATGGTACGAGGCCACGGCCCGATGGTGTAGGTGTGTAGAGGTAGATCTGGGTTTGGTTTGGTCAGGTCATGCATGTGCGAAATATGAAAATAGGGTATTAAGTAGTCCGTAATACCCCTGAGAACATTTCCATACCTCGTGTTAGGCATAGCCAGAAAATGAACACGTGCAGCTGGTGAGTGACAAAAATGCTGGCAGCAAGCCGGCAAGTAAGATAAAGAGACGAAGACATAACGGTCGGTCATGAGAGTACAGCGCGCGCGCGACAGCCGGGCGACGTCGAGACCACGCTCGCACACGGGTCCCCACACGCGCGCCGCAGTGACGTCGACGTTGGCGTCGAAGGACCGTTAAGGCGTCGCGGCATCGGTTGTACAGTGGGGCGAATCCAACTCACGCGCGGTGAACAGTGGAATTCGCGAGTACAGCTGTCGAGGGCAGTGAAGTGGTCACCCTTTAAGTAAATAATAATACAATTTTCTTCTATAAATCAAATTAATTAAACAAAAAAAAAAATAATAAATAAATAAAAAAAAAAAAAAAAGGATTAGACACCAACACCAAGAAAAGGAGAGAGGAATAGTAAAGGGACCGACGGAACCCCTAGAACGGGAAGAGAGGGAAACAGCGACGTCGACTAGCAAGGAAGTATACAATAAAGGATGGAGGCAGGTAAGTGCCAAAACCCGGGGGTAGGCGTCTGCTGGATTCATCAGCGACGCAAAGAGGAGTTAGTGGTGATCACCCAGGAGTTTGGGCTGGACAAGGAGGGGCGCGTGGAGGAGCTACGTAAGTGACTGTCCACCTACGTGCAGGAGAGCGGTCATTCGACTGGGACTTGGGCTCGGCTCGCCGAGCTGGAATCCCAGTATACTAAAACTCTTGAGCCGGCATCATGGGGCGTCCCACCCGACTTTGGTGGACGGCCACGGCAAAAGTCGGAACCTGACCTCAGAAGCTCCCAGCTGTACGGGCTTTTGCAGGCGCCCACCCCGAGTTTGACCGTCTCGGGCGTGGAGCCAGTTCCTGCTCTCGGTGGAAATGAAGACCGCCGAGCAACTGCGGTCAACGCAGAGGTGGGTAGGTCCCCTGTTGAACCGGGTGGTGGTCCCTGCTACACTAGGCCGCACCATCCATCGGAGGCGAGGCCACTTCCTAATGTCGCGGAGCAAGTTCGGAAGTGGGGTATGAGGTACGATGGACGCTCCGACCCCCTTGGATTCTTAGAGGACCTCGAGGAGCGCGCTATCACCTATGGTATAGCCCTCGACCGTATGCCCAGGGCAATGAGCGAGGTATTCTACGATAGGGCTGCTCGTTGGTTTCTGAGCAGTGGGCTAAGGGATGTGCCGTGGGCCGTGTTTAGGAGGGATTTCTTGGAGTTTTTCTTGCCCCCTCGTTACTTCGAGAGGCTTGAGGACGAGATCCGATCCCGGAGGTGGCGCGTAGGTGAAGCGTTCAAGGAATATTTGATAGAGCTGAGGGCTCTTATGCACCACGCTAGATACGAGCCGGCACAAGAGCTGCATCGGATCTACGAGAACACCGCTCCGGAATACAGGCTCTATGTGCGACGGCAAGACTTTTCTACCCTATTCCAGCTTACTCAACTGGCCGTAGAATACGAGACCGTCGTGAGGCAGAGGGCGGAGTACTCAGGCAGCCAACCCTTGGGTCAGGGTGTGTCTAGTTCAAATAGTGCAAAGTGGGCGAGGACGGCGCAGTCCTCGAGACTACGGCGCAGTCCTCGAGGCTACGGTAGAGATTGGCGGACGAATCATGCCCGCCACGATCGATACCGGAGCCACTCGTAGCTTAATGAGTGAGGACTGCGTACGCAAATGGAGGAAGGCCTCCCGAGGCATGGGAAGGGAGCACCTGCTCGGCTACAGAGGGAGCCGGAGGAAGGCCTCCCAAGGCATGGAAAGGGAGCACCTGCTCGGCTACAGAGGGAGCCGGAGGAAGGCCTCCCAAGCCATGGAAAGGGAGCACCTGCTCGGCTACAGAGGGAGCCGGAGGAAGGCCTCCCAAGGCATGGAAAGGGAGCACCTACTCGGCTACAGAGGGAGCCAGAGGAAGGCCTCCCAAGTCATGATGGGGGAGCACCTGCTCGGCTACAGAGGGAGCCGGAGGAAGCTGCAGAGGCAGACTTCTAATGACTACGGAAGCGGCACGGCGGGAACGTGCAAGAGAAAGGATGGAGTAGGAGCGATGACCAGAATCCACACGGAGATAGAAGGCCAGGAGCGACTGCCAGAATCGAGCGGCCATGGAGTTCTGTCTGGAGTCGAAGTGGTGCCAGGAGGGGACGAGAACGGCATTGAAGAGGCGGAGTGGCCAGCGGATCTGGATCCAGAACTGAGGGAGTTCCTGGAGTCAGAACTGGCTCTCTTCGAGGGGCTGCAGGGAATCTCGCACATCGCGGAGCACCGAATCCGGCTGAAGGATGACAAGCCGTTGAAACAAAGGTACTACCCCAAGTATCCGGCCATGCAGAGGGTAATCGACGAGCAAGTGGATGAGTTGATCCGGCCAAATGCCATCGAGCCGTCGCGTTGTCCGCACAGCGCCCCGATCGTCTTGGTAAAGAAGAAGACTGGCGAGTGGCGTATGTGCATTGACTACCGACAACTTAACGCGCATTCCATTCCGGACGCTTATCCGGTGCCTCGTATTAACCACATCCTGGAGCGGTTGCGCCACGCCCGGTTCATCTCCACTCTGGAGTTGAAGCACGGGTACTGGCAGATACCGATGGCAGCCGATAGCCGGGAGTGTACGGCGTTCACAGTCCCTGGAAGAGGTCTATTCCAATGGCGGGTGATGCCATTCGGCTTACACTCGGCGTGTGCGACATTCCAGCGCGCTTTGGATACGGTAATAGGGCCGCAGATGGAGCCTCATGCGTTCGCTTACCAGACGACATCGTGGTAATAGGAGCGACGAAAACACAGCATGTAGAGAATTTGAGGGAGGTATTCCTCCGGCTAAGGGCGGCCAATCTCCGGTTAAATAGGAAAAAATTCAGCTTCTTCCGGGAAAGGTTAGTCTACCTAGGACATGTAATTTGCGGAGAAGGGATACGGACCGATCCGGAGAAAGTGGAGGCGATACGAAACCTGAGGGCCCAACAAATTGCAAAGAACAGCGACAGTGTCTCGGGATGGCGTCATGGTACAAGCGTTTCGTACCCAATTTCGCGACCCAGGTACAGCCACTCACAGCGCTCTTAAAGAAGGGGCAGAAATGGGCATGGGAGCAAGAACAGGAGGAGGCATTGCGTCAATTGAAGGAGAGCTTGAGGACTGCCTCTGTGTTGGCTTGACGCGAGTGAGTATGGCCTCGGTGCAGTGCTGACGCAGACGATCGATGGACAAGAGCGGGTGATAGCATACGCGAGCCGAAAGTTGCTGAAGGCCGAGGTAAACTATTCCGCCACTGAGAAAGAGTGCCTGGCAATCGTGTGGTCGATCCGGAAGTTGCGTTGCTACCTAGAAGGGTACCGATTCGACGTAATAACGGACCATCTAGCGCTCAAGTGGCTGAATTCGATCGAGAGCCCGTCAGGAAGGATTTCGCGATGGGCATTGGAACTGCAGCAATTCCAATTTGACGTTCATTATCGTCGAGGGAAGCTCAACGTCGTGGCCGATGCCCTGTCGAGGCATCCTCTAGAGACCTGTCAACAAGCAGTGGTGGCCGAGGCCCCCTGCAGTTGGGTCGGGAGGATGCGTGCTAGAATCGCCGAAGAGCCAGCCAAGTTCACGGATTACACCGAGGACTACATCCCTTGGAAACTATGCGTAGGCAGTGGTCAACGCCAGAGGGTACTGCGGGAATGTCATGATGCTCCCACGGCCGGACATCAAGGTATCAGAAAAACGGTGGCGAGGTTAGCCCAGCGGTACTACTGGCCGGGTATGTTCCGCGATGCCGCCAGATACGTGAAATGTTGCGAAGACTGCCAAAAATTCAAGAGTGAGCAACTAAAACCGGCTGGTCGCATGCTGACGAGGCAGGTGGCAGAGCCGATGGCGGTACTTTGCGAGGACTTCGTCGGACCCCTTCCACGGTCGAAACATGGAAACACGATGCAATTTGTTCCATGACGCTTTCTCGAAATGGGTGGAGTTGGTCCCTCTCAGAAGAGCCATGGCAGCACACCTGCAAACTGCGTTTCGAGAGAGGATTCTAAGTAGGTTCGGGGTACCTAGAAAGTTTGTGTGCGACAACGGGGTACAATTTACGAGTCGGAGCTTCAAGTCATTTTTGGAGTGCCTGGGTGTAGAGATCCAGTATACCGCCCCGTACTGTCCGCAAGAGAATCCCACTGAGAGGACTAACCGGACTGTGAAGACCGCGATAGCGCAATTTATTGAGGGCTACCAGAGTTCATGGGATGAACTCTTGCCCGAGATCTCGCTGGCAGTCAACACGAGCGTGGCAGATTCAACGGGCTTTAGTCCCGCTTTCCTGATGCAGGGCAGGGAACCTCGGTTACCCGCAGCTCTGTACGATCAGTTAACTCAGGGGTCCGCAACTAGTGCGCTCGGCCCTAGGACAAAGGCGGATAGGCTAAAAGAAATTTTTGATATCGTCCACAGCAACCTCCAGCGCGCATCAAAGGACCAGTGCAGGCATTACAGCTTGCGGAGACGAGAGTGGCGGCCCTCGTTGGATTCGATGGTCCTGTTGAGGCTGCACCAGTTGTCCAACGCTACCGAAGGTTTCGCCGCAAAATTGGCACCCAAATTTGACGGCCCCTACAAAGTAGTCAAATTCATATCCCCCAATATTGTGCGGCTGGTGAAATCAGACGACCGCAAGAAGAGGGTGGCCAACATCTCACAATTGAAACCATTCTACAGGAACACGATGAGCGACGAAGAAGACGAAGATCCAGGGCACGCAACTACCCACGAGTAAGCGAAGGATGAGAGCAACACCCGTCGCCCAACGAAACTATTATGATTAAGCGTAGATAAAACTAACATTAACAACATAATTCAGAATAGGCATAGTAAAGTGTGAGCCGCACTGGGAGAATAGGGCATTAACAAATAAGTAAAGAGTAAGTTAACCAGTAAGCTGAACTTTCAGATGGAACCCGAAGTTATCGTCATATCGTCAGACGAAGACAACAGCAGCGGGGACACCGAGCCTTTCCCTGGGCCGGGAGCCGCAGGCCGTCCACGTGACCCACGCCAGGGGCGTGAGTACTATAGAAGAGAACGGCAAGAAGGACCGCCTCGCCAGTTCCGCCATACACTATTCTCCCGGCGGACCGGCATAATGGAGAGGCTAGACGGGATGGTCTTGCTGATGGCAGTCGAGGTCACGACAATGCTCGTGGAGGCAACGTTCGCCCGGAACTCGCCACCGTACGCGGAAGAGCCTGCATCTCCGCCCCTCGCATCGCACCCGGCACAATCATCAGAGCCGGCAACCCCAACCGCGGCCGGCGAGATGGACGAGGAAGAGTCCGCACCGTTCGGAACGGGGGAGCACATACCACTAGCGCAGGACGTGGAGGCGGTAGGAGAAGAGATATCCCCGTCGGCCGAAGACGCGGAGTTGCAACCGACGCAACCGCCGCTTTGCCACCCACCGTCTGGAGGTAGACCCGGGCAGCCAGTTTCCCAGGATAACGGTACCTACCAAAAGTCCCCATGGTAGTCAACAAACCCCGTCTGAACCTCGCAAAGCGGGAATGGGGGGATGCCGAAGAAGGCCCCGGCGGAAAGCGCCGACGCAGCCGCCATCGTCGACGGGGAGCCGCCAGGGGCGCGCGTCGCCGGAGTGGAGGCCATCGCCGACCCAGTCCCGAGGAAGCATCCTCGTCGGCCACGAAGAGGCTTCGCACAGAGACCGAGAAGCCCGAAGGATCGCAGCGGTGCGTGCCGCATTCGCCCCGCGAGCGCCAGGAGGGTCCTCCCCAGCTCGGGAAGGATAACCGCCGCTACCAGATCGCTTCTCGAGGAGGGCATCCGAACCCTGCCCAATACCGAATGCGGTCTGCCAGATGGTCGTGGAGGAGCACAATCTCAGCACCAGGGACGCGGCGAACTCGGCCGTTTTCCCAACTCGCGCCGAGGCGCCAGACGAAACCTTTCCTAAGGAATCGGATGAGGAGTGGCTCGACGACGAGGACGAGATGCCCGCGCTCGTGCCTGTGGCCCGCGCCGAGACACCCGACACCATCGCCCAGCGGGAGTTAGAAGACGCCTGGTTCGGCCAAGAAGGCAAGGCATCATCCCGAAAAGGTTCCTTCACGGTTCGCCAGGAAGGCCGGGATAAAGTCTGGGCCGAGGAAGAGGACGCGGTGGTGACAGCTTCATCGCCCGAGCGTTCGAGTCCAACCCAGGATTCCTCCCCCATGGCTGTAAAGACTCCCACGGAGAGCGAGTTGTGGGACGACATAGTGGACCTTTTCGACGTCATCGACGGGTGGGACACTATCCTGGACTCAGTGCTAGAGGAGGAACCCGACACCGAGGTCGACACGGTCGCCCGCAGTGCCGACGTGAGGGTCACACTGGAGAGCCACCCCAAGAAACCCGACACCGAGGTCGAGGCGATCGCCCACAGTGCTGACGGGGTAAAACCGGAGGGCCTCGTCGAGGAACCCGTGCCCGATTCCACCCCCTCAGGCTGGAAGGTGTTTACTCTTGGAACACCGTTGTCGTCGGGCGTGGTGGACCTAATCGCCAGAGAGGCGCGAATCCGCCGCTTCCGGTGCCGACGTACTCGGTTCCACGTGTCCGACGGGGAGAGCGAGTACAGCGTTACGCTGAACGCGAAAGGCGACGTGACCGTCGCCTGTCCGAAGTGAGGGGGGGGCACACACCCCCCCGCCATGGAGACCAGCCACCCCACAGTTTTCACGGCAAGGAGCCGTCATCCCTTTGGCCAAATTACGGCAAGGAGCCGCTGGCGGGACAACGCGTTAATTTTCTTTAGTTATAAGTATTAATTATATTAGGTTAAGATCTTAGTGAAATAAGAGGCAAGGAGCCATCAGTAATATAAGCAGTTCGATTAGTAGCAAAGAGGCAAGGAGCCGCGAATATTATAATTGATTTAAATAGTGAATTTGAATTTACGATCGGTTGCTCAAGACCGTCTTTGAGAGCGCAACTTCAATTCGGCGGCGAATAGCGAAAGCTCCGAGGCGAGGCTGCGAAAGCTCGCGGCGAAATTAAGCAGCCGAAGCGAGCGCATGGCTTGCCGGCGAGCGTGCCGGCACTTGTGATCGAACGTTAAGGGTGAGTAGAAGTGCTGCGCGAGATCAAGGAAATCATAGATGGTATAGTGGAGCGCTAGGGCTCCAGAAAACAGTGCGGCAGGGTTTAGCTGAGGATTTACGATAAGGTCAGAATGAATAATAGTGAGTAAAGTGCCAACGTTGTAATTAACTAGAAAGTATTGGATTATTCCCTGTTTCCTGGTAACCCGGCTTACCTTAACATCGGAACTAACCGGTGTTCGACCTAACCTCGAACGAGGGGCATGCGGTACGAGATTGTGGATCCGGGGTGGGCGTTGACGGTTGGTGTTTAGGTAGTGGAGTTGGTGCGAGGCGACGGCCAGCTAGTACGAACGAACGAACGGTACGAACCCACTATATCATATAGCTGTCACATGAACGATCGGTCGAAAATTAAGTTGTACGAAAAATCATTAAGCTTTTCAAGAAATCTTGACCATACTCGACATTTGTTAGTATTACTGTACTCCTCATACATAGGCAAAAACATAATAAGATCGGCCCACTATACATAAAGCTGCCATAAAACGATAACTCGAAAATTAAGTTGTTGTAAGTAAAAATATTTTGTTTTTCAAGATATTTTGACCAAATTCGGTATTTATATGTTTTGCTATACTCCTCATATATGTGCAAAATCCTATTTAGATCAGTCCACTATATCATATAGCTGTCATACGAATTATCTGTTGAAAATTAAGTTGTTGTACGAAAAATCATTTTGCTATTCAAGAAATCTTGACCAAACTGGATATTTATTTGTTGTACTATGGTCTTCATATAGATGCCATAGGAACGATCGGCCGAAAATTAAGTTGTTGTATCAAAAAATATTTTGTTTTTCAAGATATCTTGACCAAACTCGGCATTTATTATCTTTTCTATACTCCACATATATTCCAAAGTCATATTAAGATCGGACGACTATATCATATAGCTAACATAGGAACGATCGGTAAAAATTAAGTTGTTGCATAAAAAAAAAATTTTCTTTATTTAAGATATATTTACCAAACTCGGCATTTATTAGTTTTTCTATAATCCACATATATTGAAAAATCATATTAAGATCAGACCAGTATATCATATAGCTGTCATACGAACGATCGGTCGAAAATTAAGTTGTACGAAAAATCATTTTGCTTTTCAAGAAATCTTGGCCAAACTTGACATAACTTAGTTTTACCATGCTCTTCATATAAATGCAAAATACTATTAAGATCGTACGACTATATCATATAGCTAACATTGGAACGATCGGTGCAAAATCAAGTTGTATAACAAAACATTTTGTTTTTCAAGATATCTTCATTAATCTCGGCATTTATTAGTTTTCTTATGCCTTTCAGATATATGCAAAATCCTTATTATATCGGACGATTAGATCATATAGCTGCCGTAGGAACGATCACTCGAAAATTAATTTGTTGTAAAAAAAAAACATTTTCTTTTCAAGAAATCTTGACCAAACTCGACATTTATTATTATACCCTTGCAGAGGGTATTATAATTTTGTCGTAAAATGTGTAACGCATAGAAGGAGATATCTCCGACCCCATAACGTATATATATTCTTAATCAGCATCAACAGGCGAGTCGATATAGCCATGTCCGTCTATCCGTCTGTCTGTTTCTATGCGAACTAGTCCCTCAGTCTTAAAGCTATCTTAATGAAACTTTGCAGAACTCCCGCTTTCTGTTGCACGCAGCCCATATGTAAAAACCAGCTGGATCGGACCACTATATCATATAGCTGCCATAGAAACGATCGGTCAAAAATTAAGTTTTTGTATGAAAAAACCTTTTTGTTTATCAAGATATCTTGACCAAACTCGGCATTTATTAGTTTTACTTTAGTCTTCATATATATGCAAAATGCTATTAAGATCGGACCACTATATCATATAGCTGCCATAGGAACGATCAGTCGAAAATTAAGTTTTTGTATGAAAAAACATTTTGTTTATCAAGATATCTTGAACAAGCTCGGCATTTATTAGTTTAACTTTACTCTTCATATATATGCAAAATCCTATTAAGATCGGACCACTATATCATATAGCTGCCATAGGAACGATCGGTCGAAAATTAAGTTTTCGATGAATAACATTTTGTTTTTCAAGATATCTTGAATAAACTCGGCACTTATTAGTTTTACTTTACTCCCCATATATTTGCAAAATCCTATTAAAATCGGACCAGTATATCATATAGCTGCCATAGGATCAAAAGGTCGAAAATTAAGTTTTGGTATGAAAAAACATTTTGTTTTTCAAGATATCTTGACCAAACTCGGCATTAATTAGTTTTACTTTACTCTTCATATATGTAAAAAGTCCTATTAATATCGGACCGCTATATCATATAGCTGCCATAGAAATGATCGGTCGAAAATAAAATTTTTGAATGAAAAAACATTTTGTTTTTCAAGATATCTTGACCAAACTCGGCATTTATTAGTTTTTCTTTACTCTTCATATAAATGCAAAATCCTATTAAAATCGGACCACTCTATCATATAGCTGCCAGAGGAACGATCGGTCGAAAATTAAGTCGTATGAAAAAACATATTGATTATCAAGATATCTTGACCAAACTCGGCATTTACTATTTTCCCGGGACTTCTTAGATAGGGGCAAAGCACCATGAGCATTATGAAAAGGTTGGGTCTGCAAGGGTATTAGATTTTTGGCGTGCCGAAGATAGCCCTTCTTTCTCGTTTTTTTCTAATCCTATTAAGATCGTACGACTATATCACAAAACTGACATAGGGACAATCGGTCGAAAATTAAATTGTTGTATAAGAAAACATTTTGTTTTTCAAGATATCTTTACCAAACTCGTCATTTATGAGTTTTGCTATATATCATATAGCTGCCATAGGAACGATCTTTCGAAAATTAAGTTTTTGTATGAAAAAACATTTTGTTTTTCAAGATATCTTGACCAAACTCGGCATTTATTAGTCTTACTTTACTCTTCATATATGTGCAAAATCCTCTTAATATCGGACCGCTATATCATATAGCTGCCATAGGAATGATCGGTCGAAAATTAAGTTTTCGATGAATAACATTTTGTTTTTCAAGATATCTTGACCAAACTCGGCACTTATTAGTTTTACTTTACTCTTCATATAAATGCAAAATCCTATTAAAATCGGACCACTCTATCATATAGCTGCCAACGGAACGATCGGTCGAAAATTAAGTCGTATGAAAAAACATATTGATTATCAAGATATCTTGACTAAACTCGGCATCTATTAGTTTTACCATGATCTTCATATAGATGCAAAATCTTATTAAGATCGGACCACTATATCATATAGCTGCCATAGTTTTTGTATAAAAAATTATTTTGTTTATTAAGATATCATGAACAAACTCGGCATTTATTAGTTTTCCTTTAATCCACATATATTGCTAAATCTTATTAAGATCAAACCACTATATCATATAGCTGTCATACGACGATCGGTCGAAAATTAAGTTGTACGAAAAATCATTTAGCTTTTCAAGAAATCTTGACCAAACTCGATATAATAAGATCGGCCCACTATATCATAAAGCTGCCATAAAACGATAACTCGAAAATTAAGTTGTAAGTAAAAATTTTTTTTTTTAAGATGTTTTGACCAAATTCGGCATTTATATGTTTTGCTATACTCCTCATATATGTGCAAAATCCTATTTAGATCAGTCCACTATATCATATAGCTGCCATAGCAACGATCGGTCGAAAATTAAGTTGTACGAAAAATCATTTTGCTTTTCAACATATCTTGACCAAACTCGACGTTTATTAGTTTTACTATGCTCTTCATATTGATGCAAAATCCTACTAAGATCGGAACACTATATTATATATTTGCAATAGGAACGATCGCCCGAAAATTAAGTTGTATGAAAAGACATTTTGTTTATAAGATATCTTGACTAAGCTCGGCATTTATTTGTTTTACTATGCTCTTCATATAGACGCAAATCCTATTAAGATCGGACCACTATATCATATAGTTGCAATAGGAACGATCGCCCGAAAATTAAGTTGTATGAAAAGACATTTTGTTTATAAGATATCTTTACCAAGCTCGGCATTTATTAGTTTTACTATACTCCTCATATATGTGCAAAATCGTATTTAGATCGGTCCACTATATCATATAGCTGCCATTGGATCGATCGATCGAAAATTAAGTTGTAAGAAAAATCATTTTGCTTTTCAAGAAATCTTGACCAAACTTGACATATATTAGTTTTACCAAGCTCTTCATATAGATGCAAAATTCTGTTAAGATCGGACGACTATATCATATACCTGACATAGGAACAATCGGTCGAAAATTAAGTTGTTGTATAAAAAAACACTTTGTTTTTCAAGATATATTTACCAAGCTGGACATTTATTAGTTTTACTATGTTCTTCACATAGACGTAAAATTCTATTAAGATCGGACTACTATATCATATAGCTGCTATGGGAACGATCGGTAGAAAATTAAGTTGTATGAAAAAACATTTTGTTTATAAATTGTCTTGACTAAGCTCGGCATTTATTTGTTTTACTATGCTCTTTATATAGATGCAAAATCCTATTAAGATCGGACGACTATTTCATATAGTTGCAATAGGAACGATCGGTCGAAAACTAAATTGAATGAAAAAATACTTTGTTTATAAGATATCTTGACTAAACTCGGCATTTATTAGTTTTACTATGCTCTTCATAAAGAAGTAAAATCCTATTAAGATCGGACGACTATATCATATAGCTGCAATAGGAATGATCGGTCGAAAATTAAGTTGTATCATAAAATATTTTGTTTCTCAAGATATCTTGACCAATCTCGGCTTTTATTAGTTTTTCTATACTCCACATATATTGCAAAGTCATATTAAGATCAGACCACTATATCATATCGCAATCAGGCGAACGATCGGTCGAAAATTAAGTTGTTGTACGAAAAATCGTTTTGTTTTCAAGAAATCTTGACCAAACTCGGCATTACTTAGTTTAACTATGCTCTTCATATAGATGAAAAATCGTATTTAGATCGGACTACCATATCATATAGCTGACATAGGAAGGACCGGTCGAAAATTAAATTGTTGCCTAAAAACTACATTTTGTTTTTCAAGATATCTTTACCAAACTCGGCATTTATTAGTTTTCCTATGCCTTTCATATAAATGCAAAGTCCTAATTAAATCGGACCACTATATTATATAGCTGCAATAGGTATAGGATATATGCAAAATCCTAATTAAATCGGACGATTATATCATATAGCTGCCGTAGGAACGATCACTCGAAAATTAAGTTGTTGTAAAAAAAAAACATTTTGTTTTTTCAGAAATCTTGACCAAACTCGACAATTATTAGTTTTGCCATGCTCTTCATATAAATGCAAAATCCTATTAAGATCGTACGACTATATCATATAGCTAACATTAGAACGATCGGTCGAAAATTAAGGTGTTGTATAAAAAAACATTTTGTTTTTCAAGATATCTTAACTTAACTCGGCATTTATTAGTTTTCCTATGCCTTTCAGATATATGCAAAATACTAATTAAATCGGACGTTTATATCATATAGCTGCCGTAGGAACGATAACTCGAAAATTAAGTTGTTGTAAAAAAAAAAATATTTTGCTTTTCCAGAAATCTTGACCAAACTCGACATTTATTAGTTTTACCATGCTCTTCATATAAATGCAAAATACTATTAAGATCGTACGACTATATCATATAGCTAACATTAGAACGATCGGTCGATTATTAATTTGTTGTATAAAAAAACATTTTGTTTTTCAAAATGTCTTCACTAAACTCGGCATTTATTAGTTTTCCTATGCCTTTCAGATATATGCAAAATCCTAATTAAATCGGACGATTATATCATATAGCTGACGTAGGAACGATCACTCGAAAATTAAGTTGTTGTAAAAAAAAAAACATTTTGCTTTTCCAGAAATCTTGACCAAACTCGACATTTATTAGTTTTACCATGCTCTTCATATAGATGCAAAATCCTTTTAAGATCGGACGACTATATCATATAGCTAACATAGGATCGATCGGTCAAAAATTAAGTTGTTGCATAAAAAAACATTTTCTTTTTTTAAGATATCTTTACCAAACTCGGCATTTATTAACTTTCCTCTGCATTTCATATAAATGCAAAATCCTAATTAAATCGGATCACTTTATCATATAGCTGCAATAGGAACGATCGGTCGAAAATTAAGTTGTATGAAAAAACATTTTGCTTTTAAGATATCTTGACTAAACTCGGCATCTATTAGTTTTACTATGCTCTTCATATAGATGCAAAATCCTATTAAGATCGGACCACTATATCATATAGCTGCCATAGGAACGATCGGTCAAAAATTAAGTTGTATTAAAAAATATTTTGTTTTTCAAGATATCTTGACCAAACTCGCCATTTATTATCTTTTCTATACTCCTCATATATGTTCAAAATACTATTTAGATCAGTCCACTATATCATATAGCTGTCATACGAATTATCGGTTGAAAATTAAGTTGTTGCTATTCAAGAAATCTTGACCAAACTGGACAATTATTTGTTGTACTATGCTCTTCATATAGATGAAAACTCCTATTATGATCGGATTACTATATCATATAGCTGACATAGGAACGACCGGTCCAAAATTAAGTTGTTGCCTAAAAAATACATTTTGTTTTTCAAGATATCTTGACCAAACTCGACATTTATTAGTTTTCCTATAATCCACATATATTGCTAAATCATATTAAGATCAAACCACTATATCATATAGCTGTCATACGAACGATCGGTCGAAAATTAAGTTGTACGAAAAACATTTTGTTTTTCAAGATATCTTTACCAAACTCGGCAATTATTAGTTTTCCTATGCCTCTCATATAAATGTAAAATCCTAATTAAATCGGAGCACTATATCATATAGCTGCCATAGGAACGGTCGGTAGAAAATTAAGTTGTATGAAAAAACATTTTGATTGTGAGATATCTTGACTAAACTCGGCATTTATTAGTTTTACTATGCTCTTCATATAGATGCAAAATCCTATTAAGATCGGACCACTATATGATGCATAATCCTATTAACATCGGACCACTATATCATATAGCTGCAATAGGAACGATCGGTCGAAAATTAAGTTGTATGAAAACTTAGCATCTATTAGTTTTACTATGCTCTTCATATAGATGCAAGATCCTATTGAGATCGGACCACTATTTCATATAGCTTCCATAAAAACGATCGGCCGAAAATAAAGTTGTATCATAAAATATTTTGTTTTTCAAGATATCTTGACCAAACTCGGCATTTATTAGTTTTTCTATAATCCACATATATTGCAAAATCATATTATGATCAGACCACTATATCATATAACTGTCATACGAACGATCGGTTGAAAATTAAGTTGTTCGAAAAATCATTTTGCTTTTCAAGAAATCTTGACCAAGCTCGACATTTATTAGTTTTACCATGCTCTTCATATAGATGCAAAATCCTATTAAGATCGTACGACTATATCATGTAGCTAACATTAGAACGATCGGTCGAAAATTAAGTTGTATCAAAAAATATTTTGTTTTTCAAGATATCTTACCAAACTCGGCATTGATTAGGTTTCCCATGCCTTTCATATCAATGCAAAATCCCTATTAAGATCGGACGATTATATCATATAGCTGACATAGGAGCAATCGGACGAAAATTAAATTGTTGTACAATAAAGCATTTAATTTTTCAAGATATCTTTACCAAGCTCGGCATTTATTAGTTTTACTATACTCCTCATATATGTTCAAAATCGTATTTATATCGGTCCACTATATCATATAGCTGCCATTGAATCGATCGATCGAAAATTAAGTTGTAAGA
Source organism: Drosophila virilis (assembly GCF_030788295.1). Taxonomy (NCBI): domain Eukaryota; kingdom Metazoa; phylum Arthropoda; class Insecta; order Diptera; family Drosophilidae; genus Drosophila; species Drosophila virilis. The sequence continues at coordinate 263,063 of NW_027212872.1, read as the reverse complement.
AAAATCATTTTGCTTTTCAAGAAATCTTGACCAAACTTGACATATATTAGTTTTACCAAGCACTTCATATAGATGCAAAATTCTGTTAAGATCGGACGACTATATTATATACCTGACATAGGAACAATCGGTCGAAAATTAAGTTGTTGTATAAAAAAACACCTTGTTTTTCAAGATATATTTACCAAGCTGGACACTTATTAGTTTTACTACGTTCTTCATATAGATGCAAAATCCTATTAAGATCGGACTACTATATCATATAGCTGCTATGGGAACGATCGGTCGAAAATTAAGTTGTATGAAAAAACATTTTGTTTATAAATTGTCTTGACTAAGCTCGGCATTTAATTGTTTTACTATGCTCTTTATATAGATGCAAAATCCTATTAAGATCGGACGACTATTTCATATAGTTGCAATAGGAACGATCGGTCGAAAACTAAATTGAATGAAAAAATACTTTGTTTATTTGATATCTTGACTAAGCTCGGCATTTATTAGTTTTACTATGCTCTTCTATTAAGATCGGACGACTATATCATATAGCTGCAATAGGAACAATCGGTCGAAAATTAAGTTGTATCATAAAATATTTTGTTTTTCAAGATATCTTGACCAATCTCGGCTTTTATTAGTTTTTATAAGATCAGACCACTATATCATATCGCAATCAGGCGAACGATCGGTCGAAAATTAAGTTGTTGTACGAAAAATCGTTTTGTTTTCAAGAAATCTTGACCAAACTCGGCATTACTTAGTTTAACTATGCTCTTCATATAGATGAAAAATCCTATTTAGATCGGACTACCATATCATATAGCTGACATAGGAAGGACCGGTCGAAAATTAAATTGTTGCCTAAAAACTACATTTTGTTTTTCAAGATATCTTGACCAAACTCGACATTTATTAGTTTTCCTATAATCCACATATATTGCTAAATCATATTAAGATCAAACCACTATATCATATAGCTGTCATACGAACGATCGGTCGAAAATTAAGTTGTACGAAATCATTTTGTTTTTCAAGATATCTTTACCAAACTCGGCATTTATTAGTTTTCCTATATATCATATAGATGCCATAGAAACGATCACTCGAAAATTAAGTTGTTGTAAAAAAAAAACATTTTGCTTTTCCAGAAATCTTGACCAAACTCGACATTTATTAGTTTTACCATGCTCTTCATATAAATGCAAAATCCTATTAAGATCGTACGACTATATCATATAGCTAACAGAACGATCGGTCGAAATTTAAGTTGTTGTACGAAAAATCATTTTGCTATTCAAGAAATCTTAAACCAAACTCGAAATTTATTAGTTGTACTATGCTCTTCATATAGATGCAAATTCTATTACGATCGGACGACTATATCATATAGCTGACATAGGAACAATCGGTCATAGATTAAGAAGTTGTATAAAAAACATTTTGTTTTTCAAGATATCTTTACCAAACTCGACATTTATTAGTTTTACTATGCTCTTCATATAGATGCAAAATCCTATTAAGATCGGACCTCTATATCATACAGCTGCCATAGGAACGATCGGTCAAAAATTAAGTTGTATCAAAAAATATTTTTTTTCAAGATATCTTGACCAAACTCGCCATTTATTATCTTTTCTATACTCTTCATATATGTGCAAAATCCTATTTAGATCAGTCCACTTTATCATATGACAGCTATATAGCTGTCATACGAATTATCAGTTGAAAATTAAGTTGTTGCTATTCAAGAAATCTTGACCAAACTGGACATTTATTTGTTGTACTATGCTCTTCATATAGATGAAAACTCCTATTATGATCGGATTACTATATCATATAGCTGACATAGGAACGACCGGTCCAAAATTAAGCTGTTGCCTAAAAAAACATTTTGTTTTTCAAGATATCTTCACTTAACTTGGCATTTATTAGTTTTCCTATGCCTTTCAGATATATGCAAAATCCTAATTAAATCGGGCGATTATATCATATAGCTGCCGTAGGAACGATCACTCGAAAATTAAGTTGTAAAATAAAAAACATTTTGCTTTTCTTGAAATCTTGACCAAACTCGACATTTATTAGTTTTACCATGCTCGTCATATATATGCAAAATCCTATTAAGATCGTACGACTATATCATATAGCTAACATTAGAACGATCGGTCGATTATTAATTTGTTGTATAAAAAAACATATTGTTTTTCAAAATATCTTCACTAAACTCGGCATTTATTAGTTTTCCTATGCCTTTCAGATATATGCAAAATACTAATTAAATCGGACGTTTATATCATATAGCTGCTGTAGGAACGATAACTCGAAAATTAAGTTGTTGTAAAAAAAAAAATATTTTGCTTTTCCAGAAATCTTGACCAAACTCGACATTTATTAGTTTTACCATGCTCTTCATATAAATGCAAAATACTATTAAGATCGTACGACTATATCATATAGCTAACATTAGAACGATCGGTCGATTATTAATTTGTTGTATAAAAAAACATTTTGTTTTTCAAAATGTCTTCACTAAACTCGGCATTTATTAGTTTTCCTATGCCTTTCAGATATATGCAAAATCCTAATTAAATCGGACGATTATATCATATAGCTGACGTAGGAACGATCACTCGAAAATTAAGTTGTTGTAAAAAAAAAAACATTTTGCTTTTCCAGAAATCTTGACCAAACTCGACATTTATTAGTTTTACCATGCTCTTCATATAAATGCAAAATCCTATTAAGATCGTACGACTATATCATATAGCTAACATTAGAACGATCGGTCGATTATTAATTTGTTGTATAAAAAAACATATTGTTTTTCAAAATATCTTCACTAAACTCGGCATTTATTAGTTTTCCTATGCCTTTCAGATATATGCAAAATCCTAATTAAATCGGACGATTATATCATATAGCTGCCGTAGAAACGATCACTCGAAAATTGAGTTTTTGTACGAAAAATCATTTTGATTTTCAAGAAATCTTTACCAAACTCGACATTTATTAGTTTTACTATGCTCTTCATATAGATGCAAAATCCTTTTAAGATCGGACGACAATATCATATAGCTAACATAGGAACGATCGGTCAAAAATTAAGTTGTTGCATAAAAAAACATTTTCTTTTTTTAAGATATCTTTACCAAACTCGACATTTAATAGTCTTACCATGCTCTTCATATAAATGCAAAATCCTATTAAGATCGGCCCACTATATCATAAAGCTGCCATAAAACGATAACTCGAAAATTAATATGTTGTAAGTAAAAATATTTTGTTTTTCAAGATATTTTGACAAAATTCGGCATTTATATGTTTTGCTATACTCTTCATATATGTGCAAAATCCTATTTAGATCAGTCCACTATATCATATAGCTGTCATACGAATTATCGGTTGAAAATTAAGTTGTTGCTATTCAAGAAATCTTGACCAAACTGGATATTTATTTGTTGTACTAAGCTCTTCATATAGACGAAAAATCCTATTATGATCGGATTACTATATCATATAGCTGACATAGCAATGATCGGTCCAAGTAAAGTTGTTGCCTTAAAAATACATTTTGTTTTTCAAGACATCTTGACCAAACTCGACATTTATTCGTTTTCCTATAATCCACATATATTGCTAAATCATATTCAGATCAAACCACTATATCATATATCTGTCATAGAAACGATCACTCGAAAATTAAGTTGTAAAAAAAAAACATTTTGCTTTTCCAGAAATCTTGACCAAGCTCGACATTTATTAGTTTTACCATGCTCTTCATATAAATGCAAAATCCTATTAAGATCGTACGACTATATCATATAGCTAACATTAGAACGATCGGTCGATTATTAATTTGTTGTATAAAAAAACATTTTGTTTTTCAAGATATCTTCACTAAACTCGTCATTTATTAGTTTTCCTATACCTTTCAGATATATGCAAGATCCTAATTAAATCGGACGATTATATCATATAGCTGCCGTAGGAACGATCGGTCGAAAATTAAGTTGAATGAAAAAATATTTTGCTTATAAGATATCTTGACTAAACTCGGCATCTATTAGTTTTACTATGCTCTTCATATAGATGCAAAATCCTATTAAGATCGGACCACTATTTCATATAGCTGCCATAGGAACGACCGGTCGAAAAATAAGTTGTTGTATCAAAAAATATTTTGTTTTTCAAGGTATCTTGACCAAACTCGGCATTTATTAGTTTTTCTATAATCCACATATATTGAAAAATCATATTAAGATCAGACCACTATATCATATAGCTGTCATATGAACGATCGGTCGAAAATTAAGTTGTACGAAAAATCATTTTGCTTTTCAAGAAATCTTGACCAAACTCGACATTTATTAGTTTTACCATTATCTTCATATAGATGCAAAATCCTTTTAAGATCGGACGACTATATCATATAGCTAACATAGGATCGATCGGTCAAAAATTAAGTTGTTGCATAAAAAAACATTTTCTTTTTTTAAGATATCTTTACCAAACTCGGCATTTATTAACTTTCCTCTGCATTTCATATAAATGCAAAATCCTAATTAAATCGGATCACTTTATCATATAGCTGCAATAGGAACGATCGGTCGAAAATTAAGTTGTATGAAAAAACATTTTGCTTTTAAGATATCTTGACTAAACTCGGCATCTATTAGTTTTACTATGCTCTTCATATAGATGCAAAATCCTATTAAGATCGGACCACTATATCATATAGCTGCCATAGGAACGATCGGTCAAAAAATAAGTTGTATCAAAAAATATTTTTTTTTTCAAGATATCTTGACTAAACTCGGCATTTATTAGTTTTACTATGCTCTTCATATAGATGCAAAATCCTATTAAGATCGGACATCTATATCATACAGCTGCCATAGGAACGATCGGTCAAAAATTAAGTTGTATCAAAAAATATTTTGTTTTTCAAGATATCTTGACCAAACTCGGCATTTATTATCTTTTCTATACACCTCATATATGTGCAATATCCTATTTAGATCAGTCCACTATATCATATAGCTGTCATACGAAGTATCGGTTGAAAATTAATTTGTTGCTATTCAAGAAATCTTGACCAAACTGGACATTTATTTGTTGTACTATGCTCTTCATATAGATGAAAACTCTTATTATGATCGGATTACTATATCATATAGCTGACATAGGAAAGACCGGTCCAAAATTAAGTTGTTGCTTAAAAAATACATTTTGTTTTTCAAGATATCTTGACCAAACTCGGCATTTATTAGTTTTCCTATAATCCACATATATTGCTAAATCATATTAAGATCAAACCACTATATCATTTAGCTGTCATACGAACGATCGGTCGAAAATTAAGTTGTACGAAAAATCATTTAGCTTTTCAAGAAATCTTGACCAAACTCGACATTTATTAGTTTTACTATACTCCTCATATATAGGTAAAAACATAATAAGATCGGCCCAGTATATGATAAAGCTGCCATAAAACGATAACTCGAAAATTAATTTGTTGTAAGTAAAAATATTTTGTTTTTCAAGATATTTTGACCAAATTCGGCATTTATATGTTTTGCTATACTCTTCATATATGTGCAAAATCCTATTTAGATCAGTCCACTATATCATATAGCTGTCATACGAATTATCGGTTGAAAATTAAGTTGTTTGTACGAAAAATCATTTTGCTATTCAAGAAATCATGACCAAACTCGACTTTTATTAGTTGTACTATGCTCCTCATATAGATGCAAATTCTATTACGATCGGACGACTATATCATATAGCTGACATAGGAACAATCGGTCATAAATTAAGTAGTTGTATAAAAAACATTTTCTTTTTCAAGATATCTTTACCAAACTCTCTATTTATTAGTTTAACTATGCTCTTCATATAGATGCAAAATCCTATTAAGATCGGACCACTCTATCATACAGCTGCCATAGGAACGATCGGTCAAAAATTAAATTGTATCAAAAAATATATTGTTTTTCAAGATATCTTGACCAAACTCGGCATTTATTAGTTTTACTTTACGCTCCATATATATGCAAAATGCTATTAAGATCGGACCACTATATCATATAGCTGCCATAGGAACGATCGGTCGAAAATTAAGTTTTTGTATGAAAAACATTTTGTTTTTCAAGATATCTTGACCAAACTCGGCACTTATTAGTTTTACTTTACTCCTCATATATATGCAAAATCCTATTAAGATCGGACCACTATATCATATAGCTGCCATAGGATCGATCGGCAGAAAATTAAGTTGTTGTATAAAAAAACATTTTGTTTTTCAAGATATCTTGACCAAACTCGGCATTTATTATCTTTTCTGTACTCCACATATATTCCAAAGTCATATTAAGATCAGACTACTATATCATATAGCTGTCATACGAACGATCGGTCGAAAATTAAGTTGTTGTACGAAAAATCATTTTGATTTCAAGAAATCTTTACCAAACTCGACATTTATTAGTATTGAAATGTACACAATTAAATAAAACACTTTGGTTTAGTTTAGTCGATTTCAATATTTATTAATTTACTTTTCTGGGCACGTTAACTTGTTTCACTCTCTAAGGTTCAGAGAAGAGTAAGGCTAAACTATAAAAGCATTTTAGCATCAAAACTGAAAATAACAAAAGCCTACTTGGTCATTGTACCTTTTGTATGTATTTCAACACTCATTATTACAACACGCCTCCTCAAAAGATACATTGACCTTTTTAATTATAATTGTAAATGTTACAATACAGTTTCTTCTAAAAACAAGTTGTGCCTTCTGGGAACAATATTAATGATCCACATTTGTCCAGAAATAGTTCCTTTCAAAAACTAGTTCTAGGATTAAGGGAAACCCAGAAAAAACCCTAATCGGATTAATAATAAAAATTATATAAAATTAAAAAAAAATATTTTATTTAACAAAGTTTAGTTTGTGAGACCCAATTCATTTCTGAGAGTCACAAATCTGGCTGCAGGCAACGGCTTTGTCATGATATCGGCCACTTGGTGCTCTGTGGAAATATATTCAAGAGTGATTATTTTATTTTTAATTTGTTCTCTTGAAGAATGATACTTTATGTCAATGTGTTTCGATCTCTTGTGGCAAGTGGGATTATTGGCTATACTAATACAACCTTTATTATCTTCTAGTATTTTGATTGGCCCTTTTAATTCGAATTTTGTACTAGATATTAAAGATTTAAGCCATAGAAGTTCTCTTACTGCTTCAAACAACGCCATATATTCTGCTTCAGAAGAAGCAGCCACTGAGTTCTGTTTCTTTGTATTCCAACATATTAGGCATGTCCCAAACATTTTTAATATATACCCAGTTGTACTTTTTCTATCAGTTTCACTTTCTTTAAAATTTAAATTTCTTACGAATGTAAGTTTTAATTCAATAGTACCTTTTAGATACCTCTTTTAAGGCATTGCCATAACTCTTGATTATTTTTATTTGTATATCTAGTCAATATACTGATTGATGTACTTAAGTCGGGACGAGTACATAACATTATGTACATTAAACAACCAGTTAGATTTCTACATGGCGCATCACATTGAACATCAGAGTTCAAGGCAATATAATTGAGCTTACTAGGAAGTGGCGTAGTAACTGAGTTACATTCCTCCATGTTAAACTTCTTTAGAATATTACTAATGTATACTGACTGACTTAGATATATATGATCATCATGTCTTTCTACTTTAATTCCTAGGAAATATCTTATTTCACATAAGTCTGTCATCCTAAACCCACTCATTAAATTTGACTTAAATTTACTCAATGATTCATAATTCTTTGTTGCAATCACTAAATCATCTACGTACAAAAATATATAAATAATTTTCGTTATCTCCCCTTTATCAAGAAGATAGATACAACGATCTACGGTTGAATTCACAAAGCCCATACCTTTTAAAGCTTTTTCAAAACACTCAAACCAACATCGTGCTGCCTGTTTCAATCCATAAATTGACTTATTTAGTTTGCAGACTTTATCACTTGCATGTGATAAACCTTCTGGAATACTCATAGATTTCTTCTTTTAAAATACCATGTAGAAATGCAGTTTTCACATCCATATGGTGTACCCTTAGCTTAAATTGGTTTGCAATTGATAAAATGAGCAAATGGAGCAAATGTCTCATCGTAGTTTATAAGATACTCTTGTGTGAATCCTCGAGCTGGCTTTATATCTAATTGCATTGCCATTTTCATCACTTTTAATGGAAAAAATCCACCTGCAATCAACTATGTTTCTACCTTTTGGTTGGTCTACTAAAGTCCATGTCTTATTATACAAATGAGAATTTAATTCTTCTTTAATGGCTTCTTCCCACTTTGTTCGGTCACTTCTATTCTTAATTTCAGCATATGTAACTGGAATACTATAAGTATAATTGTGCGCGTTTATTAAGCAACTGTTTAAAAATTTATATGAAACCTGTGGCCTATCTTTCAACCTTTCACTTCTTCTGACTACAATTTCCTCCTTATTTGATTTCATACAAGACACATTATCCCCAACCATTTCAGTTGGACTGGCATTTTCAGTTGATGTACAACTAGTTCTACTGATATTTCACTATCAGTTTTTCCTTCCGTACTCTCATTCCGGAAATTTGACTCCATTTCATTCGAATCTTTGTTCGAAATTGATTGTAGATTATCCAGATCACTCTGGATATTTTGTACCCGTTCCATACTCTTGGTATGGAATCTTGAGTCCAACAGTCCTAGATTTTCTCGATTATTTTCATCAACCACAACATCTCTTGCTACCAAGAATTTTCCAGCACTCATATCCCACACCTTATATCCATTTGATACATATCCAACAAGTATACCTTTTAATGATTTATCATCGAATTTTCGTTTCCTCGTTTTATTATGAACATAAACCGTTGAACCAAATATTTTTAAAAATTCTAAAATAGCTTTGAAAACTAAAAACACATCAGATTTATAAGTAATCAAAAAGGTTACACAATAATGTGTATATTGATCGACAAAAACTACATAATAGTTTTCACCATCAATACTTGAAGGTGTTATCGGACCGCAAACATCCGAATGAACCACAAATAAAGGTCTCTTGACATGATCTTTATTTTTAGTTTCATAAAAGGAAGTCTAGTTTGTTTACCATTAACAGAAGTCTTACATAAATTGTTTTAGATTCAATCATAAATGCTCTATGGTATAGCTTGAATTTAACCATAGGAACATTCATTACATACGTACCCCTTAAAACGTATTGCCCGTTCTTGAACAGTCTTACACCAGTTGAATTGAACTGGATAGTCATACCAGCATCCTGCATTTTTGGCACCGATAGTAAATTGTGTGGGATGTCTTTGCAAAAGAGCACATTTTTTAGGGTAATATTTTTATCAAGATTGCTCTGTAATTTCACTGTACCCTTAGCAGTAGCATAAATATACACCAAGTTTTGCAATAGCAATTTCAATTGGTGTTTCCAGTAAATGATATTCCACAAACATATTTACATTATTTATCATATGGCTCCCGAGTCCAATATGAATGAGATATTACCTTCTTCTTTATAATTCATACTACCCTGCTGCTTCAACATAAAAGCAAAACCTCCGCTCGGCTGAGTGGTTGCTACTTGGGCCTGCCTATTTCTTTCATTGTTTTTCAAAAAACTTTTAAAATTAAAACAATCCCTTTTAAAATGTCCCTTTTTGCCGCAAAAATGGCATTGAACATTCATTTTAAAATTTGTGTGCTTAATTTTTTGATTTAAGAAGCCACGGTCCTGTTGTATTGACCTTTTTGCCATTTTTAGTTAAGGCTTGCAGGATTTTTCTGCTCGTAGTATTCTTAAGTTTCATCTCATGATCAAGTAGTCGATTTTTGACAAATGCAAGAGTCAGGATATCAATTAACATGGTTTCAATAGCATTTACCATCCCATCATATGTGGAGGGTAAAGTTAGAAGCAGGTGTGATACTTTATCTCCTCTTCAACCTCTTAGCTCCTGATGCTATTAACTCATTCATTAATTCATCAAATTTATTAAAATGAGTCATAAGTGGAGTATCAGCACATAATTTCAATGCTAACAATTGCTTCCGTACGAAAAGTTGCGAGGCTAAACTTTTACGCTCGTACACCGAATCCAACTTCATTAAAATTTCCTTTGCAGAATTCTCATTCTCCGCAAATGACAGAAAAGAATCGGTAAGAAATTCAATCAGTATACTTTTTGCTGCTCTGTCTGCCTTAGTCCATTTTTCGGCTATCATTTCCGGTTTCTACATCATACGAAATTTTCATATATAATACTTTTCTCCATTAAAAGGAGTAATATTCTTTTTTTTTTTTTTTCTTGAAACTTTGTCTCGTTGAATTCTTGTTGCAGATTTGTCTACTTCAGAGCTACTGTAAGCTTACAAAGGAGTTGTGTTAATTTTTTTTTTTATTAATTATGTACGATTTTAATTTTGTTTGGTTATGCGATGACTGGGCCCATAACCTATTGAAATGTACACAATTAAATAAAACACTTCGGTTTAGTTTAGTCGTTTTCAATATTTATTAATTTACTTTTCTGGGCACGTTAACTTGTTTCACTCTCTAAGGTTCAGAGAAGAGTAAGGCTAAACTTTAAAAGCATTTTAGCATCAAAACTGAAAATAACAAAAGCCTACTTGGTCATTGTACCTTTTGTATGAATGAGTGTTTGTGTGTATTTCAACACTCATTATTCCAACAATTAGTTTTACTATGCTCTTCATATAGATGCAAAATCCTTTTAAGATCGGACGACTTTATCATATAGCTAACATAGGAACGATCGGTCAAAAATTAAGTTGTTGCATAAAAAACATTTTCTTTTTTTAAGATATCTTTACCAAACTCGGCAATTATTAGTTTTCCTCTGCCTTTCATATAAATGTAAAATCCTAATTAAATCGGACCACTATATCATATAGCTGCAATAGGAACGATCGGTCAAAAATTAAGTTGTATGAAAAAACATTTTGTTTATAAAATATCTTGACTAAACTCGGCATCTATGAGTTTTACCATGATCTTCATATAGATGCAAAATCTTATTAAGATCGGACCACTATATCATATAGCTGCCATAGGAAAGATCGGTCGAATATTAAGTTGCTGTATCAAAAAATATTTTGTTTTTTAAGATATCTTGAACAAACTCGGCATTTATTAGTTTTCCTTTAAACCACATATATTGCTAAATCTTATTAAGATCAAACCACTATATCATATAGCTGTCATATGAACGATCGGTCGAAAATTAAGTTGTACGAAAAGTCATTTAGCTTTTCAAGAAATGTTGACCAAACTCGAATTTATTAGTTTTATTATACTCCTCATACATAGGCAATAACATAATAAGATCGGCCCTTCACTAAACTCGGCATTTATTAGTTTTCCTATGCCTTTCAAATATATGCAAAATCCTTATTAAATCGGACGATTAGATCATATGGCTGCCGTAGGAACGATCAGTCGAAAATTAAGTTGTTCTAAAAAAAAAAAACATTTTGCTTTTCAAGAAATCTTGACCAAACTCGACATTTATTATTTTGTTTAATCCTATTAAGATCGTACGACTATATCATTAAACTGACATAGGGACAATCGGTCGAAAATTAAATTGTTGTATAAGAAAACATTTTGTTTTTCAAGATATCTTTACCAAACTCGGCATTTATTAGTTTTCCTATATATCATATAGCTGCCATAGGAACGATCACTCGAAAATCAAGTTGTTGTATGAAAAAACATTTTGCTTTTCAAGAAATCTTGACCAAACTCGACATTTATTAGTTTTACTATGCTCTTCATATAGATGCAAAATCCGTTTAAGATCGGACGACTATATCATATAGCTGACATAGGAACGATCGGTTGAAAATTAAGTTGTTGCATAAAAAAACATTTTGTTTTTTAAGATATCTTTACCAAACTCGGCATTTATTAGTTTTCCTCTGCCTTTCATATAAATGAAAAATCCTAATTAAATCGGACCACTATATCATATAGCTGCCATAGGAGCGGTCGGTAGAAAATTAATTTGTTCTATGAAAAAACATTTTGCTTTTCAAGAAATCTTGACCGAACTCGACATTTATTAGTTTTACTATGCTCTTTATATAGATGCAAAATCCTATTAAGATCGGACCACTATATCATATAGCTGCAATAGGAACGAACGGTCGAAAATAAAGTTGTATGAAAAAATATTTTGTTTATAAGATATCTTGACTAAACTCGGCATCTATAAGTTTTACCATGATCTTTATATAGATGCAAAATCTTATTAAGATCGGACCACTATATCATATAGCTGCCATAGGAAAGATCGGTCGAAAATTAAGTTGTATCAAAAAATATTTTTTTATTTAAGATATCTTAAACAAACTTGGCATTTATTAGTTTTCCTTTAATCCACATATATTGCTAAATCTTATTAAGATCAAACCACTATATCATATAGCTGTCATATGAACGATCGGTCGAAAATTAAGTTGTACGAAAAATTATTTCGCTTCTCAAGAAATCTTGACCAAACTCGACATTCATTAGTTATACTATACTCCTCATACATAGGCAATAACGTAATAAGATCGGCCCACTATATCATAAAGCTGCTATAAAACGATAACTCGAAAATTAAGTTGTAAGTAAAAATATTTTTTTTTTTAAGATATTTTGACCAAATTCGGCATTTATATGTTTTGCTATACTCCTCATATATGTGCAAAATCCTATTTAGATCAGTCCACTATATCATATAGCTGCCATACGAATTATCGGTTGAAAATTAATTTGTTGTACGAAAAATCATTTTGCTATTCAAGAAATCTTGACCAAACTCGACATTTATTAGTTTTACTATGCTCTTCATGATTCAAAATCCTATTAAGATCAGACGCCTATATCATATAGCTGACATAGGAACAATCGGTCGTAAATTAAGTTGTTGTATAAAAAACATTTTGTTTTTCAAAGTATCTTTACCAAACTCGAAATTTATTAGTTTTACTATGCTCTTCATATAGATGCAAAATCCTATTAAGATCGGACCACTATATCATATAGCTGCAATAGGACCGATCGGCTGAAAATTAAGTATTATGAAAAAACATTTTGTTTATAAGATATCTTGACTAAACTCGCTATTTATTAGTTTTACTATGCTCTTCATAAAGATGCAAAATCCTATTAAGATCGGACCACTATATCATATAGCTGCAATAGGAACGATCGGTCGAAAATTAAGTTGTATGAAAAACATTTTGTTTATAAGATATCTTGACGAAACTCGACATTTATTAGTTTTACTATGCTCTTTATATAGAAGCAAAATCCTATTAAGAGCGGACCTCTATATCATATAGCTGCCATAGGAACAATCGGTCGAAAATTAAGTTGTTATACAAAATATCACTTTGCTTTTCAAGAAATCTTGACCAATCTCGAAATTTATTGGTTATACTCTGCTCTTCATATAGATGCAAAATCCTATTAAGATCGGACGACTATATCATATGGCTGACATAGGAAAGATTGGTAGTAAATTAAGTTGTTGTATGAAAAAACAGTTTGCTTTTCAAGAAATCTTGACCAAACTCGACATTTGTTAGTAATACTGTGCCCTTCACATAAATGCAAAATTTTATTAAGGTCAGACCACTATGTCATATAGCTGCCACACGAACGATCGGTCGAAAATTAAGTTGTACAAAAAATCATTTTGCTTTTCAAGAAATCATTACCAAACTCGACGTTTATTAGTTATACTATGCTCTTCATATAGATGCAAAATCCTATTACGTTCGGACGACTATATCATATAGTTAACATAGGAACAATCGGTCGAAAATTAAGTTGTTGCATAAAAAACCATTTTGTTTTTTAAGATATCCTTACCAAACTCGGCATTTATTAGTTTTCCTCTGCCTTTCATATAAATGAAAAATCCTAATTAAATCGGACCACTATATTATATAGCTGCCATAGGAACGGTAGGTGGATAATTAAGTTATTGTATGAAAAAACATTTTGCTTTTCAAAAAATCTTAACTAAACTCGGCATCTATTAGTTTTACTATACTCTTCATATAGATGCAAAATCTTATTAAGATCGGACCACTATATCATATAGCTGCCTTAGTAACGATCGGTCGAAAAATAAGTTGTTGTATCAAACTATATTTGGTTTTCAAGAAATCTTTACCAAACTCGACATTTATTAGTTTTACTATGCTCTTCATATAGATGCAAAATCCTATATCATATAGCTAACATAGGAACAATCGGTCGAAAATTAGGTTGTTGCATAAAAAATCATTTTGTTTTTTAAGATATCTTTACCAAACTCGGCATTTATTAGTTTTCCTCTGCGTTTCATATAAATGAAAAATTCTAATTAAATCGGACCACTATATTATATAGCTGCCATAGGAACGGTCGGTAGATAATTAAGTTATTGTATGAAAAATCATTCGTGACCAAACTCGGCATTTATAAGTTTTGCTATACTCCTCATATATGTGCAAAATCCTATTTAGAACAGTCCACTATATCATATAGCTGCCATAGCAACGATCGGTCGAAAATTAAGTTGTTGTACGAAAAATCATTATGCTTTTCAAGATATCTTGACCAAACTCGACGTTTATTAGTTTTACTATGCTCTTCATATTGATGCAAAATCCTATTAAGATCGGACCACTATATTATATATTTGCAATAGGAACGATCGCCCGAAAATTAAGTTGTATGAAAAAACATTTTGTTCACAAGATATCTTGACTAAACTCGGCATTTATTAGTTTCTTTATATCTCTTTATATAGATGCAAAATCCTTTTAAGATCGGAAGACTATATCATATAGCTAATATAGGAACAATCGGTCGAAAATTAAGTTGTTGTACAAAATATCATTTTGCTTTTCAAGAAATCTTGACCAAACTCGGCATTCAATAGTTTTCCTATGCCTTTCATATAAATGCAAAATCCTAATTAAATCGGACCACTATATCATATAGCTGCCATAGGAACGGTCGGTAGAAAATTTAAGTTATTGTTTGAAAAAACAGTTTGCTTTTCAAGAAATCTTCACCAAGCTCGACATTTATTAGTTTTACTATGCTCTTTATATAGATGAAAATCCTTTTAAGATCGGAAGACTATATCATATAGCTGATATAGGAACAATCGGTCGAAAATTAAGTTGTTTTACAAAATATCATTTTGCTTTTCAAGAAATCTTGACCAAACTCGGCACTCAATAGTTTTCCTATGCCTTTCATATAAATGCAAAATCCTAATTAAATCGGACCACTATATCATATAGCTGCCATAGGAACGGTCGGTAGAAAATGTAAGTTATTGTTTAAAAAAACAGTTTGCTTTTCAAGAAATCTTCACCAAGCTCGGCATTTACTAGTTTTACTATGCTCTTTATATAGATGAAAATCCTTTTAAGATCGGAAGACTATATCATATAGCTGATATAGGAACAATCGGTCGAAAATTAAGATGTACAAAATATCATTTTGCTTTTCAAGAAATCTGAACCAAACTCGACATTTATTAGTTTTCCTATGCCTTTCATATAAATGCAAAATCCCAATTAAATCGGACCACTACATCATATAGCTGCCATTGGACCGTTCGGTAAAAAATTAAGTTGTTGTATAAATAAAAATTTTGTTTTTCAAGAGATATTTACCAAACTCGACATTTGTTAGTTATACTGTGCCCTTCATATTAATGCAAAATCCTATTAATGTCAGACCACTATATCATATAGCTGCCATAGGAACGATCGGTCGAAAATTAAGTTGTATCAAAAAATATTTTGTTTTTCAAAATATCTTGACCAAACTCGGCATTTATTAGTTTTCCTATAATCCACATACAATTCAAAATCATATTAAGATCAAACCACTATATCATATAACAGTCATACGAACGATCGATCGAAAATTAAGATGTTGTACAAAATATCATTTTGCTCTTCAAGAAATCTTGACCAATCTCGACATTTATTGGTTTTACTATGCTCTTCATATAGATGCAAAGTCCTATTAAGATCGGACCACTATATTATCAATTTGCAATAGGAACGATCGCCCGAAAATTAAGTTTTATGAAAAAACATTTTGTTTATAAGATATCTTGACTAAACTCGGCATTTTTTAGTTTTACTATGGGGTTCATATTGATGCAAAATTCTATTAAGAACAGACCACTATATCATATAGCTGCAATAGGAACTATCGGTCGAAAATTAAGTTGTATGAAAAACCATTTTGATTATGAGATATCTTGACTAAACTCGGCAGTTATTAGTTTTACTATGCTCTTCATATAGATGCAAAATCCTATTAAGATCGGACGACTATATCATACAGCTAACATAGGAACGGTCAGTCGAAAATTTAGTTGTTGTATAAAAAACATTTTGTTTTTCAAGTTATCTCTACCAAATTCGGCATTTAATAGTTTTCCTATGCCTTTCATATAAATGCAAAATCCTAATTATATCGGATCACTATATCATATAGCTGCCATAGAAACGGTCGGTAGAAAATTAAGTTGTATAAAAAAACATTTTGTTTTTCAAGATATAATTACCAAACTCGACATTTGTTAGTTATACTGTGCCCTTCATATAAATGCAAAATCCTATTAATGTCAGACCACTATATCATATAGCTGCCATAGGAACGATCTGTCGTAAATTAAGTTGTTGTATAAAAAATATTTTGTTTTTCAAGATATCTTGACCAAATTCGGCATATATTAGTTTTCCCATAATCCACATACAATGCAAAATCATATTAAGATCAAACCACTATATCATATAGCTGTCATACGAACGATCGGTCGAAAATTAAGTTGTTGTATTAAAAAATATTTTGTTTTTCAAGATATCTTGACCAAACTCGGCATTTATTAGTTTTCCTATAATCCACATATAATGCAAAATCAAATTAAGATCAAACCACTATATCATATAGCTGTCATACGAACGATCGGTCGAAATTTAAATTGTTGTATCAAAAAATATTTTGTTTTTCAAGATATCTTGACCAAACTCGGCATATATTAGTTTTCCTATAATCCACATATATTGCAAAATCAAATTAAGATCAAACCACTATGTCATATAGCTGTCATACGAACGATCGGTCGAAAATTAAGTTGTACGAAAAATCATTTAGCTTTTCAAGAAATCTTGACCAAACTCGACATTTATTAGTTTTACTATACTCCTCATACGTAGGCAAAAACATAATAAGATCGGACTACTATATCATAAAGCTGCCATGGGAAAGATCGGTCGAAAATTAAGTTGTTGTACGAAAAATCACTTTGCTATTCAAGAAATCTTGACCAAACTTGACATTTATTAGATGTACTATGCTGCTCATCTAGATGCAAAATCTTGTTAAGATCGGACCACTATATTATATAGCTGCCATAGGAAAGATCGGTCGAAAATTAAGTTGTTGTATAAAAAACATTTTGTTATGCAAGATATCTTTACCAAACTCAACATTTATTAGTTTTACGTTGCTCTTCATATAGATGCAAAATCCTATTAAGATCGGACGACTATATCATACAGCTAACATAGGAACGGTCAGTCGAAAATTTAGTTGTTGTATAAAAAACATTTTGTTTTTCAAGTTATCTCTACCAAATTCGGCATTTAATAGTTTTCCTATGCCTTTCATATAAATGCAAAATCCTAATTATATCGGATCACTATATCATATAGCTGCCAAAGAAACGGTCGGTAGAAAATTAAGTTGTATAAAAAAACATTTTGTTTTTCAAGATATAATTACCAAACTCGACATTTGTTAGTTATACTGTGCCCTTCATATAAATGCAAAATCCTATTAATGTCAGACCACTATATCATATAGCTGCCATAGGAACGATCTGTCGTAAATTAAGTTGTTGTATAAAAAATATTTTGTTTTTCAAGATATCTTGACCAAATTCGGCATATATTAGTTTTCCCATAATCCACATACAATGCAAAATCATATTAAGATCAAACCACTATATCATATAGCTGTCATACGAACGATCGGTCGAAAATTAAGTTGTTGTATTAAAAAATATTTTGTTTTTCAAGATATCTTGACCAAACGCGGCATTTATTAGTTTTCCTATAATCCACATATAATGCAAAATCAAATTAAGATCAAACCACTATATCATATAGCTGTCATACGAACGATCGGTCGAAATTTAAATTGTTGTATCAAAAAATATTTTGTTTTTCAAGATATCTTGACCAAACTCGGCATATATTAGTTTTCCTATAATCCACATATATTGCAAAATCAAATTAAGATCAAACCACTATGTCATATAGCTGTCATACGAACGATCGGTCGAAAATTAAGTTGTACGAAAAATCATTTAGCTTTTCAAGAAATCTTGACCAAACTCGACATTTATTAGTTTTACTATACTCCTCATACGTAGGCAAAAACATAATAAGATCGGACTACTATATCATAAAGCTGCCATGGGAAAGATCGGTCGAAAATTAAGTTGTTGTACGAAAAATCACTTTGCTATTCAAGAAATCTTGACCAAACTTGACATTTATTAGATGTACTATGCTGCTCATCTAGATGCAAAATCTTGTTAAGATCGGACCACTATATTATATAGCTGCCATAGGAAAGATCGGTCGAAAATTAAGTTGTTGTATAAAAAACATTTTGTTATGCAAGATATCTTTACCAAACTCAACATTTATTAGTTTTACGTTGCCCTTCATATAGATGCAAAATCCTATTAAGATCGGACTACTATATCATATAGCTGCAATAGGAACGATTGGTCGAAAATTAAGTTGTATATAAAAACATTTTGTTAATAAGATATCTTGACTAACCTCTCTATTTATTAGTGTTACTATGCTCTTCATAAAGATGCAAAATCCTATTAAGATCGGACCTCTATATCATATAGCTGCCATAGGATCGATCGGTTATAAATTAAGTTGTATCGAAAAATATTTTGATTTTCAAAATATCTTGACCAAACTCAGCATTTATTATCTTTTCTATACTCCACATATATTCCAAAGTCATATTAAGATCAGACCACTATATCATTTAGCTGTCAGACGAACGATCGGTCATTATGCTTCTCAAGAAATTTTTACCAAACTCGACATTTATTAGTTTTACTATGCTCTTCATATAGATCCAAAATCCTATTAAGATCGGACGACTATATCATATAGCTAACATTGGAACGATCGGTCGAAAATTAAGTTGTATAAAAAACATTTTTTTTTTCAAGTTATCTTTACCAAACTCGACATTAAAAGTTTTCTATGCCTTTCATATAAATGCAAAATCCTTATTAAATCGGACCACTATATCATATAGCTGCCATAGGAAGGGTCGGTAGAAAATTAAGTTGTTGTATGAAAAAACAGTTTGCTTTTCAAGAAATCTTGACCAAACTCGACATTTATTAGTTTTACTATGCTCTTTATTTAGATGCAAAATTTTTTTAATATCGGAAGACTATATCATATAGCTGACATAGGAACAATCGGTCGAAAATTAAGTTGTTGTTCAAAATATCATTTTGCTATTTAAGAAATCTTGACCAATCTCGACATTAATTGGTTTTACTATGCTCTTCATATAGATGCAAAATCCAATTAAGATTGGACGACTATATCATATAGCTGACATAGGAACGATCGGTAGAAAATTAAGTTGTTGCATAAAAAAACATTTTGTTTTTTAAAATATCTTTACCCACCTCGTCATTAATTAGTTTTCCTATGCCTTTCATATAAATGCAAAATCCTATTAAGATCGGAACATATAGCTGCCATACGAACGATCGGTCGAAAATTAAGTGGTTGTACAAAAAATCATTTTGCTTCTCAAAAAATCTTTACCAAACTCGACATTTATTAGTTTTACTATGTTCTTCATATAGATGCAAAATCCTATTAAGTTTGGACGCCTATATCATATAGCTAACATAGGAACGATCGGTCGAAAATTAAGTTATTGTATAAAAAACATTTTGGTTTTCAAGATATCTTTACCAAACTCGGCATTTAATAGTTTTCCTATGCCTTTCATATAGATGCAAAATCCTATTAAGATCGGCGACTATATCATAAATATAAGTTGTTGCATAAAAAAACATTTTGTTTTTTAAGATATTGTTTGGTCAAGTGACCGGAGGAGATAACAGCGACGGCTGCGTGCAGTAAGAGCAGAAGACAATAATCATAAATACAGCTTAAGAGCAATGATGTTTGCTCTTTGTAAGTTGCTGCCTATTCTCTTCATCGGCCCTTTTGCCTCCTGCATTGACTACCGCTGCCCATTGTTCTAAGCGGAGCTCAATTTCGTTTACTTGGCATATAGTTTTGTTTTTTCGTTTGATCGCAAGCAAGGCACAGCTATTTCGAGTTGACTGCCGAGCAATATTATAACATTTCGTAAACTATAGTAAGTGCCCTGTGCGGTAAATAAATACATTTGAAACAAAATATAAAATATCGAATTTCGTTGCAAACAAAGCAGTGCTAATTAATTAGTTGCAAAAGGGCTTGTAACTACACATTTTGGTGACCCCGACGTGATTATTTCTTTATTACTTTTTCGTTTCCCTTCTGTTCGCATTTTGTTTATAATTTCATTATATAATTTCATTGCGCATATTTACAAAAAGTTGTGCGTTAAGTGCTGCGAGCCTCAACATAAAGTGATCAATTTAACCAAGTCTCTCTAATAACTGTACTTAACGCTTGCTTGTGCATATGCATACAGTTTGTTGTTGTACATAGACGCCCTAGAAAAATCGCCGTTAATCGTTGCGCGCTTTAACCAGCTATACGCTCTCTCGCTCGAACAAACACTTGTGCGCGCAAATTTTGTATTGTAGTTCGGCTGTGTGAACTTTGTTTGATGAAGGTGCAAGTGCAAATGAAAATGAGACGACATCTGCTAATCAGGCTGCAGTTCTTAAAGTTAAGATTAAGAATTTAAGTGATCGAGTCAATAGATTGTCTTCTGAACTTGATCCCGCGCGACTTCGCGATGTTGATGACTACGAGCTGCAAGATTACATATGCATGGCATCTGCATGGCAGGCGAAATTTGAAACATTCTATGATAGTTTGTTGGATGTGAGTCAGGCCACCGTTGAAGAGGATCTTCAGTCAAGCTTTGAGTCAACCATTAGGCGGCTACGAGTGTCCCTTCAACGCGAGCGCGGTAATCGAAGCAAGATTCAGCAGACTCCACATTGTTCTACTTTCAATTCCGCCCCAGCCGATGATCCGCGCTCTACTTTTGTTGTTCCAAACCACTCTTGATTGCCTCAACTTAAATTGCCGGAGTTTAGTGGAGGATACACAGAATGGTCTGACTTCTCGAATATGTTCACCACGGTCATTGATAAGGATCCGTATTTGACCAACATTGAAAAACTTCAGCATCTACGGTCATGCCTCAAAGGAACAGCGCTGGATACAATTCGCTCGTTAGAAATGTCAAACGCTAATTATGCTGCCGCTCTAGAACTGCTTGATAAGCGTTTTAAAAACAAGCGTCTTGTTTTTCAGGCACATATTGCTGAAATTTTGGGTTTAAGAAAGCTGGATAAGGGTGCGACGACACAGCTGCGCGAATTCTCAGATAAGGTCAACTCTCTCTGGAACAGATCGCCGGCTGCATCATAGTACACACGCTGCTGCAAAAGCTAGATAGCGCCACGCAAGCTAGCTGGGAGGATGATGCGCCGTTGGACGTCATACCATCATGTGAGGGGCTTACAGCTTTCATTGAGAAGCGTTGTCAAAGGCTGGAAAATGCGGATCACGCGACGGCAATGTACACGCCGGGCTCCCAGGTGGCCCAGAACAACAGTAGTAGAAGAACGTTTGTGGTGACCAAGAATGGAACGTATACATGTGTATTTTGTGAAGCCGCAGGCCACTCCATTTATAAATGTTTGCAATTCGCAAAATTATCGCCCTCGCTGCGCCTTCATGAAGCCAAACGGCTTGCGCTGTGCCTTAATTGCCTGCAAAGGGGACATCAGCTGAGAGTCTGCGGTTCCAGCACTTACAGAGTCTGTGGAAGCAAACATCACAGCCTGTTGCATCTTAGCAACACAAGCAGTCACAGCGCTGCTTCTAGCTCACACAATGTTCAAGAAGCCGAAACTCATACGTCATCTCAAAACATCCTGGCGGCAACTTCGTCGTTGACACTCTCCATCGACCAGCATCTTAAGCATGATGTTGTCCTACTTGCCACTGCCGTCATCAATGTAAGAAATCACGCTAGCTCTTTGGTGTCCTGCCGTGCGTTGCTCGACTCTGAGTCGCAATTGCACATCATCACCTCTTGTCTTGCTCATCAGATCCAGCTGCGCAAATTCAAGTCCACAGCAGTCGTCTCTGGCATTGGTGATGCAGCGTTTTCGTCAGATGGTTTTTCGGTAAACATCAATGTCCAATCTCGAGTGTCTGAATACTCCGCCTGGCTTCACTCTTGACCCGGCTTCACATTCCGTCAAACATACAACTAGCTGATCCTGAATTCTTCAAATCTCAGCAAATCGACATGTTGTTCGGAGCCAGTCTGTTTTTCGATCTGCTTTGCGTTGGCCAGATAAAACTAGCTGCTGGACTGCCGATATTGCAAAAGAATCGCTTTGGTTGGGTCGCGACTGGAGGTGCTGCACATGCAGGAAACTCATCGCTCGTGGCTAGGCGATTAGGGATGAATCCAGATCTGCTGGTAGACACGCATCTGCAGACGAATGCATAGATTGATGAATTAATCCGTCGGTTTTGGGAGCTGGAATCTTGCACCGAGCCTGAGTCATCACCGAACAGGGAGGAGCGTGACTGCGAGGCACACTTTCAGGCCAATTTTAAGCGTCTGCCGATTGGCGAGTATTCAGTTCGCTTACCGCTTCGTCTAAGCCTGGATCAGCTGGGTGACTCCTATCAACAGGCGCTTCGCCGATTTCTTAATTTAGAAAGAAAACTAGACCACAACCCAACTTTGAAAACCCAGTATGCAGCATTTATCAAGGAATATCTTGACTTAAATCATATGCCACTTGTTAGCTTAGCTGCACTGAGCCAATGCAAATACTATCTGCCACATCACTGCGTGCTGAAGGAGGAAGGTACTACAACCAAGCTGAGGGTCATGTTTGATGGATCAGCAGCTACTACCTCTGTACACTCGCTGAATGTTGCACGGTCCTACCATCCAACCGAAACTGTTTTCGATACTGATGCGTTTTCGTACATTCGCAGTCGCCCTCACAGGCGACATATGCAAAATGTATCGATGCGTACGAGTCGAACCAGCAGACAGCTATCTTCAATGTATTCTGTGGCGTGCTTCTCAGCATCAGAAGATACAGACTTACAAATTAGACACCGTCACCTACGGCACAAAACCAGCATCGTTTCTCTCAGTGCGGGCTATTCACCAACTGGCCATGGATGAGCAGCAGGCATTTCCCATTGGCGCTGACATTATTAAAAGGGATTTCTACGTGGATGATCTCATCTCTGGTGGTAGATGTGTTCAAGAAGCAGTCGAGATATTGAAGCAAACGTCTGGACTACTCGCCAAGGGCAACTTTAAGCTACGAAAATGGTGTTCTACAACGCTACTGTACTCCAAAGCATATCGGAAGAGAGGATAGAGAATCGCTGCTTAAGTTCAACGATGGCAGCGATATCACGAAAACGTTAGGCTTCGTTTGGGATCCCGCCTCAGACTGTTTTCTTTTTTCTTTTTCTCCACTGAGGCAACCCTCGAGACTGACAAAACGATCAATCCTCTCCTCAATTGCTCGTTTTTACGACCCCCTTGGTCTTGTTGGACCTGTAATAACAAAATCTAAAATTTCTATGCAGGATCTCTGGAGAGAAAAACTGGACTGGGATGAGAGCTTGCCTGTACACTTAAGCACAGCCTGGGTCAACTTCTGCGCTGATTTTGAGCAGACTCAGCAATTCCAGTATCCACGTCGTGCAGTCTCATCAGACAGCACAGTTGAGATTCACGGATTTTGTGATGCCAGCCTGAGCGCTTATGGAGCATGCGTCTATACAGTTTCAAGGTGCCATGGCAACACAAGCGTACGTCTCTTGTGTTCCAAGTCGCGTGTCGCGCCTGTGAAAACCAGCACTGTACCAAAGCTGGAACTCTGCGGAGCTGCATTATTGGCTGAACTTCTCAGCGAAATCTGCCAACTGAAAATGTTTAACTGTCGTTATTACTGTTGGTCAGACTCTGCTGTAGTTTTGGTTTGGATTCGCAATGATGCTTCCAAATTCAATATTTTCGTTGGGTCGCAGCCATCCAAGAGCTCACCACTGGCATGGAATGGCATCATATTCCCACTGAATTAAGCCCGGCGGATATAATTTCACGAGGAGCGCTGCCCAGTGAGCTTTCCAGGTCCCCGTTATGGGCCCATGGCCCGAGCTTTCTCAGAAAGGAAAAAGAAGAGTGGCCTGCCTCCTGTGTACCTGTCGAATCCTTGCCAGAACTCCGACACAAGGTACTGCTCGGAACTGCAGCGCAACTTGATCTGTCAATTGGCTGCAAGTTCATCAACTCGTTCTCCAAGCTGCAACGCGTCTTTGCTTACATTTACAAGTTTGTAAATCGAATCCGAGGATCTGAGGTAACTGTAAGCCACGTGCATCATGACACACATCTGTTGCTGCGGTCAGTGGAAATGGCTACTCTGATGGATGACTACAAGGCACTGATGGAAGGAAGGCCCGTCAAACGGTCTAGCTCAATGGCTTCTCTCGCGCCATTCCTTGACGACTTCGGCTTACTCCGTATCGGTGGACGGCTGAAAAATTCGTCGTTGGACTTCTCAGCGCGACATCCGATTATATTGCCTCGCCAGCATCCTGTGACTCGAGCAATAATAATCCACTTTCATAAACGGAATTTA
Organism: Drosophila virilis; assembly: GCF_030788295.1. Lineage (NCBI taxonomy): Eukaryota > Metazoa > Arthropoda > Insecta > Diptera > Drosophilidae > Drosophila > Drosophila virilis. The sequence continues at coordinate 238,004 of NW_027212872.1, read as the reverse complement.
CATGCTGGACCTCGCGCCGTATTGGCTTCGATTCGGCTCCAATACTGGCCCATTGGCGGTCGTAAAACAGTCTCTAGCATTGTTGCCAGATGCACAATCTGTTTTCGTGCCAAGCCACGATTGGCAGAGCATATAATGGCAGATCTACCAGCTGATCGTCTCGACACATCGTATCCTTTTATGGTCACTGGCGTTGATTACTGTGGACCATTCTTCTACAAAAGCGAAGTCCGCAACAGGCCTCCCGTGAAATGCTACATTAGCCTGTTCATATGCTTCGCTACAAAGGCAGTACACTTAGAACTTGTAAAGGATTTGTCTCCAATATCGTTTCTAAACGCCTTAAAACGGTTCATCCTGACTCGCACTCGATCTTCAAGGATCTGGTCTGACAATGCGACAAACTTCATAGGCGCTAAGAATGAGCTGGCAGATCTGAGCCGCCTGTTCCTGAGTGACGAACAAGTCAAAGCTGTTCACGAGTTTAGCCTATCCGATTCAATTGAATGGTCGTTCATCCCTCCTCGCTCTCTTTATCGCTCTGTCGGCCCTTCCATCTTGGACTTCGATTCGCTGCGCACGCTCGTCTGCCACATCACGGCAATTATTAATTCTCGTCCATTACTTTCACTTTCAGAGCATCCCGATGATCTTGACGCCATCTTCGTCATACATTGAGCCTGATCTAAGAAAGCTTAATTTCAATCGGCTTAGCTATTTTCAGCGCGTCACATACCTACAACAAGTATTTTGCGCCTTTGGCGCGAAGAGTATTTAACGCTTCTTCAACAGCGCTCCAAATGGCGCACTCCTCAGCCAGGACTTTCCATCAACGATGTCGTCCTTGTAAAGGATCAGAACCTACCGCCACTGAAGTGGCCATTAGCTAGAGTTCTAGAGCTGATCTCGGGATCTGATGGGGTATCTAGAGTTGCAGTGCTTCAGACTGCGACTGGAGTCATACGCAGAGCCGTGCGAAAGCTGTGTTTGCTGCCAAAACAGGTTGATGTTGAAAGTCCCTTGCCTTCCAACGGGGGGAGGATGTTTAGTCAAGTGACCGGTAGAGATAACAGCGACGGCTGCATGCAGTAACAGCAGAAGACAATAATCATAAATACAGCTTAAGAGCAAATGATGTTTGCTCTTTGTAAGTTGCTGCCTACTGTCTTCATCGGCCCTTTTGCCTCCTGTATTGACGCCCGTTGCCCATTGTTCTGCGGAGCTCAATTTCAATTTCAGTTGGCATATAGTTTTGTTTTTTCGTTTGATCTTGCGCAAGGCACAGCAATTTCGAGTTGACTGCCGAGCAATATTATAACATTTCGTAAACTATAATAAGTGCCATGTGCGGTAAATAAATACATTTGAAACAAAATATAAAACATCGAATTTCGTTGCAAACAAAGCAGTGCTAATTAATTAGTTGCAAAAGGGCTTGTAACTACACATTTTGGTGACCCCGACGTGATTATTTCTTTATTACTTTTTCGTTTCCCTTCTGTTCGCATTTTGTTTATAATTTTATTTTATAATTTCATTGCGCATATTTACAAAAAGTTGTGCGTTAAGTGCTGCGAGCCTTAACATAAAGTGATCAATTTAACCAAGTCTCTCTAATAAGTGTACTTAACCGCTTGCTTGTGCATATGCATACAGTTTGTTGTTGTACATAGACACCGTAGAAAAATCGCCGTTAATCGTTGCGCGCTTTAACCAGCTATACGCTCTCTCGCTCGAACAAACACTTGTGCGCGCAAATTTTGTATTGTAGTTCGGCTGTGTGAACTTTGTTTGATGAAGGTGCGAGTGCAAATGAAAATGAGACGACATCTGCTAATCAAGTGGCGGTTGGAACACAGGCTGCAGTTCTTAAAGTTAAGATTAAGAATTTAAGTGATCGAGTCAATAGATTGTAATGGTTCCAAGATTAAAAGACGTCCGTCTTTCTTGATGGTTCTTTATTATCTATTTTCTTTTCGAGTTCGAGCTGTCCACCGCGAAGCAGTGAGCAGCCGTTTTACATACATGGTTTTTGGCTTATTATATACAGCAAGAGAGTCAGAGAGAGTCATGCGCGCACATATGTATACACAACGACGGTCAAGCGTGAGAACGCTGACAGCTATTTGGGCGGTCGTTGTTATCAAGTGCGGATCATATTTCGTCTGCACTTGAATATGCGCAGAGGGCACTTATCGTTAGGCGCGCTGCGACAAAGTCGCTGCTTATGTTTGCATTCTGTTGGCATAACAACAAAGTGTTGCAGCCTTATTCATATGTATGTATATACATATGTACGCATGCTACATCTCCCTCCTTTTAAAAAATAACGTAATACAATGGAGTTATTTTCCTTAATAATTATTTATTTCTATTATTATTATATATTATTTTTTTTTTTTTTTTATATATATATATATATTTTTTTTTGTATTTTTGCATGCTTGATTATGAATTAAAAATTTTTAATCTGTCCTTATGGACTGTTTGCGTTTTATTCTTATTTCCAGAAATAACTATATTATCCCTATCTTCTATTTTTTCTACTCTATAGGGCCCTGTGTATTTAAAATCTAGTTTATGTCCTACTTCATTTTTTAATAAAACCTTATCTCCTATGGATAATTTTAATTCCTTACTATTTAAGTCATATCGCTTCTTTTGTTTCATCTTATTTAATTCTAGCATATTTCTTGCTCTTTTGTATGCTACTTCTAATCTATACTTACTCTCCTTAGCATAATCATCTATGTTATATATTGGTTCTATGTTTGCTATGCTATTGAAGTATTCTGGTAGATTACATGTCTTACCAAATACTAATTCATACGGACAATAATTATGTGCCGTAGAAGGGGTCGTATTAAAACAATAGACAAAGTATTGGAGCCATACGTCTCAATCAGTTTTATCAACTGATATATAAGATCGTATGTATTCGTTAAAAGTTCTGTGACTTCTTTCGACTGTTCCAACTGTCTGGTGATGATGTGCAGTTGATGTTATGTTGTCTATTTTCCTAAACTTGCACAAATCATTTATAATTGAGTTCTTGTATTCTGTTCCCATGTCCGTAATGAACGTCTTCATTGGACCGTACTTTAGAATAAAAGATTGGAATATACCTTTGGCTACTGTACTAGCGTTTTTGTTTGGTATTGGTATCGCGACTAGGTATTTAGTCAAGTCACAAATTATTGTGATTGCGTACTCATTACCATTATCAGATTTGGGTAGCGGACCAATTGTGTCCACTATAACCCTATCGAACGCATGTACAGATGTATCAGTTATAATTAATGGGGTCTTACTATGCTTAGTAATTTTAGCTTTCTGGCATTTGTGACATTTACTTATGTACTCAGTAATATCTCGAGTCATACCTTTCCAAAAGTAATGTCGTTTGACCTTGGCCAAGGTTTTTGTAATGCCAGTATGACCTCCTTGTATTGGGTCGTCATGTAGTGTAGACAATATAGCTTCTTTTTCTTTATTGTTTGTTATTGTGGTCACCGGGTTGAGTAGCGCTACCCTTAATTTAGTCAATATTTTATTGCCCATATTTTTGAAATTATCAATTGAAATTGTATCAAAGATATTTTCCCACGGTGCCATTTTCAATTGTCTTATTTTCAATATACCGGCTTCATTTTCGAGCCTTGGGAATAGTTGACCTAAGTCAATATTTCCATTTGTATATAGATCACCAATGTTAATTCTTGCAATAATTTTCTTGCCATGTTTAAAGAAACAAAGCGTATCTTTTATATGCAAGGTCACTACTTTGCGTACCTCGTCATTGTTAATGACTTCGTCTACGTTGGGCTGTGAAGCTTTTTCTGTAGATTGCCTTGGCAATTCTACCTGATATTTTCCTGCGCAGGAATTTTGTCTACTTTGATATCTTGTAGTGACTTTGTGGATTGTCCCTGTTATTTCCTGTAGCTGTTTTATGGTTATTCTTGATAACGCATCGGCTACGAAATTATCTTTACCCTTCAGATATTCTACCGTAAAATTATATTCCTCTAATTCAAGCCTCATACGTGTTAACTTTGAACTTGGATTTACCATTGAAAATAAGTAGGTTAGCGGTCTATGGTCAGTTTTAACCGTGAAATGGTTACCATAAATATATGGTCGGAAATGCGTTATTGCCCAATGAATAGCCGCTAATTCTTGCTCAGTAGTACTCTTGTTACTTTCTCCTTTAGTAAAGGATCTTGATGCGTATGCAATTGGAAGTTGGAGTCCATTATGGTTTTGAGTTAAAACCGCTCCACACGCTTGCTTACTTGCATCAGTTATTATGCAGAATTCTTTAGCGAAATCTGGATATTGTAACAAGGTTGGGTTCATAAGAGCCATTTTGAGGTTATCGAAGGCATTCTGGCATTCAGATGTCCATTCGAACTTAACGTCTTTTTTACATAATCTTGTTATGTGACGTGAATAGTCGGCAAAATTTTTAATAAAGCGCCTATAGTAATTGCAAAATGCAACGAATCGCCTAGCGCTGTCCGCATCATGTGGGACTGGGTAGTTCTTTATGACGTCGTATTTTTTATCGTCTGGCAAGATTCCTTTATCAGTGCATTTATGTTCCAAAAATGTGAATTCATGCATGAAAAATGAACATTTTTCTGCATGTAGTTTCAGGTTGAATTTCCTACATTTTTCAAAAACTTCAGTTAAATTTTTGACCATATGTTTTTCGGAACAGCCGATTACTATCAGATCATCCATATAAAGGAAGGCCTGAGATGGTTCGAGACCAGAAAATGCTATTGTCATCATTCTTTGAAAGGAGTTTGGGGCTATTTTCAAGCCAAATGGTAATCGCGTAAAGCGATATGAGCCATTGCTCGTTGAAAATGACGTTATATCTCTAGAACTTTTTTCGAGTTCGATTTGGTGAAAGCCAGACATTAAGTCTAGGCATGAAAAATATTTTGCTCTACCTAGCTGATCTAGAATATCATCAATTCTCGGTAGCGGAAATTTATCGGACAATAGCTTTTTATTAATTTGACGATAGTCAATTACTAATCGCCATTTCTTCTTGTCAGAGTCCGGAAGGGACTTCTTCGGAACTAATAAAAGTGGGCTATTATACTCTGAGGCTGATGGTTCGACTATTTTGTCGTCTATTAGTTTTTGCACTTGGGCTTGAATTTCTTGTACTTGGCTGTGAGGACTTCTATAATTTTTTATGTATACGGGCTCATCATCCTTCAATCTAAGCTTTTGCTTGTAAAAATTATTAGTTGTTATCGATTCGGTTTCTAATCCGAATATGTCGGTATATCTGGTACATAAATCTTTTAATTGATTTTTAAATAAAGGTGGAAAGTTTTTGGTTAATTTTTCCATAACGAAGTTGTCTCTTCCTTCGTTGGTTTCTTTTACTATATCATAATTGTTCAAAGTTTCATATTTTATTTTATTTAAGTTTACTATCTTATTGGCATTTGTTGTATTTATAATACGGACATATGTATTTTTGTGATTGGTATCGTGTTTGCGATGTAAATTCCTTCATCAATTTCTTGATTTAATAAAAGAATTTGATTTTGTATTGAGGGAATTTGTATTTCACGGACAACTTCGGAACGAGCTGGGAGTACTGTGGCATTATTGTCACAAGTATGAAGTATTTTTAATCGAATTGGATAATTTAAGTTGTTTGGGCGAAGAATAAGTGAGTCGCCACTTTGTGTGAAATCTAGTTGGCAATTATATTGTTTTATAAAATCTATGCCTAGTATGCCATCACTCGGTATTGGGAAGTTTTGTTCAACTAAATGAAAATTATGTGGAATTATATATTTGCCTGTAGTGAGTTCTATAAAGGCTAAGCCTTTTGAAGGAATTATGCCTTCGCCAATACCCGATATTTGGGTAGTAATTTTTTTGTTTACATTTTCGAATATATCTGTATTTTCTTTTAATATGGATATATCTGCACCAGTATCTACTAACAGTGTAATTGATTTACCTGTTCTTTCATTCTTAATTTTTACAAACATGCTAAGATTAAGGTTGATGGTTTTTATTGAGACATTTATTGGATTTGAACATCTAAAGGGGGTCTGTTGGTTTTCCGAGTTACCTTGAGTTACTCGGACATTACCTCTATTGTTACTGTTCTGGTTTTGGTAGCCACCTCGGTTTGAATTGTTTCTACCTCGGTTGCCACCGCGGTAATTTCCTCTGAAATTACCCCTATTGTTGTTATTACCATTATAGTGGAAATTACTATTGCCGCGGCTATTGCCTCTACCTCTTTGGTTGTTACGGCTGTAATTTCCACGATCGTTTCTGCCTTTGTAGTACAATATTGTACTTGGGCATCCAGTCATTTCAGTGCTGCATTGGATATATTTACCCATAGCATCATTGAAATTGCTGAAATTGCCCGCTTCTAATATTATGCGAAGCTTTTCGTATTCGCAATTATTTGTCATGGCAGATATTGTTTCTTTAGTAGAAAATTTCTCTGCGTTATCAAAATCTAGTCCATCGTCAATATAGGCTGCTTCCAGTTGCTTACGCAAACTGTCAATTTCAGCTGTATATTGCGAGGCTGACTTGCCTTTCTGCTTTATGTTAAGCAACTTAGCTTTGATAACGTCAGTTGACTCGCCTTTGATATTGGTATTTAATTTATTTATAATACCAATAATGGATGTTTCATTTTGTACTTTGTACAAAATTGGTCAAATTATTTTAGACTTTATGACTTCTACGGCTAAGTCTTCTTGTGTACCTTTAGTACGATCGACTAGTGTTAAAGCCGTTAGAAATCTGGCCAGTGATAGCTTTTTGCCATCAAATTCCGGAATTGTAGACGATACCTGTCTTACATATTCGCGGTCTAAGGCCACTTGATTTACAGCCATGTTTGGTTCTGTTAATTCAAGTGGCTCAATGTCGCTATCAGCTTCAGTATCAGGGTCACTATTTAGTGTTGGCTTAGACTCATTCAGTTCTTCTAGTTGATCTGGTTCAAAAGTTGCCATTAATTTTAAATCTGTTGGGATATCTATTACTATGTTGTCCCTAGTGCTGATATTCGATATTCTAGTCCCAAGTGATTTGATTATTTTCTGACATTGATTTACATGCTGCTCTGTAAGCCTATTTTCTTTACTTAAATAAAGTTGAACTATGTTATTATAGTTTAGCACTAATATGTTTATGTGGTGAATTAGCGTTTCAACCCTTATAGGTGCGTTCTTGGTAACACACTTATAAGATTTTTCGAATTTATCTTTGAAATTATTTATTTTTTTCGCTAATTCACTCCATTCCATAGTTCTCTATTTATGAAGTTTTACCATTATAATTGGGCACTCGCCGTCCACTGGACCACTATTTCTTTAATGCCAACTTATGGCAGTGTATTTAAAATTATGCCTTTTATCTTATTGTTGTAGAATATTCAATGCACGAATTCTAAATTCTGCGTCGCTATTATATATTGCTTCTAAGTATACTTCTATCGCAAACTTATTAATAGGCATTTCTGGTAATAAGAATATATATATTTCATTTTATTTATTTATTTTGTCGCTTATCATTGTTCAAGAAAAATTTAGATTTTATCCAGGTCATTTGCGTGACTCTGGTATCTCTTTTTTATGCATTTATTATGATACGTATATAATTTGTACAATAGATGTCCTACTTATATGACAAATATCATAACGACAAAAATTGTTATCAATTTTACATCTGTGTTGCTGACCTCAACTTTATTTATTACGTTAGCCGTCGAGTCAACAGTCTTAACGTCTACCAAACCCATATTTGGGGTTGTTATTCTTAATATATACTTGGGTCCTTGATTTATATATGAACTTATAGTTTTGTTAACGCTATTCATTAACTTTATAAGGTTTGTAGTTTGAGTTTATATTTAAAAATTTTTTGTATTTACGCCCGTGGGCGGGGAGAAATTTAATATTAATTCAGTTTTTACTGAATGTACATTTTATCCTGCCTAGTATTTCGAATGGCTTTACGGGCCAAACGTCTTGCCGGTCGACTCAATTGTCGTGGGCATTACAATAGTTTTACAAATATTTTAATAATAATTATAATTATACATTTTTTTTTTGCTGTACGCCCTCTGTGGCGCTGTCGGTCAGTTCACCCTTGGTGTTTTCCAGCGTTGGTACAAGGGGCGGTCTGCCTCTCGTACTTCTTCTTGTTCCAGCGTTGGTACAAGGGGCGGTTTGCCTCTCGTACTAGTTTTTACTCGTGGGTGGCCGCTGACATGTGCCCAGGCAATGTTGGCTGTAAAGCGGTCCCTCGCAGTCTGCTGGGCATTCACGTTGCCTTCTTGGGATCGGTTGTGGCTGTGGTCGATGTGAAACTGGATTAATAAGTTTTTCCTCTGAGGGACAGGGGGGGCTCTTTACTTTGTTTAACGACTCAAGATGTTTGAGTTCGTCATGTAGCTTGACTGCAGTTTCCCAAGGTATTGGGTTTTGGGACTTATATAAGAGTCTTACGATCTCAGACTTTCTTTGCCTGATCCGCTCTTTAATGCCACTGCGCCTTTTTAGCTTTAAAGTATTTTTAGAGCTCATGCCCCCTGTACTCACTCAGTTAATTTTTGATTCTCCAGGGTGTGTGCCGTTCCAGATGCTTCGTTGTTTCAGTTGTTTTTGAGTGTTATTTCCTTTTAATTTACTTCCTTTAATTACTTTTATGACTGGTTTAAAATTAGAGTTGATGTTATGTATCTTAACGTTTTCATGTTTTTGTGACGTCCTGTCACGGTCGCCATGTAATGGTTCCAAGATTAAAAGACGTCCGTCTCTCTTGATGGTTCTTTATTATCTATTTTCTTTTCGAGTTCGAGCTGTCCACCGCGAAGCAGTGAGCAGCGGTTTTACATACATGGTTTTTGGCTTATTATATACAGCAAGAGAGTCAGAGAGAGTCATGCGCGCACATATGTATACACAACGACGGTCAAGCGTGAGAACGCTGACTTAGCTATTTGGGCGGTCGTTGTTATCAAGTGCGGATCATATTTCGTCTGCACTTGAATATGCGCAGAGGGCACTTATCGTTAGGCGCGCTGCGACAAAGTCGCTGCTTATGTTTGCATTCTGTTGGCATAACAACAAAGTGTTGCAGCCTTATTCATATGTATGTATATACATATGTACGCATGCTACAATATTGTCTTCTGAACTTGATCACGAGCGACTTCGCGATGTTGATGACTACGAGCTGCAAGATTACATATGCATGGCATCTGACTTGCAGGCGAAATTTGAAACATTCTATAATAGTTTGTTGGATGTGAGTCAGGACAGCGTTGAAGAGGATCTTCAGTCAAGTTTGAGTCAACCATTAGGCGGCTACGAGTGTCCCTTCAACGCGAGCGCGAAAATCGAAGCAAGATTCAGCAGACTCCACATTGTTCTACTTTCAATTCCGCCGCAGCCGATGATCCGCGCTCTACTTTTGTTGTTCCAAACCACTCTAGATTGCCTCAACTTAAATTGCCGGAGTTTAGTGGAGGATACACAGAATGGTCTGACTTCTCGAATATGTTCACCACGATCATTGATAAGGATCCGTATTTGACCAACATTGAAAAACTTCAGCATCTACGGTCATGCCTCAAAGGAACAGCGCTGGATACAATTCGCTCGTTGGAAATGTCAAACGCTAATTATGCTGCCGCTCTAGAACTGCTTGATAAGCGTTTTAAAAACAAGCGTCTTGTTTTTCAGGCACATATTGCTGAAATTTTGGGTTTAAGAAAGGTGGATAAGGGTGCGACGACACAGCTGCGCGAGTTCTCAGATAAGGTCAACTCTCTCTGGAACAGATCGCCGGCTGCATCATAGTACACACACTGCTGTAAAAGCTAGATAGCGCCACGCAAGCTAGCTGGGAGGATGATGCGCCGTTGGACGTCATACCATCATGTGAGCGGCTTACAGCTTTCATTGAGAAGCGTTGTCAAAGGCTGGAAAATGCGGATCACGCGACGGCAATGTACACGCCTGGCTCCCAGGTGGGCCAGAATAACAGTAGTAGAAGAACGTTTATGGTGACCAAGAATGGAACATATGCATGTGTATTTTGTGAAGCCGCAGGGCACTCCATTTATAAATGTTTGCAATTCGCAAAATTATCGCCCTCGCTGCGCCTTCATGAAGCCAAACGGCTTGCGCTGTGCCTTAATTGTCTGCAAAGGGGACATCAGCTGAGAGTCTGCGGTTCCAGCACTTGCAGAGTCTGTGGAAGCAAACATCATAGCCTGTTGCATCTTAGCAACACAAGCAGTCACAGCGCTGCTTCTAGCTCACACAATGTTCAAGAAGCCGAAACTCATACGTCATCTCAAAACTGCCTGGCGGCAACTTCATCGTCGACACTCTCCATCGACCAGCATCTTAAGCATGATGTTGTCCTACTTGCCACTGCCGTCATCAATGTAAAAAATCGCGCTGGCTCTTTGGTGTCCTGCCGTGCGTTGCTCGACTCTGGGTCGCAATTGCACATCATCACCTCTTGTCTTGCTCATCAGCTCCAGCTGCGCAAATTCAAGTCCACAGCAGTCGTCTCTGGCATTGGTGATGCAGCGTTTTCGTCAGATGGTTTTTCGGTAAACATCAATGTCCAATCTCGAGTGTATGAATACTCCGCCTGGCTTCACTCTTGACCCTACATCAAGCAACATTCCGTCAAACATACAACTAGCTGATCCTGAATTCTTCAAATCTCAGCAAATCGACATGTTGATCGGAGCCAGTCTGTTTTTCGATCTGCTTTGCTTTGGCCAGATAAAACTAGCTGCTGGACTGCCGATATTGCAAAAGAATCGCTTTGGTTGGGTCGCGACTGGAGGTGCTGCACATGCAGGAAACTCATCGCTCGTGGCTAGGCGATTAGGGATGAATCCAGATCTGCTGGTAGACTCGCATCTACAGACGAATGCATAGATTGATGTATTAATCCGTCGGTTTTGCGAGCTGGAATGAGCGTGACTGCGAGGCACACTTTCAGGCCAATTTTAAGCGTCTACCGATTGGCGAGTATTCAGTTCGCTTACCGCTTCGTCCAAGCCTGGATCAGCTCGGTGACTCCTATCAACAGGCGCTTCGCCGATTTCTTAATTTAGAAAGAAAACTAGACCGCAACCCAACTTTGAAAACCCAGTATGCAGCATTTATCAAGGAATATCTTGACTTAAATCATATGCCACTTGTTAGCTTAGCTGCACTGAGCCAAAATACTATCTGCCACATCACTGCGTGCTGAAGGAGGAAAGTACTACAACCAAGCTTAGGGTCGTGTTTGATGGATCAGCAGCTACTACCTCTGTACACTCGGTGAATGATGCACGGTCCTACCATCCAACCGAAACTGTTTTCGATACTGATGCGTTTTCGTACATTCGCAGTCGCCCTCACAGGCGACATATGCAAATTGTATCGATGCGTACGAGTCGAACCAGCAGACAGCTATCTTCAATGCATTCTGTGGCGTGATTCTCAGCATCAGAAGATACAGACCTACAAATTAGACACCGTCACCTACGGCACAAAACCAGCATCGTTTTTCTCAGTGCGGGCTATGCACCAACTGGCCATGGATGAGCAGCAGGCATTTCCCATTGGCGCTGACATTATTAAAAGGGATTTCTACGTGGATGATCTCATCTCTGGTGGTAGATGTGTTCAAGAAGCAGTCGAGATATTGAAGCAAACGTCTGGACTACTCGCCAAGGGCAACTTTAAGCTACGAAAATGGTGTTCTAGCGACGCTACTGTACTCCAAAGCATATCGGAAGAGGATAGAGAATCGCTGCTTAAGTTCAGCGATGGCAGCGATATCACGAAAACGTTAGGCCTCGTTTGGGATCCCGCCTCAGACTGTTTTCTTTTTTCTTTTTCTCCACTGAGGCAACCCTCGAGACTGACAAAACGATCAATCCTCTCCTCAATTGCTCGGTTTTTTTTGGCATGGAATGGCATCATATTCCCACTGAATTAAGCCCGGCGGATATAATTTCACGAGGAGCGCTGCCCAGTGAGCTTTCCAGGTCCCCGTTATGAGCCCATGGCCCGAGCTTTCTCAGAAAGGAAAAAGAAGAGTGGCCTGCCTCCTGTGTACCTGTCGAATCCTTGCCAGAACTCCGACACAAGGTACTGCTCGGAACTGCAGCGCAACTTGATCTGTCAATTGGCTGCAAGTTCATCAACTCGTTCTCCAAGCTGCAACGCGTCTTTGCTTACATTTACAAGTTTGTAAATCGAATCCGAGGATCTGAGGTAACTGTAAGCCACGTGCATCATGGCACACATCTGTTGCTGCGGTCAGTGGAAATGGCTACTCTGATGGATGACTACAAGGCACTGATGGAAGGAAGGCCCGTCAAACGGTCTAGCTCAATGGCTTCTCTCGCGCCATTCCTTGACGACTTCGGCTTACTCCGTATCGGTGGACGGCTGAAAAATTCGTCGTTGGACTTCTCAGCGCGACATCCGATTATATTGCCTCGCCAGCATCCTGTGACCCGAGCAATAATAATCCACTTTCATAAACGGAATTTACATGCTGGACCTAGCGCCGTATTGGCTTCGATTCGGCTCCAATACTGGCCCATTGGCGGTCGAAAAACAGTCTCTAGCATTGTTGCCAAATGCACAATCTGTTTTCGTGCCAAGCCACGATTGGCAGAGCATATAATGGCAGATCTACCAGCTGATCGTCTCGACACATCGTATCCTTTTATGGTCACTGGCGTTGATTACTGTGGACCATTCTTCTACAAAAGCGAAGTCCGCAACAGGCCTCCAGTGAAATGCTACATTAGCCTGTTCATATGCTTCGCTACAAAGGCAGTACACTTAGAACTTGTAAAGGATTTGTCTCAAGGATCTGGTCTGACAATGCGACAAACTTCGTAGGCGCTAAGCATGAGCTGGCAGATCTGAGCCGCCTGTTCCTGAGTGACGAACAAGTCAAAGCTGTTCACGAGTTTTGCCTATCCGATTCAATTGAATGGTCGTTCATCCCTCCTCGCTCTCCATACTTTGGCGGGCTACAGCGCTCCAAATGGCGCACTCCTCAGCCAGGACTTTCCATCAACGATGTCGTCCTTGTAAAGGATCAGAACCTACCGCCACTGAGGTGGCCATTAGCTAAAGTTCTAGAGCTGATCTCGGGATCTGATGGGTTATCTAGAGTTGCAGTGCTTCAGACTGCGACTGGAGTCATACACAGAGCCGTGTGAAAGCTGTGTTTGCTGCCAAAACAGGTTGATGTTGAAAGTCCCTTGCCTTCCAACGGGGGGAGGATGTTTACTCAAGTGACCGGTAGAGATAACAGCGACGGCTGCGTGCAGTAACAGCAGAAGACAATAATCATAAATACAGCTTAAGAGCAAATGATGTTTGCTCTTTGTAAGTTGCTGCCTACTGTCTTCATCGGCCCTTTTGCCTCCTGCATTGACGCCCGCTGCCCATTGTTCTGAGCGGAGCTCAATTTCGTTCACTTGGCATATAGTTTTGTTTTATCGTTTGATCGCAAGCAAGGCACAGCTATTTCGAGTTGACTGCCGAGCAATATTATAACATTTCGTAAACTATAATAAGTGCCCTGTGCGGTAAATAAATACATTTGAAACAAAATATAAAATATCGAATTTCGTTGCAAACAAAGCAGTGCTAATTAATTAGTTGCAAAAGGGCTTGTAACTATACATTTTGGTGACCCCGACGAGATTATTTCTTTATTACTTTTTCGTTTCCCTTCTGTTCGCATTTTGTTTATAATTTTATTTTATAATTTCATTGCGCATATTTACAAAAAGTTGTGCGTTAAGTGCTGCGAGCCTCAACATAAAGTGATCAATTTAACCAAGTCTCTCTAATAACTGTACTTAACCGCTTGCTTGTGCATATGCATACAGTTTGTTGTTGTACATAGACGCCGTAGAAAAATCGCCTTTAATCGTTGCGCGCTTTAACCAGCTATACGCTCTCTCGCTCGAACAAACACTTGTGCGCGCAAATTTTGTATTGTAGTTCGGCTGTGTTAACTTTGTTTGATGAAGGTGCAAGTGCAAATGAAAATGAGACGACATCTGCTAATCAAGTGGCGGTTGGAACACAGGCTGCAGTTCTTAAAGTTAAGATTAAGAATTTAAGTGATCGAGTCAATAGATTGTCTTCTGAACTTGATCCCGAGCGACTTCGCGATGTTGATGACTACGAGCTGCAAGATTACATATGCATGGCATCTGACTTGCAGGCGAAATTTGAAACATTCTATAAATGTTTGTTGGATGTGAGTCAGGACAGCGTTGAAGAGGATCTTCAGTCAAGCTTTGAGTCAACCATGAGGGGCTATGAGTGTCCCTTCAACGCGAGCGCGAAAATCGAAGCAAGATTCAGCAGACTCCACATTGTTCTACTTTCAATTCCGCCGCAGCCGATGATCCGCGCTCTACTTTTGTTGTTGCAAACCACTCTCGATTGCCTCAACTCAAATTGCCGGAGTTTAGTGGAGGATACACAGAATGGTCTGACTTCTCGAATATGTTCACCACGGTCATTGATAAGGATCCGTATTTGACCAACATTGAAAAACTTCAGCATCTACGGTCATGCCTCAAAGGAATAGCGCTGGATACAATTCGCTCGTTGGAAATGTCAAACGCTAATTATGCTTCGCTCTAGAACTGCTTGATAAGCGTTTTAAAAACAAGCGTCTTGTTTTTCAGGCACATATTGCTGAAATTTTGGGTTTAAGAAAGGTGGATAAGGGTGCGACGACACAACTCCGCGAATTCTCAGATAAGGTCAACTCTCTCTGGAACAGATCGCCGGCTGCATCATAGTAAACACACTGCTGTAAAAGCTAGATAGCGCCACGCAAGCTAGCTGGGAGGATGATGCGCCGTTGGACGTCATACCATCATGTGAGCGGCTTACAGCTTTCATTGAGAAGCGTTGTCAAGGGCTGGAAAATGCGGATCACGCGACGGCAATGTACACGCCTGGCTCCCAGGTGGGCCAGAACAACAGTAGTAGAAGAACGTTTGTGGTGACCAAGAATGGAACATATGCTTGTGTATTTTGTGAAGCCGCAGGCCACTCCATTTATAAATGTTTGCAATTCGCAAAATTATCGCCCACGCTGCGCCTTCATGAAGCCAAACGGCTTGCGCTGTGCCTTAATTGCCTGCAAAGGGGACATCAGCTGAGAGTCTGCGGTTCCAGCACTTGCAGAGTCTGTGGAAGCAAACATCATAGCCTGTTGCATCTTGGCAACACAAGCAGTCACAGCGTTGCTTCTAGCTCACACAATGTTCAAGAAGCCGAAACTCATACGTCATCTCAAAACATCCTGGTGGCAACTTCACTCTCCATCGACCAGCATCTTAAGCATGATGTTGTCCTACTTGCCACTGCCGTCATCAATGTAAAAAATCGCGCTGGCTCTTTGGTGTCCTGCCGTGCGTTGCTCGACTCTGGGTCGCAATTGCACATCATCACCTCTTGTCTTGCTCATCAGCTCCAGCTGCGCAAATTCAAGTCCACAGCAGTCGTCTCTGGCATTGGTGATGCAGCGTTTTCATCAGTAGGTTTTTCGGTAAACATCAATGTCCAATCTCGAGTGTCTGAGTACGCCGCCTGGCTTCACTCTTGACCCTGCATCAAGCAACATTCCGTCAAACATACAACTAGCTGATCCTGAATTCTTCAAATCTCAGCAAATCGACATGTTGATCGGAGCCAGTCTGTTTTTCGATCTGCTTTGCGTTGGCCAGATAAAACTAGCTGCTGGACTGCCGATATTGCAAAAGACTCGCTTTGGTTGGGTCGCGACTGGAGGTGCTGCACATGCAGGAAAATCATCCCTCGTGGCTAGGCGATTAGGGATGAATCCAGATCTGCTGGTAGACTCGCATCTCGCAGACGAATGCATAGATTGATGAATTAATCCGTCGGTTTTGGGAGCTGGAATCTTGCACCGAGCCTGAGTCATCACCGAACAGGGAGGAGCGTGATTGCGAGGCACACTTTCAGGCCAATTTTAAGCGTCTGCCGATTGGCGAGTATTCAGTTCGCTTACCGCTTCGTCTAAGCCTGGATCAGCTGGGTGACTCCTATCAACAGGCGCTTCGCCGATTTCTTAATTTACAAAGAAAACTAGACCGCAACCCAACTTTGAAAACCCAGTATGCAGCATTTATCAAGGAATATCTTGACTTAAATCATATGTCACTTGTTAGCTTAGCTGCACTGAGCCAATGCAAATACTATCTGCCACATCACTGCGTGCTGAAGGAGGAAAGTACTACAACCAAGCTAAGGGTCGTGTTTGATGGATCAGCAGCTACTACCTCTGTACACTCGGTGAATTATGCACGGTCCTACCATCCAACCGAAACTGTTTTCGATACTGATGCGTTTTCGTACATTCGCAGTCGCCCTCACAGGCGACATATGCAAAATGTATCGATGCGTACGAGTCGAACCAGCAGACAGCTATCTTCAATGCATTCTGTGGCGTGATTCTCAGCATCAGAAGATACAGACCTACAAATTAGACACCGTCACCTACGGCACAAAACCAGCATTGTTTCTCTCAGTGCGGGCTATGCACCAACTGGCCATGGATGAGCAGCAGGCATTTCCCATTGGCGCTGACATTATTAAAAGGGATTTCTACGTGGATGATCTCATCTCTGGTGGTAGATGTGTTCAAGAAGCAGTCGAGATATTGAAGCAAACGTCTGGACTACTCGCCAAGGGCAACTTTAAGCTACGAAAATGGTGTTCTAGCGACGCTACTGTACCAAAGCATATCGGAAGAGAGGATAGAGAATCGCTGCTTAAGTTCAACGATGGCAGCGATATCACGAAAACGTTAGGCTTCGTTTGGGATCCCGCCTCAGACTGTTTTCTTTTTTCTTTTTCTCCACTGAGGCAACCCTCGAGACTGACAAAACGTTCAATCCTCTCCTCAATTGCTCGTTTTTACGACCCCCTTGGTCTTGTTGGACCTGTAATAACAAAATCTAAAATTTCTATGCAGGATCTCTGGAGAGAAAAACTGGACTGGGATGAGAGCTTGCCTGTACACTTAAGCACAGCCTGGGTCAACTTCTGCGCTGATTTTGAGCAGACTCAGCAATTCCAGTATCCACGTCGTGCAGTCTCATCAGACAGCACAGTTGAGATTCACGGATTTTGTGATGCCAGCCTGAGCGCTTATGGAGCATGCGTCTATACAGTTTCAAGGTGCCATGGAAACACAAGCGTACGTCTCTTGTGTTCCAAGTCGCGTGTCGCGCCTGTGAAAACCAGCACTGTACCAAAGCTGGAACTCTGCGGAGCTGCATTATTGGCTGAACTTCTCAGCGAAATCTGCCAACTGAAAATGTTTAACTGTCGTTATTACTGTTGGTCAGACTCTGCTGTAGTTTTGGCTTGGATTCGCAATGATGCTTCCAAATTCAATATTTTCGTTGCTAATCGGGTCGCAGCCATCCAAGAGCTCACCACTGGCATGGAATGGCATCATATTCCCACTGAATTAAGCCCGGCGGATATAATTTCACGAGGAGCGCTGCCCAGTGAGCTTTCCAGGTCCCCGTTATGGGCCCATGGCCCGAGCTTTCTCAGAAAGGAAAAAGAAGAGTGGCCTGCCTCCTGTGTACCTGTCGAATCCTTGCCAGAACTCCGACACAAGGTACTGCTCAGAACTGCAGCGCAACTTGATCTGTCAATTGGCTGCAAGTTCATCAACTCGTTCTCCAAGCTGCAACGTGTCTTTGCTTACATTTACAAGTTTGTAAATCGAATCCGAGGATCTGAGGTAACTGTAAGCCACGTGCATCATGGCACACATCTGTTGCTGCGGTCAGTGGAAATGGCTACTCTGATGGATGACTACAAGGCACTGATGGAAGGAAGGCCCGTCAAACGGTCTAGCTCAATGGCTTCTCTCGCGCCATTCCTTGACGACTTCGGCTTACTCCGTATCGGTGGACGGCTGAAAAATTCGTCGTTGGACTTCTCAGCGCGACATCCGATTATATTGCCTCGCCAGCATCCTGTGACCCGAGCAATAATAATCCACTTTCATAAACGGAATTTACATGCTGGACCTCGCGCCGTATTGGTTTCGATTCGGCTCCAATACTGGCCCATTGGCGGTCGTAAAACAGTCTCTAGCATTGTTGCCAAATGCAGAATCTGTTTTCGTGCCAAGCCAAGATTGGCAGAGCATATAATGGCAGATCTACCAGCTGATCGTCTCGACACATTTATGGTCACTGGCGTTGATTACTGTGGACCATTCTTTTACAAAAGCGAAGTCCGCAACAGGCCTCCCGTGAAATGCTACATAAGCCTGTTCATATGCTTCGCTACAAAGGCAGTACACTTAGAACTTGTAAAGGATTTGTCTCCAATATCGTTTCTAAACGCCCTAAAACGGTTCATCCTGACTCGCACTCGACCTTCAAGGATCTGGTCTGACAATGCGACAAACTTCGTAGGCGCTAAGAATGAGCTGGCAGATCTGAGCCGCCTGTTCCTGAGTGACGAACAAGTCAAAGCTGTTCACGAGTTTTGACTATCCGATTCAATTGAATGGTCGTTCATCCCTCCTCGCTCTCCACACTTTGGCGGGCTATGGGAAGCCGCTGTGAAGACAGCGAAGCACCATTTTTATCGCTCTGTCGGCCCTTCCATCTTGGACTTCGATTCGCTGCGCATGCTCGTCTGCCACATCACGGCAATTATTAATTCTCGTCCATTACTTCCACTTTCAGAGCATCCCGATGATCTTGACGCCATCTTCGTCATACATTGAGCCTGATCTAAGAAAGCTTAATTTCAATCGGCTTAGCTATTTTCAGCGCGTCACATACCTACAACAAGTATTTTACGCCTTTGGCGCGAAGAGTATTTAACGCTTCTTCAACAGCGCTCCAAATGGCGCACTCCTCAGCCAGGACTTTCCATCAACGATGTCGTCCTTGTAAAGGATCAGAACCTACCGCCACTGAAGTGGCCATTAGCTAGAGTTCTAGAGCTGATCTCGGGATCTGATGGGGTATCTAGAGTTGCAGTGCTTCAGACTGCGACTGGAGTCATACGCAGAGCCGTGCGAAAGCTGTGTTTGCTGCCAAAACAGGATGATGTTGAAAGTCCCTTGCCTTCCAACGGGGGGAGGATGTTTACTCAAGTGACCGGTAGAGATAACAGCGACGGCTGCGTGCAGTAACAGCAGAAGACAATAATCATAAATACAGCTTAAGAGCAAATGATGTTTGCTCTTTGTAAGTTGCTGCCTACTGTCTTCATCGGCCCTTTTGCCTCCTGCATTGACGCCCGCTGCCCATTGTTCTGAGCGGAGCTCAATTTCGTTCACTTGGCATATAGTTTTGTTTTTTCGTTTGATCGCAAGCAAGGCACAGCAATTTCGAGTTGACTGCCGAGCAATATTATAACATTTCGTAAACTATAATAAGTGCCCTGTGCGGTAAATAAATACATTTGAAACAAAATATAAAACATCGAAAACGAAATTTCGTTGCACACAAAGCAGTGCTAATTAATTAGTTGCAAAAAGGCTTGTAACTACACAGATATCTTAATCAAACTCGGCATTTATTAGTTTTCCTCTGCCTTTCATATAAATGAAAAATCCTAATTAAATCGGACCACTATATCATATATCTGCCATAGGAACGGTCGGTAGAAAATTAAGTTGTTGTAGAAAAAATCATTTTGCTTTTCAAGAAATCTTGACTAAACTCGGCATTTATTAGTTTTACTCTGATCTTCATATAGATGCAAAATCTTATTAAGATCGGATCACTATATCATATAGCTGCCATAGGAACGATCGGTCAAAAATTAAGTTGTTGTATCAAAAAATATTTTGTTTTTCAAGATATTTTGACCAAACTCTGCATTTATTAGTTTTCCTATAATCCTCATATATTGCAAAATCATATTAAGATCAAACCACTATATCATATAGCTGTCATACGAACGATCGGTCGAAAATTAAGATTTACGAAACATCATTTTGCTTTTCAAGAAATCTTGACCAAGCTCGACATTTATTAGTTTTACTATACTCCTCATACATAGGTAAAAACA
Organism: Drosophila virilis; assembly: GCF_030788295.1. Classification (NCBI taxonomy): domain Eukaryota; kingdom Metazoa; phylum Arthropoda; class Insecta; order Diptera; family Drosophilidae; genus Drosophila; species Drosophila virilis. Next base: position 217,836 of record NW_027212872.1, on the reverse strand, counting down.
TAATAAGATCAGACTATATCACTATATTAGAAAGCTGCCATAAGAACGATAGCCCGAAAATTAAGTTGTTGTTTGTATAAAAGTTGTTTCAAGATATATTTACCAAATTTGACATTTGTTAGTTATACTGTGCCCTTCATATAAATGCAAGATCCTATTAAGGTTAGACCACTATATCATATAGCTGCCATACAAACGATCGTTCGAAAATTAAGTTGTTGTACAAAAAATCATTTTGCTTTTCAAGAAATCTTTACCAAACTCGACATTTATTAGTTTTACTATGATCTTCATATAGATGCAAAATCCTATTAAGATCGGACCACTATATTATATATCTGCGATAGGAACGATCGCCCGTAAATTAAGTTGTATAAAAAAAATTTTGTTTATAAGATATCTTGACTAAACTCGGCATTTATTAGTTTTACTAATCTCTTTATATAGATGCACAATTTTACTAAGATCGGACCACTATATCATATAGCTGCAATGGGAACGATCGGTCGAAAATTAAGTTGTATGAAAAAACATTTTGTTTATGAGATATCTTGACTAAACTCGGCATTTATTAGTTTTACTATGATCATCATATAGATGCAAAATCCTTTAAAGATCGGACGACTATATCATACAGCTAACATAGGGACGATCGGTCGAAAATTAAGTTATTGTATAAAAAACATTTTGTTTTTCAAGATATCTTTACCAAACTCGGCATTTAATAGTTTTTCCACGTCTTTCATATAAATCCAAAATCCTAATTAAATCGGACCACTATATCATATAGCTGCCATAGGAACGGTCGGTAGAAAATTAGGTTGTTGTATGAAAAAACAGTTTGCTTTTCAAGAAATCTTGATCAAACTCGACATTTATTAGTTCTACTATGCTCTTTATATACATGCAAAATCCTTTTAAGATCTGAAGACTGACATAGGAACAATCGGTCGAAAATTAAGTTGTTGTACAAAATTACATTTTTCTTTTCAAGAAATCTTGACCAATCTCGACATTTATTGGTTTTACTATGCTCTTCATATAGATGAAAAATCCTATTAAGATCGGACGACTATACCGTATAGCTGACAATGGAACGATCATTCGAATATTAGGTTGTATCAAAAAATATGTTGTTTTCCAAGATATCTTGACCAAACTCGGCTTTTACTAATTTTCCTATACTCCACATATATTGAAAATCATATTAAGATCAGACCACTTTATTATATAGCTGTCATACGAACGATTGGTCGAAAATTAAGTTGTATCAAAAAACATGTGTTTATAAAATATCCTGACTAAACTCGGCATTTATTGGTTTACTATGCTCTTCATATAGATGCAAAATCCTTTAAAGATCGGACCACTATATCATATAGCTGACATAGGACCGATCGTTCGAAAATTAAGTTGTTGTATAAAAAAACATTTTGTTTTTTAAAATATCTTTACCAAACTCGTCATTTATTTGTTTTCCTATGCCATTCATATAAATGCTAAATCCTAATTAAATCGGACCACTATATCATATAGCTGCCATAGGACCGGTTGGTAGAAAATTAACTTGTTGTATAAAAAAACATTTTGTTTTTCAAGATATATTTACCAAACTCGACATTTGTTAGTTATACTGTGCCCTTCATATAAATGCAAAATCCTATTAAGGTCAGACCACTATATCATATAGCTGCCATAGGAACGATCGGTCGAAAATTAAGTTGTACGAAAAATCATTTTGCTTTTCAATAAATCTTGACCAAACTCGACATTTATTAGTTTTACTATACTTCTCATACATAGGCAAAATCATAATAAGATCGGACCACTATATCATAAAGCTGCCATAGGAACGATAACCTGAAAATTAAGTTGTAGTATGTAAAAACATTTTGTTTTTCATTGTAACTTGACCAATCTCCGCATTTATAAGTTTTGCTGTACTCCTCATATATGTGCCAAATCCTATATAGATCAGTCCATTATATCATATAGCTGCCATAGCAACAATCGGTCGAAAATTAATTTGTTGTACGAAAAATCATTTTGCTTTTCAAGATATCTTGACCAAACTCGACATTTATTAGTTTTACTATGCTCTTCCTATAGATGCAAAATCCTATTAAGATCGGACCACTATATTATATATCTGCAATAGGAACGATCGGTCGAAAATTAAGTTGTCTGAAAAAACATTTTTTTTATAAGATATCTTTACTAAACTCGGAATTTAAAGGTCTTACTATGCTCTTCATATAGACGCAAAATCATATTAGGATCGGACCCCTATATCATATAGCTGCCATAGGAAAGGTCGGTCGAAAATTAAGTTGTTGAATCAAAAAATATTTTTTTTTCAAGATATCTTGACCAAACTCGACATTTATTAGTTTTCCTATAATCCACATATATTGCAAAATCATATTAAGATCAGACCACTATATCATATAGCCATCATACGAACGATCGGTCGAAAATTAAATTGTTGTACACAAAATCATTTTTCTTTTCAAGATATCTTGACCAAACTCGACATTCACTAGTTTTACTATGCTTTTCATATAGATGCAAAATGCTATTAAGATCGGAAGACGATATCATATAGCAGACATATGAACAATCGGTCGAAAAATAAGTTGTTGTACAAACTATCATTTTGCTTTTGAAGAAATCTTGACCAATCTCGACATTTATTGGTTTTACTATGCTCTTCATATAGATGCAAAATCCTTTTAAGATCGGACGACTATATCATATAGCTAATATAGAAACGATCGGTCGAAGATTAAGTTGTACAAAAAATCATTTTTTTTTTTCAGGATATCTTTACCAAACTCGGCATTTAATAGTTTTCCTATGCCTTTCATATAAATGCAAAATCCTAATTAAATCGGACCACTATATCATATAGATGCCATAGGAACGGTCGGTAGAAAATTAAGTTGTTGTATGAAAACACAGTTTGCTTGTCTAGAAATCTTTACCAAACTCGACATTTATTAGTTTTACTATGCTCTATATATAGATGCAAAATCGTATTAAGATCGGACGACTATATCATATAGCTGCAATAGGAACGATCGGTCGAAAATTAAGTTGTATGAAAAAACATTTTGTTCATAAGATATCTTGACTAAACTCGGCATCTATTAGTTTTCCCATGATCTTCATATAGATGCAAAATCTTATTAAGATCGGACCACTATATCATATAGCTGCCATAGGAAAGATCGGTCGAAAATTAAGTTGTTGTATAAAAAACATTTTGTTTTTCAAGATATATTTACCAAACTCGACATTTGTTAGTTATATTGTGCCCTACATATAAATGCAAAATCCTATTAAGGTCAGACCACTATATCATATATCTGCAATAGGAATGATTGCCCGAAAATTAATTTGTATGAAAAAACATTTTGTTTATAAAATATCTTGACCAACCTCGGCATTTATTAGTTATTACTATGCTCTTTATATAGGTGCAAAATCCTTTTAAGATCGGAAGACTATATCATATTGCTGACATAGGAACAATCGGTAGGTAACTAAGTTGTTGTACAAAAAATCATTTTGCTTTTCAAGAAATCTTTAACAAACTCGACAATTATTAGTTTTACTATTCTCTTCATATAGATGCAAAATCATATTAAGTTCGGACGACTATATCATATAGCTAACATAGGAACGATCGTTCGAAAATTAAGTTGTATGAAAAAACATTTTGTGTATAAGATATCTTGACTAAACTCGGCATTTATTAGTTTTACCATGCTCTTCATATAGAAGCAAAATCCTATTAAGATCGGACGACTATATCATATAGCTACCATAGGAACAATCGGTCGAAAAATAATTTGTTGCATAAAAAAACATTTTGTTTCTTAAGAAATCTTGACCAAACTCGGCATTTATTAGTTTTCCTATGGCTTTCATATAAATGAAAAATCCTTATGAAATCGGACCACTATATCATATAGCTGCCATAGGAACGGTCGGTAGAAAATTAATTTGTTGCAAGAAAAATCATTTTGCTTTTCAAGAAATCTTGACTAAGCTCGGCATCTGTTAGTTTTACCATGATCAAGATATCTTTTTCAAGATATCTTTACCAACCTCGGCATTTATTAGTTTTCCTATAATCCACATTCATTGCAAAATCATATTAAGATCAATACAGTATATCATATAGCTGTCATACGAACGATCGGTCGAAAATTTAGTTGTACGAAAAATCACTTTGCTTTTTAAGAAATCTTGACCAAACTCGACATTTATTAGTTTTACCATAGTCCTCATACATAGGCAAAAACATAATAAAATCGGACCACCATATCATAAAGCTGCCATAAAAACGATAACCCGAAAATTAAGTTGTATTTAAAAACATTTTGTTTTTCAATGTGTCTTGACCAAACTCGGCATTTTTAAATTTTGCTATACTCTTCATATATGTGCAAAATCCTATTTAGATCAGTCCACAATATCATATAGCTGCCATAGGAACGAGCGGTCGAAAATTAAGTTGTTGTACGAAAAATCATTTTGCTTTTCAAGAAATCTTGACCAAACTCGACATTTATTAGTTTTACAAAGCTCTTCATATAGATGCAAAATCCTATTAGGATCGGACCACTAAATTATATATCTGAAATAGAAACGATCGCCCGAAAATTAAGTTGTATGAAAAAACATTTTGTTATTAAGATATCTTGACTAAACTCGGCATTTATTAGTTTTACTATGCTCTTCATGTAGATGCAAAAGCCTATTACGATCGGCCCACTATATCATATATCTGCCCGAAAATTACGTTGTATGAAAAAAACATTTTGTTTATAAAATGTCTTGACTAACCTCGGCATTTATTAGTTTTACTATGCTCTTTATATAGGTGCAAAATCCTTTTAAGATCGGAAGACTATATCATATAGCTGACATAGGAACAATCGGTCAAAAATTAAGTCGTTGTACGAAAAGTCATTTTGCTTTTCAAGAAATCTTGACCAAACTCTACATTTATTAGTTTTACTATACTCCCCATACATAGGCAAAAATATATTTAGATCGGACCACTATATTATATAGCTGCCATAGGAACGATCACTCGAAAATTAAGTTGTTGTAGGAAAAAACATTTTATTTTTCAAGATATCTTGACCTAACTCGGCATTAATTAGTTTTACTATAATCAATTCTATATAAAGCAAGTACTATTTGTAATAAATATTACATAAATAAATTCTAAATTTATTGCACTAATCTGCCAAAATAGTTATATTAATTAATATTATTCTAAATAAAAATAAAATTATTTTAATATTTGATCCTTTCGTACTAAAATATTATATATTTTTAAAGATAGAAACCAACCTGGCTTACGCCGGTTTGAACTCAGATCATGTAAGAATTTAAAAGTCGAACAGACTTAAAATTTGAACGGCTACACCCAAAATTATATCTTAATCCAACATCGAGGTCGCAATCTTTTTTATCGATATGAACTCTCCAAAAAAATTACGCTGTTATCCCTAAAGTAACTTAAATTTTTAATCATTATTAACGGATCAAATATTCATACATTAATGATTTTAATCATTAAAAGTTTTTTAAATTTTAATATCACCCTAATAAAATATTTTAATTTATAATAATAAAAATAATCTTGATAATTAAAATAAATAAAATATAAAGAATTATAGGGTCTTCTCGTCTTTTAAATAAATTTTAGCTTTTTGACTAAAAAATAAAATTCTATAAAAAATGTAAATGAAACAGTTAATATTTCGTCCAACCATTCATTCCAGCCTTCAATTAAAAGACTAATGATTATGCTACCTTTGCACAGTTAAAATACTGCGGCCATTTAAAAATTTTCAGTGGGCAGGTTAGACTTTAAATTTAATTCAAAAAGACATGTTTTTGTTAAACAGGCGAATATTATTTTTGCCGAATTCTTTACTTATCATTTAAATTTATTGATTATTGATCATATATGTGGAAAATCCTATTTAGATCTCGACATTCACTAGTTTTAGTATGCTCTTCATATAGATGCAAAATTCTATTAAGATCGGAAGACGATATCATATAGCTGACATATGAACAATCGGTCGAAAAATAAGTTGTTGTACAAACTATCATTTTGCTTTTGAAGAAATCTTGACCAATCTCGACATTTTTTGGTTTTACTATGCTCTTCATATAGATGCAAAATCCTTTTAAGATCGGACGACTATATCATATAGCTAATATAGAAACGATCGGTCGAAGATTAAGTTGTTGTACAAAAAATCATTTTTTTTTTTTCAGGATATCTTTACCAAACTCGGCATTTAATAGTTTTCCTATGTCTTTCATATAAATGCAAAATCCTAAATAAATCGGACCACTATATCATATAGATGCCATAGGAACGGTCGGTAGAAAATTAAGTTGTTGTATGAAAACACAGTTTGCTTTTCTAGAAATCTTGACCAAACTCGACATTTATTAGTTTTACTATGCTTTATATATAGATGCAAAATCGTATTAAGATCGGACGACTATATCATATAGCTGCAATAGGAACGATCGGTCGAAAATTAAGTTGTATGAAAAAACATTTTGTTTATAAGATATCTTGACTAAACTCGGCATCTATTAGTTTTCCCATGATCTTCATATAGATGCAAAATCTTATTAAGATCGGACCACTATATCATATAGCTGCCATAGGAAAGATCGGTCGAAAATTAAGTTGTTGTATAAAAAACATTTTGTTTTTCAAGATATATTTACCAAACTCGACATTTGTTAGTTATATTGTGCCCTACATATAAATGCAAAATCCTATTAAGGTCAGACCACTATATCATATATCTGCAATAGGAATGATTGCCCGAAAATTAATTTGTATGAAAAAACATTTTGTTTATAAAATATCTTGACCAACCTCGGCATTTATTAGTTATTACTATGCTCTTTATATAGGTGCAAAATCCTTTTAAGATCGGAAGACTATATCGTATAGCTGACATAGGAACAATCGGTAGAAAACTAAGTTGTACAAAAAATCATTTTGCTTTTCAAGAAATCTTTAACAAACTCGACAATTATTAGTTTTACTATTCTCTTCATATAGATGCAAAATCATATTAAGTTCGGACGACTATATCATATAGCTAACATAGGAACGATCGTTCGAAAATTAAGTTGTATGAAAAAACATTTTGTGTATAAGATATCTTGACTAAACTCGGCATTTATTAGTTGTACTATGCTCTTCATATAGAAGCAAAATCCTATTAAGATCGGACGACTATATCATATAGCTACCATAGGAACAATCGGTCGAAAAATAATTTGTTGCATAAAAAAACATTTTGTTTCTTAAGAAATCTTGACCAAACTCGGCATTTATTAGTTTTCCTATGGCTTTCATATAAATGAAAAATCCTTATGAAATCGGACCACTATATCATATAGCTGCCATAGGAACGGTCGGTAGAAAATTAATTTGTTGCAAGAAAAATCATTTTGCTTTTCAAGAAATCTTGACTAAGCTCGGCATCTGTTAGTTTTACCATGATCTTCATATAGATGCATAATCTTATTAAGATCGGACCACTATATCATATAGCTGCCATAGGAACGATGGGTCGAAAATTAAGTTGTTGTGTCAAAAAATATTTTGTTTTTCAAGATATATTTACCAAACTCGGCATTTATTAGTTTTCCTATAATCCACATTCATTGCAAAATCATATTAAGATCAATACAGTATATCATATAGCTGTCATACGAACGATCGGTCGAAAATTTAGTTGTACGAAAAATCACTTTGCTTTTTAAGAAATCTTGACCAAACTCGACATTTATTAGTTTTACCATAGTCCTCATACATAGGCAAAAACATAATAAAATCGGACCACCATATCATAAAGCTGCCATAAAACGATAACCCGAAAATTAAGTTGTTGTATTTAAAAACATTTTGTTTTTCAATGTGTCTTGACCAAACACGGCATTTTTAAATTTTGCTATACTCTTCATATATGTGCAAAAACCTATTTAGATCAGTCCACAATATCATATAGCTGCCATAGGAACGAGCGGTCGAAAATTAAGTTGTTGTACGAAAAATCATTTTGCTTTTCAAGAAATCTTGACCAAACTCGACATTTATTAGTTTTACAAAGCTCTTCATATAGATGCAAAATCCTATTAGGATCGGACCACTAAATTATATATCTGAAATAGAAACGATCGCCCGAAAATTAAGTTGTATGAAAAAACATTTTGTTAATAAGATATCTTGACTAAACTCGGCATTTATTAGTTTTACTATGCTCTTCATGTAGATGCAAAAGCCTATTACGATCGGCCCACTATATCATATATCTGCCCGAAAATTACGTTGTATGAAAAAAACATTTTGTTTATAAAATGTCTTGACTAACCTCGGCAGTTATTAGTTTTACTATGCTCTTTATATATATATCATATAGCTGACATAGGAACAATCGGTCAAAAATTAAGTCGTTGTACGAAAAGTCATTTTGCTTTTCAAGAAATCTTGACCAAACTCTACATTTATTAGTTTTACTATACTCCCCATACATAGGCAAAAATATATTTAGATCGGACCACTATATTATATAGCTGCCATAGGAACGATCACTCGAAAATTAAGTTGTTGTAGGAAAAAACATTTTATTTTTCAAGATATCTTGACCTAACTCGGCATTAATTAGTTTTACTATACTCCTCATATATGTGGAAAATCCTATTTAGATCGGTCCACTCAATCATATAGCTGCCATAAGCACGATCGGTCGAAAATTTAGTTGTTGTTTAAAAAAACATTTTGTTTTTAAGGTATCTTGACCAAACTCGGCATTTATTAGTTTTACTATACTCCATGAGGAGTATGAATATAAATTAATATTTAAATAAAAGGGTCTTCGCGGATTTTCGTTATAGGACTTTTTTTTGGTTATTTATAAAACACTAAGCCGATACGCCGTAGTGAGTGAGTTAATTTAAGCGCGTAGTCCCTTGGCCGATATGCCTCAGTGAAAGCCGCATTAAAAACTAATTTCTTAATACACATAATATTTCACTTAAGCTAATCCAAAACTCGCATCACGGCACAATGTCATGGTCGGCAAGCCGACTCAGCAAAATATTAGGCAATAACGGAAACTCTTGCAGCAAAACAAAAGTGTCCGGTTACCGCCGCTGACCATTGCAGCTATAGCGCCCTGATACAAAGTATGCAGTGTCGCAATTGCGAGGGCTGTTCCTTAACTTATGAAGCACCTGATAGCGAGGGTTGATTATAAATTTATGAAATATCCTATATAGAGTGTTATGTGTTATCTACTCCCCCTTCAAGTATAAGGCTGTCCTCGGCCGACCCATACCCGGTGACGACTTCTCGTGACTGCTTCGACTTCTTTGCGTCGATGATCCGCCAAAGAGTGAGGCCAATGCAGATTAAAGCACAGCATATGACTCCAATTATGAATGCCACACGATAAGCTTGATCAGTTCCGGCGTACCTTTGCGAATCACAAGATTATGATCGCTAATTCAATGTAACTGCAGCTTATTGCTTCTTGTTGTAGTGTTCACTGCGCAACTACATTTGTTAAATCACTGTCATTATTATTATTATTAGTGATTAGCTTATTATGTTTATTATTTTATTTTTGTAATGTTCACTGCGCGGCACTGTTGGTGTGACCGCTTAATGTGTAAGAATTTTTTTCTTTGCAATCGCGTGGGTAATCGTAACTACCACTAGTTGGGCGCCAATTAATATTTAAATAAAAGGGTCTTCGCGGATTTTCGTTATAGGACTTTATTTTGGTTATTTATAAAACACTAGGCCGATACGCCGTAGTGAGTGAGTTAATTTAAGCGCGAAGTCCCTGGGCCAATGTACCTCAGTGAAAGCCGCATTAAAAAACTAATTTCTAAACACAGAATATTTCACTTAAGCTAAGCCAAAATTCGCATCACGGCACAATGTCATGGTCGGCAAGCCCACTCAGCAAAATCTTAGGCAATAACGGAGACTCTTGCAGCAAAACAAAAATGTCCGGTTACCGCCGCTGACCATTGCAGCTATAGCGCGCTGATACAAAGTATGCAGTGTCGCAATTGCGAGGGCTGTTCCTTAACTTATGAAGCACGCGATAGCGAGTCTTGATTATAAACTTATAAAATATCCTATAGCAAGTGTTGAGTATTGAGTATTAAGATCAGACCACTACATCATATAGCTGCCATACGAACGATCAGTCGAAAATTAAGTTGTACGAAAAATCATTTTGCTTTTCAAGAAATCTTGACCAAATTCGGCATTTATTAATTTTCCTATGCCCTTCATTTAAGTGCAAAATTCTATTAAGATCGGTAAACTATATCATATAGCTGCGTTAGGAACGATCGATCGAAAGATAAGTTGTTGTATGAAAAAACATTTCGTTTTTAAGATATCTTGACTAAGCTCGGCATTAAATTAGTTTAACTATACTCCTCATTTTTATGCAAAATCCTATTATGATCGGTCCACTTCATCATATAGCTACCATAGGAACGATCGGTCGAAAATTAAGTTGATGTGTGGAAAACTTTTTTGTCATTCAAGAGGTTTCGATTAAACACGGCATTTAAAGATTTTTTAAATATTATTTCCCTTCATATATCATATATCTGCCATGGAACGATGGGTCGAAAACTAGGTTTTTGATAAAAAATCATTTTTGTTTATCAATAAATCGTGCCCAAACTTGGCATTAATTATTTTCCGTGTGTTTATTAGATACAGGCAAAACACTATGAAAAGGTCGGGTCTGCAAGGGTATTAGATCTTCGGCTTGCCTTTCTTTCTCGTTTTCTTCATGAAACATTTCATCTAATATATTTTTTTATCCTATCCACATGGACTTTTTGTTTCTTATCTTTACTTTCTTTAATAAAAATGTTTTCATTATTTTCTATTTTCTCCATATATATGGCCCTAAATATACTGGGTCTAATTTGAGCCCTGTTTCGTTTCTTATAAGTACTTTTTCTCCAACTTTTATTTCAACATTTTTTGTTTTTTCATCATATGCTAATTTCCTATAAGCCGTGGCTTTTTCTAACATAATTCAATCTCGTTTGTATGGTATTTCTAAACTTTATTTAAAATATTATAAATAGGATCTATGTAATTAGTTTTATGTAAGTCTCCGAACTGCTTTGGTAGTCTGTCAAATACTAGTTCGTATGGACAATACTCATGCGTTGCTAATGGTGTCGTGTTGCAGCTTAAAGTGAAATATTGAATCCAGACATCCCAGTCAGTTTTGTCTGCAGAGATGTATGAACGAATGTATGCATTAAATGACTTCGTTCTATTCTCCCTAATGTTTGATGATGATATGCAGTAGAGGTGAGATTCTTGATCTTTAAATACCTGCATAAATCAGGCAAAATCCGAGATGTACGTCTTAATTGGACCAAACTTGAGTATGCAATTTTCGAATATAGCTTTTGCGACATTATTTGAGATTTTGCTTTTTATTGGAATGGCTACTAAATATATTGTAAGTTCACATATTAATGTGTCTATGTATTCATTGCCATCTATTTAGGTAGCGAACCAACTGAATCCACTATCGCTACATCGAAAGCATTCACAGGTTTTTCTGTGAGAGTTGGCTCTGTGTGTCTTTGTTTTAGACATTTGGCATTTTTGACTTGTCATATTTTTCCAGTAGTAGTGTGTTTTTATTTTCGCTAGCGTTCTTGTTATGCCACTATGACCTCCTTGAATTGGGTTGTCATGGTATGTAGACAGTATTTGTGGTATCTCTTTTCATTGTTTATTTGGGTCACCGGCTGGAGTAGCGCTTCTCTTAAAGATATAAATATTTTATTGCCTATATTTTTAAAATAATCTATTTAAACTGATTTAAAGTTCCTTTCGCTCGGTGCCACTTTAAGTTGGCTAATTTTCAATATACCGGCTTCTGTTTGACCTAAGTCGAGGATTCCATTAGTATATAAATCACGTAGTTCAATTCTTGCGATAATTTTATTTCCATGTTTAAATAAACATTTAGATTCTATTATGCGCAAGGTCACTACTTTTCATACTTCATCATTTGTAATGACTTCACGACGTTGGGTTTAGATACATTTTTATGACTGGCGTGGCAGAAGTTCATAATTTTCTACTGTACAGTTTTTATTTTGTCTACTTTGTCACCTGGTAGTGACATTCAGGACTCTATGTTTTATATATTTGAGTTCTTTTATATTAATACTCGAAAGTGCATCTGCTCCGAAATCATCTTTCCCCTTTAGGTATTCTACTATGAAGTTGCATTCGTCAAGCTCTAGCCGCATGCGAGTTAATTTCGAACTGGGAGTAGTAATAGAAATAAGATATGTCAATGGTCTGTGATCCGTTATAATCGTAAAGTGTTTGCCACAAATATTTGGTCTAAAATGGGTAATTGCCCAATGAATTGCCGCTAACTCTTGTTCTGTTTTGCTCTTATTGCTTTCTCCTTTTGTAAATGAACGAGAAGCATAAGCTATTGGGAGCTGAATTCCGTCACGGTTCTGAGTTAGAACCGCTCCGCAAGCTTGTTTACTAGCATCTGTTATAATGCAAAATTCTTTGCGAAAATCAGGATATTGTAATAATATGGGGTGCATAAGCTTTTCATTAAGGTATTGGAATGCGTTTTGGCATTCACTTGACCATTCAAAAAGAATATTCGTTTTACATAGTCTAGCTATGTGCCGTGTATAATCGGCGAAGTTTTTTATAAATCGACGATAATAATTGCAGAATGCTACAAATCGTCACGCGCTTTCCGCATCATGAGGGACAGGATAATTTTTGATGACGGTAAATTTCTTATCATCTGACAATACTCCTTTGTCAGTGCATTTGTCACCCGAGAATGTTAATGTAGCTTTGAGTTGTATTTCCTGCATATGTCAAAAACATCAGTTAGGTTCTTAACCATATGTCTTTCGGAACAACCAATTACTATTAGGTGACCCATAGAAAGGAATGCTTGCGAACTTTAAAGTTCAGAGAAAGCTTTAGTCATCAATATCTGAAATGAATTTGGAGCTACTTTTAAACCATATGGTAATCGCGTGAAGCGATAGGAGCCATTGCTGGTCGAAAAATACGTTATATCTCTTGAATTATTATCATGTTCAATTTGGCGAAAACCTGATATTAAGTGGAGGCATGAGAAATATTTCGTTGTACCTCGTTGATCTCAAATATCATCTTTTCTAGGTAGTGGGAACTTTTCAGCTAGTAGCTTTTTGTTGATTCGATGATAGTCGATTACCAATCGGCATTTTTATACCCTGAACCCATTGAAAATGGGTAAAAAGGGTATATTGTATTTGTGCAGCATACAAATGTATGTAACAGGCAGAAGAAAGTATGTCCGACCCCAAAAAATATGTATATTCTTGATCAGCATCAATAGCTGAGTCCACCTAGCTAAGTCAATCTGTCTGTCCGTCCGTCCATCCGTCCATCCGTCCGTCCGTCCGTCCGTCCGTATGTAGGAACGCAAGGATCTCAGAACCTATAAGAGCTAGAGACTTGAAATTTAGATGTAGGTGCTCCGGGTGCCTGCGCAAATCGAGTTTGTTTCCGATAATCGATAAATGTTGACAAATTGACATATAGCTGCCATAGGACCGATCGGTCGAAAGTTAAGTTGTTGTATGAAAAAACATTTTATTTATCAAGATATCTTGACCAAACTGGGTATTTATTAGTTTTACTATACTCCTCATATATGTGCAAAATCCTAGTTAGATCGGTCCAATCTATCATGTAGCTGACATAGGAACAATCGGTAGAAAATTAAGTTGTATAAAAAAACATTTTGCTTTTCAAGCTATCTTCACCCAGCACGGTATTTATTAGTTTTACTATACTCCCCATTTATATGCAAAACCAGATTCAGATCAGATCGGTCGAAAATTAAGTTGTTGTCCGAAAAATCATTTTGCTTTTCAAGAAATCTTGACCAAACTTGGCATTTATTAGTTCTACTATACTCCTCATATATGTGCAAAATCCTATTTAAATCGGACCATTATTTCATATATCTGCCATAGTAACCATCGGTCGAAAATTAATTGGCATTTATTAGTTTTACTATACTCCTCATATATGTGTAAAATCCTATTTAAATCGGACCATTATTTCATATATCTGCCATAGTAACCATCGGTCGAAAATTAAGTTGTATGAAAAAAAATTTTGGTTATTAGATATCATGACCAAACCTGGCATTAATTAGTTTTACTATACTCCTCATATATAGGCAAAATCATATTAAGATAAGACCACTATATCATAGAGCTGCCATAGGAGCGATCATTCGAAAATTAAGTTGTTGTATGAAAAAACATTTTGTTTTTCAAGAAATGTTGACCAAACTCGGCATTTATTAGTTTTACTTTGCCTTTCATATAAATGCAAAATCCTAATTAAATCAGACCACTATATCATATAGCTGCCAAATGAACGATCGGTCGAAATTTATGTTGTTGTATGGAAAACTTTTTTGTCATTCAAAATATTTCGATTAATCACGGCAATTTTTGCAAAATCTAATTTACATCGGACTACTATATAATATATCTTCCATAAAAACGATGGGCTTGAAAACTAGGTTTTTGATTAAAAACTTTTTTTGTTTATGAAGAAATCTTGCCCAAACTCGGCATTTACTATTTTCCCTGTGCTTCTTAGATACGGGCAAAGCACTATAAGCATTATAAAAAGGTTGGGTCTGCAAGGGTATTAGATCTTCGGCGTGACGCAGATAGCCTTTCTTTCTCGTTTTCTTTATGAAACGTTTCATCGAATATATTTTTATAGCATATCCTTATGTACTTTGTGTTTCTTATCTTTACTATCTTTAATAAAAATGTCATTATTTTCTATTTTGTCCATATATATGGTCCTAAATATACTGGGTCTAATTTGTGCCCTGTTTCGTTTCTTATAAGTACTCTTTCCCCTACTTTTATTTCAAAATTTTTTGTTTTTTTATCTTATGCTAATTTCCTATAAGCCTTGGCTTTTTCTAACATAATTCAATCTCTTTTGTATGGTATTTCCTATCTAAATGTTACGGATCTGCTTGTATCTCGGTGGGCCGCGCCGGCTGGCTCGTCGGTTTCTCTGGGTGTAGTCCCATCCCTGGCCCGCAGTCCGCACAATCGATAACAACGAAGCTACACGTCTGTAGAGAAACAGACTTACACAAAGTGAACAACAAATCGATAACGTCAAACAATCGGAACTTCTAACACATGAACAAAAAAAACAGCTTTAACAACTATGAACTTGTAAACAACAAAGGTGAGACACTCAATATGAATTAAAAAAAAACACTATTTATCCACCTTACTCTTCCAGATCGGGCCCCGGTTCCGGACCCAGCGTAACCGACCAACCATGAGACGATCACCTACTCGTCTCCCACATTTTGCCATTAGATGGCCATCAGCCAGTGCCGGCTGTTATGCTAACTCTCCCCATCAAAGAAAATTAGGCCGGACATTTCTCTCTTCAGATACGGCACATAATTGGTTTGACTTCTTATCGTTATTAACATTTAATCTTATTTCTTATTCCCCTGCAGGTTATCTTCAAGCTGTTATTTATAATTTCGTACTCGCGAACATTTCCGGCATTTTAAAGCAGGTGCATACGATAAGTTGGTGTATTCTTATATTTAGAATAATGGATATAAGTTTTAAATTTCATTTTTTTTTCATCTATCAACTTCGCTTCAACAGTTATCTATAACGCGTTGCATCACAATTAATATATTTATATTTATAACAATTTCTATTAATCTTAAATTAATTAAATTAAATTAAATTTCTTTTTTTTTACAGAATACCGTTTTTTTTCGTTGGCGACCTTCATACAATACCGGAGACCAAAAAAAAAAACGGCCAGAAGTTATTGCCAGTCAACAAAGGACAGGAAAACAAGGGGAGAAATATACAGTTAATTATTGCACCAATGGGGAGCAATTATCCGCTAAAATAAATGCGTGTATAACTTTGTTTTTACAACAAAAGGCGTTGTTTGCCAAAGAGCTCATATTACATGCCTGCCTAAGGAGCTCTCTGGGTGGGGGACACCTGCACCTGAGGTGCGTAATATATATAGTGACATATCCATAGTCGCACCCACCCTTTAACATAACTTAGCACATAAGCATAAGCCCAAGTATAAACATTTCTAATATTGTAAACAAAGACCCTGGTGATAACATCGACATTGGTCAAGATCAAACTGTCCCCCTTTGGTAGACATAAACAATTCACCCTAAATATCACGCCACTGTCAATGTTCCCATCAGAGCACTATCCCACGCATAATTGCTGACGCAGCTCAAACTTCACTCAATTTTGACTCAAACTCTCTCAAAGCGAAGTTTGCTAAGCGACCGCAACAGTTAGATAAATCAGTTCATATTCGGGAAGCACATGTGAATGTACTCAACAAAAGTAACCGTTAAGTGAAAATAATAAATTGAAATATATTTTTTTATAGTAACCTAACGCGTAAAACTTAATTGGCGCAGCCGGTAGGATGAGTCGGGAAAAAGTAAAGATCGCTTAAGAATAATTAATTCCCAGATCTAACGCACAATCGCGACCGAAAGTGTTGTCGGAGTGTAATAAACATTTTCTCGAATACGTATCCGTACAAGAACCTTCGGGTCACTAGTAGTCTAATAATATTGACCTGTTGGGCAATAAAGCTACTACAGATAATAACGACTGGATTTGCATATCTTTTGATCCCTGCAATACGTTATTACTGAGTCTTCTTAAAACACATACACAAAAAAAAAAAAAAACATTTAAACAAGTAATCAGAAACTACAATCTAAAATAAAAGTGCAAAATCAAGGAACAATAAAGTTCAAACCTACAAACTCAAAACTATTTAAAAACAAAGATTATCATCTAACGAAAAAAAAGTGTATTACACCAAGATGACCATGGAACACGAATTACCAAGGAAACGTCTGTAAGTTCATCGAGGAGCTCGAAAATAAATCTTTTGTTATATTAAATAAGTTAGCACTAGAAAATATACCTAGCAATACAACCCTTTATACAAATGCTATGAATAACACAATCAAAGATGCTATTACAAAAAAATTACCAGATAGGCTTTTCATGATGTTAGCCAGATACGACATTACGTCGACAAAAAAACTAAAGCAAGTAGCTCAAAGAGAGGGATTATATGAAAATAGCGATACTGAAAAACCTAAAAATAATAATGTTCAGGGAAATCAAAATAACAATCGTAGGAACATGGGAAATTATCAGCAAAATGCTAACCCAGCCACCATTTCAAGTGGTTATTCCAACACGAATCAGAGTTATCACGCACAAAATAAACAACACAATAAGTCCGAAGACAATCAGAAAGCTCACCACGAGTTCCAACAGAAATTAAGTCAAGGTCCCTTAAACTATCAAAATCAGTCCCATTCACGCTTGAATGCACCAAACCCTCCGACTAAACGTCAAAGAGATAGTAACAGTGGGCAGATGAAAATGGATACATCCGAAAATTTTCATCAGCAAGCCTCGGAACAAACATGAAGAAATCCATTCATAAAATTGATTATGAATGAGAAGAAGAATAAAATGTGTCATCGACACAGGTTCAACCATAAATCTAATGAAAACAAACCGCTTAAATTTTCCAGGTTACAACGAAACATTAAAGGTTCACACCATAAATGGTGTTATTGAATTAAAACAAAGTATACGATTAGGAGCAAGCAAAATTTGTCCGAACAAACAAAAATTCTATATTCACGACTTCTCAGAGGATTATGATGTTCTGATTGGGAGAGAATACCTTGAAGCATGTCAAGCAAACATAGACTATGCACAAGGATCCGTAACCTTAGGAGAATTTAACTTTTGTTTTAGATATAATGACGAACAGGTCGAAGAGGACATGACCGCACAAGAGTGCCTTGATCCACCCTCAACAGAGGACAGACCACTTAACTTCGCTATTAATAATGAATTAATAGAAAACAATGAGTTTAGGCTAGAGCACCTAAACTCAGAAGAAAAAGAAAAAATTAAAAAAGTTTTACATTAAGTTCGTGATATCCAGTACCATGAAGGTGACAATTTGACTTTCACTAGTACAATTAAACACAAAATTCTAACAAAACATGAGGACCCAATTTACAAGCGTACATACAAATATCCTCAAATATACGATGAGGAAGTAAATAAACAAATAAGCGATATGATAAAACAAAATATCATACGTAAATCCAAATCCCCTTACTGCTCACCAGTAATAATCGTTACAAAGAAAAACGATGCATCAGGAATTGGAGGAACACATTTTGTCGTTACAAAAGGTATTTAAGAATCTTAGAGAAGCTAACTTAAAATTACAGTTGGATAAATGCGAGTTTATGAGAAAAGAAACTGAATTTCTCGGTCACATCATCACAACTGAGGGTATAAAACCAAATCCCAACAAGATACAAGCAATTGTCAAATTCCCAATTCCAAAAACCCCAAAAGAAATTAAATCATTTCTAGGATTATGTGGTTTCTATAGGAAATTTATACCAAATTTCGCTAATATAGTAAAACCATTAACACTTTAATTAAAAAGGGGAGCAAAAATCAATATAAAAGACAGAGACTACGAACTAGTGTTTGAAAAGCTAAAAGTACTCATAACATCCGACCCAATTTTAATATACCGTAACTTTGAAAAACCATTTTCATTAACTACAGACGCGAGTAATATGGCAATAGGGGCCGTCCTTTCGCAAGAGCATAAGCCTATATGCTATGCAAGTAGAACTCTCAACGAGCATGAGTTAAATTATTCAACGATTGAAAAAGAATTATTAGCAATCGTTTGGGCCACTAAATACTTCAGGTCCTATCTCTTTGGTCGACAATTTCAAATCTTTAGTGATCACAGACCACTCGTCTGGTTAAATAATATGAAAGAACCTAACATGAAATTACAAAGGTGGAAAATCAAGCTAAATGAGTTGGATTTCCAAATTAAATACGTCCCAGGAAGAGAAAATTATGTGGCAAATGCTCTGTCCAGAATTCAATTAAACGAAAACTTCTTAGGCGAAGATACAATTAGCACAATAGCAACAAAACATAGTGCTCAAGAAGACAACAGTAACCATTTATAAATCACAGAAAGACCACTTAATTATTATAATCGACAAATAGAATTTGAAAAAGGAACTGAGAACGAAACAAAAGTTACGAATTACTTTCACAAAACCAACATAAAAATTACGTACAAGGACATGACTAACGTGCATGCCAAAGAATTTATAAAAGAATACTTATGCACAAAGAAAAGTGTGCTATACTTCCACAACGAAGCAGATTTTCCAATTTTTCAAGAAGCCTACTTAGAAATAATAAGTCCGAATAATTCAACAAATGCAATGAAAACTAGTACAAAATTAATAGACCTTCAAACATACGCAGAATTCAAAGAATTAATATTAAAAAACCACAAAGAATTATTACATCCAGGAATTGAAAAAACTATCAATTGGTTCAAAGAAACCCACTATTTCCTAGATTATCAAAATTTAATTCAAAATCTAATAAATGAATATGAGATTTGCAACATCGCAAAAACAGAACACAGAGATACAAATTTAACTTTCGAAATAACTCCGGAAATCGCTAATATCCGAGAAAAATATGTAATGGATTTTTACAAAGTAGGAGATAAACAATTTTTATCTTGCATTGATATCTATTCAAAATTTGCATCATTAATAGAAATAAAAAGTAGAGACTGGTTAAAACCCAAACGAGCTATATTACAAGTGTTCAATCAAATGGGTAAACCCATCGAAATAAAAGCAGACAAAGACTCAGCTTTTATGTGCACAGCTTTACAATTATGGCTAAAATCAGAAGCAGTAAATATTAATATAACCACTAGTAAAAATGGTATATCCGACGTAGAACGATTTCATAAGACAGTTAACGAAAAACTAAGAATCATTAACAGCGACTCAGACGTCGAAAATAAACTTACAAAATTTGAAACTATAATCTACACGTACAATCATAAAACAAAGCACAAAACGACTAACAGAACACCAGCGGACATATTCATATACGCAGGTACACCAGAGTATGACACTCAAGCTAATAAAGAAAAACTAATAAATAACTTCAATAAAAAACGAACAAATTATGAAATTGACACTAGATACAAACACTCACCATTAGTTAAATCAAAGACGACAACCCCGTTCAAGAAAACAGGAGAACTAAGACAAATCGACGACAAACATTTTGAGGAAACTAACAGAGGCAGGAAAATAACACATTACAGAACCAAATTCAAAAAGAAAAAGAAGACTAATCAAAGCAAATATAACAATTACAGGTCAACAACAGACAGCGATCAAAACATACAAGCACCAGCTTAAACTAATTATTATAATATTACTATCAATAACTGTAAACTATATAAATGCACAAAGTATTGAAATTAATCCTATTAAAGCCCATAACGGCTGTCTCATCATAAAAAGGTTGGGTCTGCAAGGGTATTAGATCTTCGGCGTGACGAAGATAGCCTTTCTTTCTCGTTTTCTTTATGAAACGTTTCATCGAATATATTTTTATAGCCTATCCTTATGTACTTTGTGTTTCTTATCTTTTATCTTTAATAAAAATGTCATTATTTTCTATTTTGTCCATATATATGGTCCTAAATATACTGGGTCTAATTTGTGCCCTGTTTCGTTTCTTATAAGTACTTTTTCCCCTACTTTTATTTCAAAATTTTTTGTTTTTTTATCTTATGCTAATTTCCTATAAGCCTTGGCTTTTTCTAACATAATTCAATCTCTTTTGTATGGTATTTCCTATCTAAATGTTACGGATCTGCTTGTATCTCGGTGGGCCGCGCCGGCTGGCTCGTCGGTTTCTCTGGGTGTAGTCCCATCCCTGGCCCGCAGTCCGCACAATCGATAACAACGAAGCTACACGTCTGTAGAGAAACAGACTTACACAAAGTGAACAACAAATCGATAACGTCAAACAATCGGAACTTATAACACATGAACAAAAAAAAACAGCTTTAACAACTATGAACTTGTAAACAACAAAGGTGAGACACTCAATTTGAATTAAAAAAAAACACTATTTATCCACCTTACCCTTCCAGATCGGGCCCCGGTTCCGGACCCAGCGTAACCGACCAACCATGAGACGATCACCTACTCGTCTCCCACATTTTGCCATTAGATGGCCATCAGCCAGTGCCGGCTGTTATGCTAACTCTCCCCATCAAAGAAAATTAGGCCGGACATTTCTCTCTTCAGATACGGCACATAATTGGTTTGACTTCTTATCGTTATTAACATTTAATCTTATTTCTTATTCCCCTGCAGGTTATCTTCAAGCTGTTATTTATAATTTCGTACTCGCGAACATTTCCGGCATTTTAAAGCAGGTGCATACGATAAGTTGGTGTATTCTTATATTTAGAATAATGGATATAAGTTTTAAATTTCATTTTTTTTTTCATCTATCAACTTCGCTTCAACAGTTATCTATAACGCGTTGCATCACAATTTATATATTTATATTTATAACAATTTCTATTAATCTTAAATTAATTAAATTAAATTAAATTTCTTTTTTTTTACAGAATACCGTTTTTTTTCGTTGGCGACCTTCATACAATACCGGAGACCAAAAAAAAAACGGCCAGAAGTTATTGCCAGTCAACAAAGGACAGGAAAACAAGGGGAGAAATATAAACACAGTTAATTATTGCACCAATGGGGAGCAATTATCCGCTAAAATAAATGCGTGTATAACTTTGTTTTTACAACAAAAGGCGTTGTTTGCCATTGAGCTCATATTACCATGCCTGCCTAAGGAGCTCTCTGGGTGGGGGACACCTGCACCTGAGGTGCGTAATATATATAGTGACATATCCATAGTCGCACCCACCCTTTAACATAACTTAGCACATAAGCATAAGCCCAAGTATAAACATTTCTAATATTGTAAACAAAGACCCTGGTGATAACATCGACATTGGTCAAGATCAAACTGTCCCCCTTTGGTAGACATAAACAATTCACCCTAAATATCACGCCACTGTCAATGTTCCCATCAGAGCACTATCCCACGCATAATTGCTGACGCAGCTCAAACTTCACTCAATTTTGACTCAAACTCTCTCAAAGCGAAGTTTGCTAAGCGACCGCAACAGTTAGATAAATCAGTTCATATTCGGGAAGCACATGTGAATGTACTCAACAAAAGTAACCGTTAAGTGAAAATAATAAATTGAAATATATTTTTTTATAGTAACCTAACGCGTAAAACTTAATTGGCGCAGCCGGTAGGATGAGTCGGGAAAAAGTAAAGATCGCTTAAGAATAATTAATTCCCAGATCTACTACAGCTACTACAGATAATAACGACTGGATTTGCATACCGTTTGATCCCTGCAATACGTTATTACTGAGTCTTTTTAAGACACATACACAAAAAAAAAAAAAAACATTTAAACAAGTAATCACAAACTATAATCTAAAATAAAAGTGCAAAATCAAGGAACAATAAAGTTCAAACCTACAAACTCAAAACTATTTAAAAACAAAGATTATCATCTAACGAAAAAAAAGTGTATTACACCAAGATGACCATGGAACACGAATTACCAAGGAAACGTCTGTAAGTTCATCGAGGAGCTCGAAAATAAATCTTTTGTTATATTAAATAAGTTAGCACTAGGAAATATACCTAGCAATACAACCCTTTATACAAATGCTATGAATAACACAATCAAAGATGCTATTACAAAAAAATTACCAGATAGGCTTTTCATGATGTTAGCCAGATACGACATTCCGTCGACACAAAAACTAAAGCAAGTAGCTCAAAGAGAGGGATTATATGAAAATAGCGGTACTGAAAAACCTAAAAATAATAATGTTCAGGGAAATCAAAATAACAATCGTAGGAACATGGGAACTTATCAGCAAAATGCTAACCCAGCCACCATTTCAAGTGGTTATTCCAACACGAATCAGAGTTATCACGCACAAAATAAACAACACAATAAGTCCGAAGACAATCAGAAAGCTCACCACGAGTTCCAACAGAAATTAAGTCAAAGTCCCTTAAACTATCAAAATCAGTCCCATTCACGCTTGAATGCACCAAACCCTCCGACTAAATGTCAAAGAGATAGTAACAGTGGGCAGATGAAAATGGATACATCCGAAAATTTTCATCAGCAAGCCTCGGAACAAACAGAAGAAATCCATTCATAAAATTGATTATGAATGAGAAGAAGAATAAAATGTGTCATCGACACAGGTTCAACCATAAATCTAATGAAAACAAACCGCTTAAATTTTCCAGGTTACAACGAAACATTAAAGGTTCACACCATAAATGGTGTTATTGAATTAAAACAAAGTATACGATTAGGAGCAAGCAAAATTTGTCCGAACAAACAAAAATTCTATATTCACGACTTCTCAGAGGATTATGATGTTCTGATTGGGAGAGAATACCTTGAAGCATGTCAAGCAAACATAGACTATGCACAAGGATCCGTAACCTTAGGAGAATTTAACTTTTGTTTTAGATATAATGACGAACAGGTCGAAGAGGACATGACCGCACAAGAGTGCCTTGATTCACCCTCAACAGAGGACAGACCATTTAACTTCGCTATTAATAATGAATTAATAGAAAAAAATGAGCTTAGGCTAGAGCACCTAAACTCAGAAGAAAAAGAAAAAATTAAAAAAGTTTTACATTAATTTCGTGATATCCAGTACCATGAAGGTGACAATTTGACTTTCACTAGTACAATTAAACACAAAATTCTAACAAAACATGAGGACCCAATTTACAAGCGTACATACAAATATCCTCAAATATACGATGAGGAAGTAAATAAACAAATAAGCGATATGATAAAACAAAATATCATACGTAAATCCAAATCCCCTTACTGCTCACCAGTAATAATCGTTACAAAGAAAAACGATGCATCTGGAAAGCGAAAGTTCCGGTTAGTCATAGATTACTGCAATCTCAATGAACTAACTATTAATGATAAATACCCTATCCCGATCATGGATGAAATATTAGACAAACTTGGAAAATGTCAATATTTCACAACCATTGATCTAGCCAAAGGCTTCCACCAAATCCAAATGGATCGTGGTTCAATACCCAAGACCGCATTTTCGACTAAACATGGCCATTACGAGTACACTAGCATGCCATTTGGTCTTAAGAATGCACCTGCAACGTTCCAACGTTGTATGAACAATCTCTTAGAAGATTTAATTTTTAAAGATTGTCTGGTCTACTTAGACGACATTATTTTTTTTTCCTCTTCATTGGAGGAACACATTTTGTCGTTACAAAAGGTATTTAAGAATCTTAGAGAAGCTAACTTAAAACTACAGTTGGATAAATGCGAGTTTATGAGAAAAGAAACTGAATTTCTCGGTCACATCATCACAACTGAGGGTATAAAACCAAATCCCAACAAGATACAAGCAATTGTCAAATTCCCAAATCCAAAAACCCCAAAAGAAATTAAATCATTTCTAGGATTATGTGGTTTCTATAGGAAATTTATAATAAATTTCGCTAATATAGTAAAACCATTAACACTTTAATTAAAAAAGGGAGCAAAAATCAATATAAAAGACAGAGACTACGAACTAGTGTTTGAAAAGCTAAAAGTACTCATAACATCCGACCCAATTTTAATATACCCTAACTTTGAAAAACCATTTTCATTAACTACAGACGCGAGTAATATGGCAATAGGGGCCGTCCTTTCGCAAGAGCATAAGCCTATATGCCTATAAATTATTCAACGATTGAAAAAGAATTATTAGCAATCGTTTGGGCCACTAAATACTTTAGGTCCTATCTCTTTGGTCGACAATTTCAAATCTTTAGTGATCACAGACCACTCGTCTGGTTAAATAATATGAAAGAACCTAACATGAAATTACAAAGGTGGAAAATCAAGCTAAATGAGTTGGATTTCCAAATTAAATACGTCCCAGGAAGAGAAAATTATGTGGCAAATGCTCTGTCCAGAATTCAATTAAACGAAAACTTCTTAGGCGAAGATACAATTAGCACAATAGCAACAATACATAGTGCTCAAGAAGACAACAGTAACCATTTATAAATCACAGAAAGACCACTTAATTATTATAATCGACAAATAGAATTTGAAAAAGGAACTGAGAACGAAACAAAAGTTA
Organism: Drosophila virilis; assembly: GCF_030788295.1. Lineage (NCBI taxonomy): Eukaryota > Metazoa > Arthropoda > Insecta > Diptera > Drosophilidae > Drosophila > Drosophila virilis. The sequence continues at coordinate 192,448 of NW_027212872.1, read as the reverse complement.
CGAATTACTTTCACAAAACCAACAAAAAAATTACGTACAAGGACATGACTAACGTGCATGCCAAAGAATTAATTAAAGAATACTTATGCACAAAGAAAAGTGTGCTATACTTCCACAACGAAGCAGATTTTCCAATTTTTCAAGAAGCCTACTTAGAAATAATAAGTCCGAATAATTCAACAAATGCAATGAAAACTAGTACAAAATTAATAGACCTTCAAACATACGCAGAATTCAAAGAATTAATATTAAAAAACCACAAAGAATTATTACATCCAGGAATTGAAAAAACTATCAATTGGTTAAAAGAAACCCACTATTTCCTAGATTATCAAAATTTAATTCAAAATCTAATAAATGAATGTGAGATTTGCAACATCGCAAAAACAGAACACAGAGATACAAATTTAACTTTCGAAATAACTCCGGAAATCGCTAATATCCGAGAAAAATATGTAATGGATTTTTACAAAGTAGGAGATAAACAATTTTTATCTTGCATTGATATCTATTCAAAATTTGCATCATTAATAGAAATAAAAAGTAGAGACTGGTTAAAAACCAAACGAGCTATATTACAAGTGTTCAATCAAATGGGGAAACCCATCGAAATAAAAGCAGACAAAGACTCAGCTTTTATGTGCACAGCTTTACAATTATGGCTAAAATCAGAAGCAGTAAATATTAATATAACCACTAGTAAAAATGGTATATCCGACGTAGAACGATTTCATAAGACAGTTAACGAAAAACTAAGAATCATTAACAGCGACTCAGACGTCGAAAATAAACTTACAAAATTTGAAACTATAATCTACACGTACAATCATAAAACAAAGCACAAAACGACTAACAGAACACCAGCGGACATATTCATATACGCAGGTACACCAGAGTATGACACTCAAGCTAATAAAGAAAAACTAATAAATAACTTCAATAAAAAACGAACAAATTATGAAATTGACACTAGATACAAACACTCACCATTAGTTAAATCAAAGACGACAACCCCGTTCAAGAAAACAGGAGAACTAAGACAAATCGACGACAAACATTTTGTGGAAACTAACAGAGGCAGGAAAATAGCACATTACAGAACCAAATTCAAAAAGAAAAAGAAGACTAATCAAAGCAAATATAACAATTACAGGTCAACAACAGACAGCGATCAAAACATACAAGCACCAGCTTAAACTAATTATTATAATATTACTATCAATAACTGTAAACTATATAAATGCACAAAGTATTGAAATTAATCCTATCAAAGCCCATAACGGCTGTCTCATTCCACTGTTTAACGGTTAATATAACAAAAACCGAAGAAACTTTTAACAATTTAATTGAACAAAGTAAAGAATTCAATAACCTTATACAAATCGAATACCTAGCAGAAAAATTAAACAGAGAAATAAACGGCTTAAAAATAGCCAAACGCAGCAAAAGAGGTTTAGTTAACATAGTAGAAACAGTATATAAATACTTATTTGGAACATTAGATCAAGAACACAAAATAAAATTGAACAAAAAATAAGCAACTTAGCAGAAAACAGCGTTCAGGTTAACGAATTTAATTACATAATAGAAGCTATAAGCAAAGGAATAGAAATCATGAACGAACTAGATCAAGAGAAACAAAAAGGAAAGAAATTAGATATCCTTATATTTAACTTACAACACTTTACAGAATATATAGAAGACATTGAGATGGGAATGCAGCTCACAAGATTAGGCATTTTTAACCCAAAATTACAAAAACATGACTATTTGAAATACTGATAATATCCTATATTCCTCGAGAAATAATAAAAAGCCCGGTATTCGAAATAATTCCATACCCGGATGATAATAATAACATTTTGACAGAAATAGCTCATGAAAAATATTTTACCCAAGACAAAAAAGGTTATAGCAAAGAAACAAAAAAATTAATTAAAAATGAATGTTTAACAGGAATTTTAAACCAAATAACATCAGAATGTAGTTATACTAAAATTTTGCAAAATTTTCAAATCAACTACGTAGAACCAAATATAATTTTAACTTGGAATTTACCAAAAACTATATTAAATCATAATTGTATAAATAACGAAATAACAATAGAAGGATACAATATAATAAAAATCTTTAATTGTTCACTGCAAATTAATGAAATTTCAATTTCAAACAATATGTTAGATTATACTCAAAGCATTTACGTAAGCAATGATGTTATAAAATTGGAACCACTTTCGTTTGTACAAACGAAACAAATTATAAATGAACATACAAAATTTAACAATGTATTCCAGATAATTACAATAACCATATTTGTAATCATATTAATAAGTTGAACACTGTATTTGACATATAAGTTCAAAAGCATACCTAAGAAATTAATTATAAAATATAAAAAACCCAAAGTAGAAGAAACACCTTCAATAATAGGAAATACACCAATTGTAAAAGAAGAAAATGTTACACTATGTCCAAACTTAAACACCTGAGGACAGGCACTTTTCTAATGGTTGGGGGAGTGACATATCCATAGTCGCACCCACCCTTTAACATAACTTAGGACATAAGCATAAGCCCAAGTATAAAAATTTCTAATATTGTAAACAAAGAGCCTGGTGATAACATCGACATTGGTCAAGATCAAACTGTCCCCCTTTGGTAGACATAAACAATTCACCCTAAATATCACGCCACTGTCAATGTTCCCATCAGAGCACTATCCCACGCATAATTGCTGACGCAGCTCAAACTTCACTCAATTTTGACTCAAACTCTCTCAAAGCGAAGTTTGCTAAGCGACCGCAACAGTTAGATAAATCAGTTCATATTCGGGAAGCAAATCTGAATGTACTCAACAAAAGTAACCGTTAAGTGAAAATAATAAATTGAAATATATTTTTTTATAGTAACCTAACGCGTAAAACTTAATTATATATATATATATACGTATAAGTGGGTATCACTCGTGCATAAGTTGACCAAAATCTAAACTTTTTTACTTCATTCTTTACTTGGCATACGCAATAATCTTTGGGCCCTTTCGTTCCCGGTTCGCCCTTTCGGAAATTTACTTAATTTAAACTAGTCGTATGTATTTTGATGTATTTTATAACAAAAAAAAATCGGTTATCTTTCAGGGAGCACAATGGGAAGTCTGCTTCTGACTCTGCCGTTTACCCAGGCGAGGAGGCACGAAATGGACCAGACTCACTCGGATGATATGGGCGTGGTCCTGCCTGTGGCCGCCTCCTCGTCGTATGAGTTCCGTCCGTGATGGCTCGTCTCTCCGTCGTGTGGTATACGCCGACCCTTGGCCGCGCTTTGAAAATCCGGCCCGTGAATACCTGTGTTGATCTGGCCAGCGACCTCCTGCGCGGGATTCAAGCGTGCTGTGCCACCGACTGGCTGCGTCTGCTCTAATAGAGTATCGCTTTTATAGTGGTTTTAAGTGACGACAGTGTGTTTCTGGTGTATTATTGTTTCGTGTATTATCGCACCTGGGCATTATTTCTTTTGCAATACTTTAGCACATAAGGAATTATCTTGGCAAGTAAATAATAAAGAAAGCCCGTCATGAATAAATTTATGCCCTTTGACTTTTTGCTTCTTTTTTTTTTTTTGGTTAAGCACATGCTCCGTGGCCGGCCAAAAAAAATATCCAACTTCAAACATTTTTAACTGCGAGCCGGTACGTCCGCTGTGGACCGCTGACAAAGTCGAACTCCCCGTACATTTGGGCAGCAACATCATCGGTGTCGAATTTCGGCACACGCATACATTGGTCAGGCGGGCACCGTTGCTGCCCATCTGCACAGCTGCATTTTTTTGGGTCAATGGCCCAAATGACGGCCAAGGGCATGCGATCGACTCTCCTCATATAACATCAATGATTCCCTTCATCATTTCCAGCAAGCCAGCTCGCATCTCCTCGCGGATGGACTGGCTAATGTCAGATGGCAGACCATGCCGATACGTTTGGTGGGCCTAAGCGATCGCCGCGTTTGCTGCCGATTTGAGCAGTGAGTCTTTCGGGGCTTTTGCGAACTCCAGGTTCCGTGAAGGTTTATCCTGTTGCGCCAATTCTTTCTCCAAGTCTACCGGTGACCCTCTTCCGGGATCCGTCTCTCTGGAAATCCCCGGAAATTCATTGGCGTTCGCACCAGCCCCCAGCCGGGCGCGGCGGTGGCAGAGCCGACGCCCCATCAGCGTCAGAAGCCCAATCAGACACCTGTTCCTCAGCCATACTTATCCCTTCTGTACCCCTCTCTTCTACAAGGTTTTCTACCCTTATATAAAAAAAAAATTTACCAATATTCCTTATAAATTAATAAATAAACACCCACTAACACATCTTACTTAAAAAGAATAATAAATTAAAACACATCGACCACAAAAACACTCACAAAAATAAATTTGTTTCTTTCTTATTATTTTTAAATACTTGGGGGAGAGAAGACAAATCCTAACACAGGCTTACTAATCTACGCATAATCTGGACAGTAGACAACACTTAAGCATTCTTCAAATGCTCAGTTCGTCAGTTTGACTGACGAACGGCATTCAAGGAACGCTACCTTGAAGGCTATTTAGTTTCTGTCGCACTTCTGGGTACCCTTAGGGTATCCAGTGTGACAGGTGCGGCGCAGGATTGGCTTTTCATCGTCCTTGGGCACCTGTATCCGAAGCTCATTTAACTACGGCCAGGACAGCACAAACATAAAACAAACTCTAAGACCTACCCTAATATCACATTCAATCACAAGTTATTTTGTGGTGGCGGCTACCACAGGGCTACGATAAACGGTCGCGAACGTTTCGCCAACATGCGAACGTGACGTACCGGCATCAACCACTACAAGAAAACTTCTCATGTTTATGGATATTCTCGACTTCCGTCGTGCTTCTCGGATTCCACTACACGCTGCGCGATTATGAGCTACCTACTCGTGCCACATAAAACTTCAGCGGTGTGGGTCCTGAAGCCAAAGGAATCCTTTTCTGTGTATCCTTCATTTATATCGTATTTATTTTTCTTTGATTACGCACCGACTTCAAAGAAGCCGAGTGCTTCTTCAAATTAGTCGCTATATTGTTACGGAACTGCTTATTTCTCGGTGGGCCGCGCCGGCTGGCTCATCGGTTTCTCTGGGTGTAGTCCCATCCCTGGCCCGCAGTCCGCACAATCGATAACAGCGAAGCTACACGTCTGTAGCGAAGCAGACTTACACAACACTATGCAAAGCGAACCACAAATCGATAACGTCAAACAATCGGAAGTTCTAACTCATGAACAAAATAAACAGCTGTAACAACTATAAACATGTAAACAACAAAGGTGAGACACTCAATATGAATTAACAAAAAACAGTCTTTATCCACCTTACTCTTCCAGATCGGGCCCCGGTTCCGGACCCAGCGTAACCGCCCAACCATGAGACGATCACCTACTCGTCTCCCACATTTTGCCATTTGATGGCCGGCAGATGGCCGGACATTTCTCTCTTCAGATACGGCACATAATTGGTTTCACTTCTTATCGTTATTAACATTTAATCTTATTTCTTATTCCCCTGCAGGTTATCTTCAAGCTGTTATTTATAATTTCGTACTCGCGAACATTTCCGGCATTTTAAAGCAGGTGCATACGATAAGTTTGTCTATTCTTATATTTAGAATAATGGATATAAGTTTTAAATTTCATTTTTTTTCCATCTTTCAACTTTTTTGTTTGCAGAATACCCTTTTTTCGTTGGCGACCTTCATACAATACCGGAGACCAAAAAAAAAAACGGCCAGAAGTTATTGCCAGTCAACAAAGGACAGGAAAACAAGGGGAGAAATATAAACACAGTTAATTATTGCACCGATGGGGAGCAAGTATCCGCTAAAATAAATGCGTGTATAACTTTGTGTTTACAACAAAAGGCGTTGTTTGCCAAAGAGCTTATATTACCTTGCCTGCCTAAAGAGCTCTCTGGGTGGGGGACACCTTAACCTGAGATGCGTAACATATATATATATATATATATACGTATAAGTGGGTATCACTCGTGCATAAGTTGACCAAATTCTAAACTTTTTAACTTCATTCTTTACTTAGCATACGCAATAATATTTGGGCCCTTTCCTTCCCGGTTCGCATTTTCGGAAATTTACTTAATTTAAACTAGTCGTGAGTATTTTTATGTATTTAATAACAAAAAAAAATCGTCTCTCTTTCAGGGAGCACAATGGGAAGTCTGCGTCTGACTCTGCCGTTTACTCAGGCGAGGAGGCACGAAATGGACCAAACTCACTCGGATGATATGGGCGTGGTCCCGCCCGTGGCAGCCTCTTCGTCGTATGAGTTCCGTCCGTGATGGATCTCCGTCGTGTGGTATACGCCGACACTTGGCCGCGCTTTGAAAATCCGGCCCGTGAATACCTGTGTTGATCTGGCCAGCGTCCTCCTGCGCGGGACTCAAGCGTGGTGTGCCACCGAATGGCTGCGGCTGCTCTAATAGAGTATCGCTTTTATAGTGGTTTTAAGTGACGACAGTGTGTTTCTGGTGTATTATTGTTTCTGTATTATCGCTTTTGTGCAATATAGGAATTATCTTGGCCACATGCTCCGTGGCCGGCAAAAAACAATATCCAACTTCGAAAATTTTTAACTGCGAGCCGTTACGTCCGCTGTGGACCGCTGACAAAGACGAACTCCCCGTATATTTGGGCAGCAACATCTTCGGTGCCGGCACACGCATATATTGGCGAGGCGGGCACCGTTGCTGCCCATCTGCACAGCTGCATATTTTTGCGTCAATGGCCCAAATGACGGGCAAGGGCATATCCAAGGGCATGCGATCCACTCTCCTCATATTCTCTTTAAGAGCGAACCGTGCGGCCAATAGCAATCGTCGCTTTTGGCGCCGTGAATCGCAAGTCTTGCGTTGACACCCTTTAAAAATTTGGGCTCCGCCGTGGGCCCAGCTTCACCCTGCATACTCTGACCATATGACAAAAAGATATCGGAGTGGCCGATAATATCGCACGCAACCAACTAAGTAAACCCTCGGTGTTGCCGATAACGCAAAATGCAATATAAATTTTATTTAAAATATTATAAATAGGATATATGTAATTAGTTTTATATAAATCTATGAACTGTTTTGGTAGTCTGCCAAATACTAGTTCGTATGGACAATACTCATGCGTTGCTGATGGTGTCGTGTTGAAGCTAAAAGTGATATATTGAATGCAGACATTTCAGTCAGTTTAGTCTGCAGAGATGTATGAACGAATGTATTCATTAAATGTTCAATGATTCCGTTCTATTCTCCCTAATGTTTGATGATGATAAGCAGTAAAGGTGAGATTCTTGATCTTCAAATACCTGCATAAATCAGGTAAAATCTGGTTTGTATACTTCAGTATGAAATTATCGAATATAGCTTTTGCGACATTATTTTAGGTTTTGCTTTTTATTGGAATGGCTACATAATATTTTGTACGTTCAAATATTAATGTAACTATGTATTCATTACCATATTTCTATATCGGACCAACTGAATCCACTATCACTATATCGAAAGCATTCACAGGTGTTTCTGTGAGAGTCAAAGAAGTTTTGTGTGCGTCTTTGCTTAAGACATTTTTGGCATCTACGTACGCACTCTTTTAAGTGACTTGTCATATTTTTCCCGTAGTAGCGTGTTTTTATTTTCGCTAGCGTTCTTGTTATTCCACTATGACCTCCTTGAATTGGGTTGTCATGGTAAGTTGGCTGATTTTTAATATACCGGCTTGTGTTTCAAGCCTTTTGACCTAAGTTGAAGATTCCATTAGTATATAAATCGCTAACTTCAATTTTTGCGATAATTTTATTTCTATGTTTAAATAAACATTTAGATTCTATTATGCACAAGGTCACTACTTTCATACTTCATCATTTGTAATGACTTCATGTACTTTGGGCTTAGATACATTTTTATGACTGGCTTCATAATTTTGCACTGTAAAGTTATTATTTTGTCTACTTTGTCGCCTGGTACTGACTTTCAGGACTTTATGTTGCTTATCTTTGAGTTCTTTTATATTAATACCCGAAAGTGCATCTGCTACGAAATTATCTTTCCCCTTTAGATATTCTACTGTGAAGTCGTATTCTTCAAGCTCTAGCCGCATGCGTTCATGTTCATTTCGAACTGGGAGTAGTCATAGAAAGAAGATATGTCAATGGTCTGTGATCCGTTATAATCGTAATATGTTTACCACAAATATATGGTCTAAAATGGTATCTATTAGGAACGCGAGTTTATTTTCGGTTGAATGATTATAAAGTGTGAGAAATATATATAGACTGTGAAAAGGGGACCTGAGAGTTTTCCGACGCATTTTGCGCCACTCTCACATAATTATTATTATTACCTTGGTTAAAATTACCTCGGCCTCTTCCTCGATTTTGGCATCGTCTTCCTCCAAGGTTATTGTAATTATATTGTTGTTGTTACCGCCGCGGTTGTAATTGTTGTGGTTGTAATTTCTGACACGATTATAACCTCGGCCTCCTCTATTATTGTTGTTTGCACCTCGTCGATAATACAAGACAGTGTTACTAAGACGTGTTATCTCCGTGCAGCTATTGACAAATTTGGAGACTTCATCATTCATATTTGTGAATGTGCCTGCATGCATTATAAGTTTTACCTTATCAATTGAATAATTGTTTAATTGTAGTGCTGTGCTTGTTTGCAACTGATTAGCTTAGACCTTCACTGATATAGGCGCTTTCAAGGGCCCTTGCAGTTTTTCCACCTTTTGGATGTATTGGTTAGCCTTTTTCTTTTTCTGTTGCAGATTTAGAAGCTTAGCAGATACAACTTCTACCAGTTCTCCTTTTACTGCATTTGATACTTGCGTGATGATTGCAATTGTCTGCTCATTACTTATTAAAATTTTCACTTGGCCTTTTAGCTTTGTTTTTATAAGGCTTATGGCTGTTAGCTCATGTGTGCCTTCGAACTCCGGTATTGGAGATGTTATAAAATACAACGTATGATAGTTGCAGAGTCGAGCTGATAGAAGTATAGACACCTTACGGAGCACGCGTTAGTTTTCCGGCTCTATCTCGTCGGCGATGGGGGGTTCAGAAAAAAGTTCCGAGATGTTAAATGCTCTTTTGCAAATTATTTATTATTAAAATTTCGCGTGTTGTTTTGGGAGAAGAGGTCGCCTATCAATCTGTTGGAACATCATAAACAAAGAAAAGAGAAGAAAAAGAAAAGTAGGTCTGCACTTATTTATGAATGTATAGTGTACGATAGCCACCCCAGAGATGGAAATTGCAAGACGCGTATGCCCACCCTACCATGATCGTCCAAGGGCCAAGACATGTTTGAGACGATCCCTTGTACACCCTTGATATTGTTTACATTGACTCAAGTCTGATTTTCATAAATCCCGAAATGGGAAAGGGCCTTAGTTAGAATTCGTGGTAACTTCTTTATTTATGTCAATTAGATCTTTCATTTAGGTTTAGGTTATTCCTTAACATTCCAAAAACTATTACAACATATAAATGAGTTAATTTTACTTTAAATTAGAAGCAATGATCATTTATTATATTATAGTTGCTTCCCTACCTCTAACCAAATTGTACATATCTTTTGATTACTCGAGGCCAAAAACTAGTTGATTTATTTTATTACTATACCGAAGGGAAAAGTTGCTGAAAACAGTAAGGGTTAATATGTATATTTTAAATATGCAAATATGTCAAAGACACAAATGTATCGTTATAATAAAAGTAGGATTAAGCCATGCAGATTATATTATGCAGCTAAAGGCCATTTTAGCTGTTTAATAAATTTACCGGAGGTGTGCTTAATATTTAGTGCCACTACTGTACGGTGCACATCTGATATGCATTGCATGCGACTGATCAAGCGCCCGCCAATTTGTTATCAATTTTTTTTTTTTTTACCGTTGTTTACTCAGGTTTCACATAAGCTCGGTTCACACTTTGGCACAACAATACGATAAAACAACAACAACTATTTAAAATTGTCGCTCGCATGCTCATTTGGCTGTTAAAAAAAAAAACTTATTTCGCCTCGTGAACTGGCCAAGTAATACCCTGGGTAAACAGAACAATTGTAAATTATAATGGGGTGCTCCAGCATACCATTTAGCAGACCCAGCGACGAAAGTACTTTCGGCAGTGTCCATACAAGTGGTATTTATAAATATGTTTAAAGGCAGGGTTTATTTTTGTTTTGGATGAATTAAAGTTTTAAAATTTTCATTTGCCGACAAAAATCACTTTGCTTTTCACTTATTGTTAAATCGGCAACTTTTCGCTTTAGCACATTATACCCAACGCAAAAAAAAAACTATAAAAAATAATAAAAGGGAATATTATCGAAACCAAAACAAAAAAAATATGCAACTTCATAGTCGCCAGGTTGGCCGCTCGGTAATTAACTATTATAACTTATTCAATTAAATTATTCGAGCATAGCAAACTTGTTAAATCAAAAATATTTTTCACTGCAGGTTATGGCTCGGAATATTACAAACGGCGGCACTTTCGTTTGCTAACTCATAATATTTTTTTTTCTTTTTTGTGTGCGTCGATCCGTGCTTGTTTAACACATGCCGAACATTAATGTGTCAGGTGGCGATGATCTGCCATGCTCCCTGTGCCCGTAATTCCGATTCAGCTCGATTATTTCAGAGAGTGAGAAACTTAGCTTAGTGGTTTCTGTATCAGTGCCAATCCTTTTGGGATTGGCACCAAAATTAAAACATGGAAAGGTTATTCCGTCCGACTGTGAGCTTTGCTTTTTCAAACTACGGTCAGCTATGTACCAATTGATAGCTGTCTGCATGGACTCAAGCCAATGGGAGTTAGCCTTGTATTTTTAAATTTAGCAAAAAAAAATATAATACAAAAACGTGCTAAACTAAACTTAAAAAAAATTATTAATTGCGACTCTCAATCCAATTGACACGTGCTGTGATGAAAGCATGGAAAATCGGAAAACGTTTCGGTGCCACTATGTACCCACATACTGGTGGAACGAGAATATTGCCGAAGCACGGCGGAACTGCATCCAAGCCAGCCCGAGGTAGACCCAACAATGCCGAAGACTAACTAGGATATCATAGAGCCAGAAGACTGCTAAAGAAGGCCATTCGAGATAGCAAGCGAGAATGCTTCCTGGAGCTAGGCGATTCAGCTGAATACGATCCTTGGGGCAAGGCGTATAAGACTGTTGTAAAGAGAGTCTACGCCGGAAAGCAAACACAGCTTTCCGACCCAGGTGAGCTGATGTTGATTGTGGAAACGCTATTCCCAATCACACCCGACATAGACCCCTCACCGAGTCAAGGAGCAGCCACGCCGGTGCAAATCGACGAAGTTTCATTCGATGAGGTGCTGACGATGGCCAGAAGTCTCAAGCCAAGTAAGACGCAGGGGCCGGATGGAATTCCTAACCGAGCGCTGAAATTGACCATGCGCCTACAACCCGTGCAGTTCGTAAAGCTTTTCAACACGTGCCCAAGGGAGAGAACTTTCCCCTCAATATGGAAACGCCAAATACTGGTCTTGTTACCGAAGCCAGGCAAGCCGCCAGACGACTTATCGTCAAACATCTCCTGGACACGTTGGGCAAAATGCTGGAGAAGCTAATTTGCAGCAGGCTCGAAGCTGCTGTCGAGAACAATGGAGGTTTGTCCCAAAGCCAATTTGGCTTCACCAAGGCAAAGTAAACAATAGACGCTTTGGAAAAAGTGGTCGGCATACCAACAAACGCCATCCAAGGAATAAGATGGAATAGCGGAACAAAAAATTACTGCCTCATTGTCACTCTAGGTGTGAAAAACGCCTTTAACACAGCCAGGTGGGACAAAATATTGGCAGCGCTACCAATATACCGCGTCTCGTATTACCTGCAAAAGATGATACGCAGCTATTTTAGAGAAAGACTGCTGCAATACGACACCACTACACACCAACTGTCCAGTGGGGTGCCCCAATGCTCAGTTTTAGGACCCCTCCTGCCATCATATACGCTGGCATCCTACGACTGGAACTTCCGATCGATACAAGTATCGTCGGGTTCGCGGACGATGTGGCCCTTGAAGTCGTCGGCAAAGAATTGAAGGACGTAGAGGAATCGTGCAACCACAGCATCACAGATCATGTGCACCAATGGCTCGCAGCAGCTGAACTCGAGCTGACTGCCCATAATACAGAAGCGGTGTTAGATAGCAGCCGGAAGAAGGTGGAAACAGTGTACATAAGCGTCGGCAGCGCGGACATAAAATCAGCCAGGGCGTTAAAGAACCTGGGAGTTATGCTAGACACAAGGTTATCTTTCAGAGAACACTTGGAGTTCGGGCACAAGAAGGCAGCAGAATGCTGTCGAACGCTATCCAGGATTATACTGAGCACTCGAGGTCCAAAACAGCAGAGACGTCTTCTTCTCATGACAGTTAACAAAGGGGTTATAATGTACGCGTCCTCTATCTGGCGCAGAGCAATGGCTGTTCCTAGCTACAGCCAGCTGCGAGGTCAGCTGCGCATTCCGGACAGTATCAGGCGAAGCAGCGCTGGTTATCGCAGGGATGGTCCCGCTTTATGAATTGCAGAGGACGCCAACTACATCATGTTTGAACTGAAGGACAGCTTGGGGAGACCTATAACGGTGGACAATTTGGTCAGGAACATGTTGGGGACCGCACAAAAATAGGAAGCAGCCTCCACTCAACTGTGTGTGATCTTGCTTCCCACACAATCATAGAAACCAGACAATTATTATTTGGGAAAAAATTCACTTCGGATTTTCAGCATTTCTAAAAATTAGTTGTATTTCCTCTCCAACATGGATTCGTAAAGAATCGGTCAACTACAACCCATCTTCTTGAGTTTACTTCCTTGCTAAATGATGCTTTCCTTTCGACAATGCAAACTGATGTCATTTACACTGACTTCAGTAAGGCCTTGGACTCTGTGCACCATGACATTTTACTTTTAAAACTTGACCGAATGGATTTCCCTCTGCCTCTTTTGCTTTTAATTAATTCTGCTATATTGAGGCTGACTCCCTCTAAACAGGTTCACGTCACTTCCTCAAGGTAGTCATCTTGGACCTTTAGTCTTTACTCTTTTTATAAATGATCTCCCCTCTGTTATATCACATGCCCGTGCACTCATGTATGCGGACGATGTTAAGCTTCTTTTATCATACAATAATCCCCTACATCATTCTCGTGTACAAGACGATTTGAACGCTATGCAACTTTGCTGTTCGGCCAATCAATTGCATCTTAATTGTTCAAAGTGTATGTTTATGACATTTAGTCGTACTACACCTTATCTTGTCAGTTATACAATCGTCAATATCCCTTTGTAACGTATACTCACAGTTAAGGATCAAGGCGTTATTTTTGATTGTAAACTCTGTTTCTATATTCATATAGATACCATCGTTAATGAGGCAAAAGGTGTACTTGGATCCTTTTCTAACAAAACTTCTGTTCATCCCTCTTGTTCGCCCAATCTTTGAATACTGCTCTTGCATCAGGTCGCCACAGTATAACAATAGCCAGGATCATATTGAATCTGTTCAGAAGCAATTTCTGCCTTTTGCCTTACGAGGCTTAAGTTGGGACCTTAATCTTCGGTTGCCATCCTACTCCAGCAGACTGCTTCTTCTCAACCTTCCGTCGTTCACCAACCGTAGGACAATTCTCGGTGTTGTCCTTCTACATAAGTTGATTATTGGCGACATAGATTCTCCTTTTCTGCTAGGGCGTCTTCAATTCTCTGTTCCGGCTAGACCAACCAGAAATTAGTCTTTTCCCGTGCTATGTAAAAATTATAATAGTTTTTTCTACCGAACTCTCTACCCCTAATAAAATCGTTGCTTTCAGGATACCTTCCATCCATTTCCAAATTTTCCCCCACCGTGTCGGCGATTTTCCATTACTTTTCTCTTTGTCCTATCCACTTAACACTCTTTATCTAACTTGAATTTGAATACTTCATTAACAGTCTTCTTACTTTCTATTTTTCTATTTATTGTTTTTTGTTAATTAATATAGAAAATTAAGATTAGTTTTAATTTCACTAAAGAACACAAAATTAGCTGTGAAAAGGGCCACAGCTGGCCGGACTGGCAAATAGAACACCTCCATCGGTCGGTGATGCTATTAAAATTGTATTCTTTAACTAGGCTTTTAGCGTACAATTCTATTATCTATTATATAATCTATTGAATAATGAGGAAGACACTCGTTTTGTCGACCATTAATAAAATAAATAAATATAATAAAAAACTGCCTAAGCAATTAACAGTTTATTGGAACGCTCGTTAGCGTGTATTTAGAGCTTTGTATTTACCTTGAGTCCCAATATCGAACGATCGTCGGGAAGCACCTGCATGTGACAGCTTGCGAAATTGTGAAAAGTGCTCTAAGCGGCATCATACTCTAATTCACCTGGGTATATCGCGTGGTCAAATTGATGCGTCTAGAAATGGTGCACCGAAGAAAGCGGATACAACTGCGCAGCAAGTGTCTACGAATTCAATCAACGGAAAGAATCAATTATTACATTTTGCAGGTCTTGTTACCAACAGCAGTGGTGCTTATCAAGTCCAAAGATAGGTACTCTTTGTAGTTTCGAGCTTTTTTGGATAGGGGTTCCCAAGCTTTATATATTTCTGAGAATGCAGCCCAATAACTACGACTTACAAGGACACAGGTATTGAGTTAAAAATAAGATCCCTATATGATCCTCAGGTAGAGCATAAGACATTTGCGTATGTCCTACCCAAGGTGAGTCAAAGAATGCCTGATAGAAGAATATCTACCACGAAGAGGCCACATCTAAAGATTTTCCGTTTAGGCTATCCTGATTATTTTATTTCACAAGGTGTCGAACTTTTTGCCAGAGAAAGCATACCGAGGACCAACAGGTTCACCTCTAGCACAAAATGCGCATTTGGGCTGTATCGTACTGGAAAGTTCAACGATCGCACACAGTGAAGGTACACACTCATGATGCAAATGCGGAGTTCGACAATATTTTTCGCAAGTTTTGGGAACTAGAGCAATTTGACAATGAATCTCCAGGCGACTGTGTTCAGATCGAAAGAAGCATATTGTCACACAATTAATGAGTATCTGGAGCTGGGCCAAATGGATCGGGCTACGCCTTAAATTTATAATATCTAGAAATCATCCAAAGAAGGAGCTCAACATTGCTATCTACCTAATCACCCAGCTATAAAGGAAACATCATCAGCTACGAAGGTCCGAGTTGTGTTCGATGGCTTGAGCAAGACAAGCAATGGGAGGACATTGAATGATATATTTAGCATTGGGCCAAAATTACACTTGCAGCTGCCTGGAGTTATTCTTAATTGGCGTAGTCTTAGATTCAATAATGATGCAGCGCCTATGGAAGGATAAGATTGGCTGGGATGACATAGTGCCAGCAGCCGATAGAAAAGAATGGGATAAGTTTTTAACGGAGTTTTTCAATACTTCAGACATACGCAAACCACGATATATAACATGGGGATTATATAATGCACCAGCTGAATTACATATCTTTTGTGAGCATCAACTCAAGCCTATGGAGCGGTTGCATATTTACAACCGGGGATTAAGCATTTCATACGGAGTTGCTGCTGTCTAAATTTAAGGTCTCTCCTGTTAAGCCACAATTAACCATCCCAGAGCTGAGCTGTGTGCTGCTCTTGAAGCTGCAAAACTTTATAATCATTTAAAACAGATTTTATTTTATAATTTTTTTTTATAAACTTCCACCATCAGCCATCAGTTGGATCCGTTAAGTGTGTGGAAACTGGAAAAAAAATCTTGCTTACCATATGATTTGGGGAATTAGCGTATCTAAGTTGACGTCATGTGAAATGTGGTTTTAAACATTTTATTCGCAACTGTCGCATACAATAGTCTGAGCGTAAGCGAAGTGAGGTATCAACAGATGAAAAGCCTTAGAGAAGTAATAAGATTGGTGCAAAAGGAATGTTTTCAAATGGAATGGAAAGCATTCTCTTCTAACAAGGCGTTTATTGGCTCTCAATGCATATTTTGATTTGTGGGAGCTCAGTGAATGAGAAACATCCATATATATTGCCCTATAAACATTAATTCACGAGTCCTGTCGTATATTATAATCATGCTTGTACCTTGTATGGAGGTTCGTCGCTCACTCTCAATTATATAAGAAAGAAATTTTGGATCATCTATGGGCGTAATGCAGTTCGTTTTGTAACATGTATCACATGTTTTAAAATGAAACCTCTGTTTGCTAGTCAACAAATGGGAAATTTGCCAGCGGTGCGTTTGCAGCGCTATGATAGACCTATTAATATTTCGTCATCCAAGGGAAGAGGATATGTTGTAAATTTAGAGCCAGTTGTAGATTTAACTTCACAAGTCATTTTTAGGAGCCTTACATCGATTCATAAGTAGACGAGGTCTATGTACAAATATTTATAGTGACTGTGGTAAATATGTTGTTTGAGCCAACAAGCTGATAGGGAGTCAAGGTACTCATACATTTAAGGATTAATCGCGCCCAAATTGTTTGGTATTTCAACACTCCATCAGCTACAAACTTTGGTGAATTATGGAAACGCTCAGTTAAGTTCATGATACATCATCTCAAGAGAACGATTGGAGAGCAAATGTTATCCTTTGAGGAAACTGCGACAGTGTTAGCACAAATTGAGTCTTGACGTATTGCAATAACTGTGTCCCATTTCGAATAATTCTGAGTCTTTGATGGTGTTAACCCCAGGTCACTTTCTCACTGGTGATGCGCTCTTGTCGCCTCCTACAGCTGGTGATACTGTTAATACAATTCACAACAATTTTTTCCATTACCCACACAAGACAATTTGTTTGATAATGACACGTAACCTATACGTAAATGTTAAATTGTACTCATCTATATTCAGTTTAAGTTAAGGTAACAATCCCGACGTGTCCCATTTAACCACACTGGGCGACATTGTTAGTTCTCAATAGTGTTGTGGTAGGGCGTCCGCAGGGCTTCCAGATAAACTTCTTTTGAATTGCTGAGTCATTGGGGGAGCGTTTAAGATCCACACAAAAAATATTTCGTTGACTTAAGAAAAGCCCGTTTGTATACTCTTTAGGTTATTTGTCGTCTGTACTTTCAGATACCAGTGGACGAACACGCGAGCCTTTAGAGAGAGTCTCGCAAAACGCTCACAAATGAGCTCGCATGTGAGCAGAAAACGAGTGGGATATATTTTTATCGCAAAACACTCGCACACGAGCGTTGCAGTGAGATCCATGCGATAAAAATGCGTGCACAGTAGAGAGAATGGTGTGTTGTTTTTGTTTCAAATGTTAATCGTGCTCATTGTCATGAGAGCGAGAAAGTAAAAACGACGTGCCATTCAGATGCTGTGTTGTTTTTGTTGTTTTTACCTACTTAGACCGTTTTTTGGTGGTTGAAAAAATTCTTTGTTCTCTTTCCTATTGTCGGCCAAAGCAAGCAGACACGTGGTCAAAGTGATAAGTGATTTGTTAAAATTTGGATTTCTATAGAGAGGTAAGTAATTAACAAGTATAAATTAATAACTAAACTATTCCCTTTCAGAATATATATAAATAAGTATACAAATATTAAAACTCATTAAGTTTTTTTTTTAAATAATTGTAAATAAAATTATTTTATATTATGTATTCACTTTTTTATAATTATAAGATTGCTTTAAAAATGCCTTTTAATTTTAAGTTAAATTAAATGTTATTTATTTTTAAAATACAGTTTGAAATCATATTTCATGAGAGCCTATTGCGATATCCTTTAAGAGAGTTTTTTAAAATATCACAAAACGCTCGCTAGTCGCTAGTTGAAGTAGCGACGGCTAGATACACTTCTTGTGTTAACTTGCCGCCCGCCTTGTAGCATTGCAAAAAAAAAAACAGGAAAAATTACGAGGTAGTGCTTCTGTTTACTGGTGAGCGCAGCAGCCAGGCAGTATCCACCCGAAGACGGTGTTTTAGGCTAATGGTGCGCCGCCATGGCTCGGCGGGATATCAGAGTTGAGATTTTCGGCTGGAACCACCGATCGTCTGCCAGTCGGACGTTGTTGAAGGCTCGGGTCTAAGAGTGCCCAAGTGTCGCGGGTCTTGCCGTTTACAAGGCGGGTTAAATCTCTCGGAAGCATGGTTGTGCATTTGTGCTTCATCATGGTGGACAGAGAGAGGGAGAAATGGGATAAAGGCGGAGCGGAGCGTCGCAACTGGGCCTTGGTGGTGCGCATTTGCTGGAATCGCTTCGGGACCGCGATGGCGTGATGGTCTCCGTGGAACTTGCGGCACTAGTCCTTGCGTAGACAGGACTCCCCGGAGTGTTGGTGAACTAGGCAGTTTGGACAATATTTATACACCAGAAATGATAAGAGTCTCTTCTCGGGAGATAGCCGCATAAATCTCTGACATTTTCGTAGAGCGTGGACTCCTCGGCTTACTTGGCATCGGAACGACTCCGTTGCTGGGTAGTTC
This sequence comes from Drosophila virilis, assembly GCF_030788295.1. NCBI lineage: Eukaryota > Metazoa > Arthropoda > Insecta > Diptera > Drosophilidae > Drosophila > Drosophila virilis. Next base: position 173,887 of record NW_027212872.1, on the reverse strand, counting down.
GCGGATCTGCCTTGTTGTTGGCGTGGAGACATCGTGCTGTTACGTGAATAAGGCTAACAAGAAAGGTGTTCTAGTCGGGAGCTCCCGACTAGGGAATACCCTAAACCCTCATATTCCAACACCATATGCAGTTGTTGCATTGATGTTTTCGCTAGCTCCCCATTCAGTTTTTCTTAACCGATCTTAATGAAATTTTCTACAGTATATCTTAGTGTATCATGGAATTTTCGAGTATTCTCAAAATGTCAATTGCATTTAAATTGTGGCTTAAGTTGGTTGGCAGTATAAGTTGGGTTATTAAGTTGATTTATAGCTCTGGGGTGTTAACGAGGAGGTAGCGATGGGTACAAAATGTAAGATACAAGAAAAATACATATATCATATTCTAGAAGCAACATATCATCCTTGATGACTCTAGCTCTTATTATTTACCCAATTTGCTAAAAAAAAAGAGGATGTCGATATCGATTTTTATCGATTGCCTGGAAACGGAGTAAGTTATCAATTATCAAAAACAAACTCGATCTGTGCAGGCACTAGGAGCACCTACAGGCTCTGTAATCCTTGCGTTCATACATACGGGCAAACGGCGGACAGACAGACGGACAAACAGGCAGACGGACATGGCTAGATCGACTCGACCCCACAAAGTGTATATATTTTTGATCAGCATCAACAGCCGAGTAAATATAACCATGTCCGTTTGTTCGTCTGTCTGTTTCAAAGCAAACTGGTCTCTCAGTTTTAAATTTATCTTTATGAAACTTTGCAGAAGTCCCTCTGTCTGTTGCACGCAGCGTATATGTCAAAACCAGTTGGATCGGACCACTGTATCATGCTCCCTTAATTTTTGAAAATTTTATTTACATAGGACCTATATTTCATATATCTGCCATAGGAACGATCGGTCAATACTTATTATTATTTATTTAAAAGCACTATAAGTACTATGCAAAGGTTGGGTTTCAAAGGGAATTAGATTTTCGGCGTGCCGAAGATATCCTAATAATAAATACAAATCAAATATTAATTAGTATAAATAAATATGAATTTGGAGCCAACATTTAGTTAGCGGCGACTATGTACTTCATAATTCGAACAAAAAATTAATAATTTGAAAATACAATTTATCAAATTTATCTTTAAGGCAACAAGTTTGTTCTTTTATTTTTTAATTTAATAATTAATAATTTAATTTAAATGAGCTAAATTTGCATCGCCTTAAAAAAACATATTTTACGGAGCTAACGTCACAACATGCATTCATGTGTGGATACAAAATTGGGGTCATGATAAGTGCTAGAAAACTAACAAAATTGATTTCTTGCTAGCTAAAGCTGGACCAGTGAATAACAACACATACATACATTGTTTTAATATATATTCTTATACATATATAATTCACGCATATAACCATGGTGCTTGCACACTGAGAAAAAAACTTTCCTCGAGCATACACTGTCTAAAAACAAAAGTGAAATAAATCTATGTGTGCTATTATTTTAACATTGTTATTGCACAAGATGTGCCTTGTGTAATAATTATATAATTATTAAATTTTTCTGTAAAAGTTATCGTTAATATCTAGGGTAATATATTATTTTAATAAAGCATGTATTTCATGGATAAAGCAAAAGTGCTTTGCATCGATTGTAAGTTCAAGACTTGTTCGCTCAATGTGCTTCGAAAACGCAAAACACCATCGATCAGCTTTGGTGAAGGCAGGCTGACGACTCATTTTGTTGCTCGTGTCTGAGTCTGTAAGCCATGACTTCGGCATTCGTTCATCTAAATGAACAGCAGTTGGCCACCATGTCGTGCGAAATCGTAAAGGCCAGTTTAAAAAGCCAGGCTAGAAATTTAGTGTCGCATGCAAATGTATGGGTGTTACTCATCTTAGTGTTTAGATTGTATTTGGCTTTACTATACTCCTTATATATATGCGAAATCCTATTTAGATCGGACCACTATAGCATATAGCTGATTGGTCGTAAATTAAGTTTTTGTTTGAATATACATTTTGTCATGCAAGATATCTTAACCAAACTCGACATTTATTAGTTTTGCTATAATCCTCATAATCATATTAAGATCGGACCACTATAACATTTTGTGTTTCAGGACATCTTGACCAAATTCGAAATTTCTTATTTTTACTATGCTATTCATATAAATGTAAAATATCGGACCACTGTATCATATAGCTGCCATAGGAACGATCGGTCGAAAATTAAGTTGTTGCTAGACAACAACACTTTTTTGTTACTATAGATATTTTGATTAAACACGGCATTTATAGATTTCACTATGCTCCCTTCATTTTTGCAGAATCTTATTTACATGGGACTGCTTTATCATATATCTGCAATGGGAACGATCTAGGTTTTTAATTAAAAACGTTTTTTGTTTATCAAGATATCTTGCACAAACTCGGAATGACCTATTTTTCATGTGCTTTTTAGATACGGGCAAAAGACTATAAGCATTATGAAAAGGTTGGGTCTGCAAGGGTATTAGATCTTTAGTGCAAGTTCTGCCAGCGGTTGATGATGGACGTGGCGTTTTCCTTGATCTTTAGCTCTGTGGCGGAATGTAATGAGCTAAGAGATCAGTGGGATCTTCCGACATTGAAGATATCGGTCTTGAATTCAGGCATGACTCAACTATGGATAGGAGCGTGGAAAGCTCTTCGAAGTTGCCAAGACAGTTTCTGGAGACTGTAAGTAGCCTGGGGTTGCGTCTTTGGCCGCGCGGACGAAAGTTTTGCCGTTGTCGGACTGCAATTGGCGTGGGCACCCTCGTCAATCCACAAATCTCGCATATACCGCTACTTATTTTTCTTTAGCTTCTAGGTGGATGGCTTTGGTGCTGAAACGCACACGTAGCCTTTTGTAATGAGGCCACCGCGACCTGTGTAATTTCTAACATTGAAAGGGGCCTGCAAAATCGACTGTTGTGTGAGTGACCGGCAGAGAGAATGTGACTCTCTCCACGGGTAAGTCACCCATGAGCTGCGATTGCAGTTTCTTTTTTTGGTTTTCCTTCTGACACAATTTGCAGTGTATTGACTTTGTACTCAGTGTTGCCTGTTGCTCTTTAATGGCGGCTCCAGAATTTTGTGCTGCTGAGGGAAGATTGAAAAGCATTTACCATTGACTAACAGTCGCTTATTCTCAAATCAGACCGAAAGCCGTCATTCGTGAGCGGCGACTTTGAGACAATTGCCCTGGTTTCGCCTCTGGTTTTGGAATTTAGGTGAAATAATTTTTCTACCGACGTCAGTCTTGGATTATTTATATAGAAGGCTGTAAACAAGTCTCAGAAAGTAAGCCAGCGTAGGTAATCCCCACTGAAAACTTCAGTGTCGCAAGACGCCCGACAGCAACCCCTGGACATGGAGAAGTTGGAGGGGGGTTGCTCTGCTTGTCTATTTAAGGCATTGGCTCTTTCTGTTTTCTCACTTAGTTGTACGGGTAATCATTTTTGCTTGCATAGCCACCAGGTTACTGCTGCCGCAAGCGCCTTGGAAATTCGGTTTTAATTAACTAATTGTGGGTTTTTTATTTAGGTATGTGCTTGTTTGATGAAGTATAGAATGGAGAACCATACACTTATTGTTCAACGGAGCAAAAGCCTATGTGAGCAGATATTTCTTGATGTAATTGCATACATCGATTTGGCGATCGGTAAAATTTTTGGGTATGGACTTGTACAGATATCCATGGCCATGGCCACTAACAATATTTTAAGTTTTTTATACCCTTGCAGAGGGTATTATAAATTTGATGTGAAATGTGTAACGCATAGAAGGAGACATCTGCTACCCCAAAAAATATATACATTCTTGATCAGCATCAACTGCCGAGTCGATATAGCCATGTCCGTCTGTCCGCCTGTCTGTTTCTATGCGAACTTGTCTCTGAGTTTTAAAGCTATCTTAATGAAACTTTGCAGAAGTACCTCTTTCTATTGCACGCAGCACATATGTCAAAACCAGCTGGTTCGGACCACTATTGCATATATAGATATCTTGACCAAACACGACATTTATTTGTTTTACTTTACTTCTCATATACACGCAACATCCTATTTAGATAGGACGATCGGTAGAAAATTTAATTGTTGTATGAAAAAACATTTTGTTTTTCAAGATATCTTGACCAAACTCGGCATTTATTAGTTTTACTATACTCCTCATATGTATGCAAAATCCTATTAATATGGGACCACTATATCACATAGCCGCCATAGGAACGATCGGTCGAAAATTAAGTTGTTGTATGAAAAAAATCTTGTTTTTAAAGATATCTTGACCACACTTGGCATTTATTAATTATATATACTCCTCATATATAGGCATATAGTTTATATATACTCTTCATATATAGGCAAAATGCTATTTAGATCGGGCCACTATATCATATAGCTGCCATAGGCAGGATCGGTCGAAAATTAAGTTGTTGGTTGGTAAACCTTTTTATCATTCAATACATTTTGATTAAACACGGCATTTAAAGATTTCACTATGCTTCCTTCATTTTTGCAAAATCTTATATACATCGAACTACTATATCAGATGTACTATATCTGTCATAGGAACGATGGGGCGAAAACTAGGTTTTTGATTAAAAACCTTATTTGTTTATCAATATATCTTGTTTATACTCGGCCTAACTATTTTCCCTGTGCTTCTTAGATACGGGCAAAGCACTATAAGCATTATGAAAGGGGTTGGGTCTGCAACGGTATTAGATCTTCGGCATGTCGAAGATAGCCTTTCTTTCTCGTTTTATCTTTATTTTAATAAAACTGCACCTCGCTTTAACCACGGACAATGTGAAGCAAAAAAATATGTTCAGACATATAAATATTATTAAGTCGGGCTGGAGTTACCGGCATTTTGGCAATCGACAAGTTCAGGTAGGTGTACTGCTACTTATCTTTATTGGATTTGTGGCGGTTCCTGGAAAGTATTATTGCAGATCTACCGATGCTTACTGGGGCGAACTGGATATGATAGCTGTTGTAAATAATCCGGATCGAAGGAACAAATGTTGTAGTAGGGCGTCCGCAGGAGTTGGTCGAAACGCTGAATATATGCAGGAGCGTTCCTGCTCTGCACAAAAAATGTTTTCGAAGTTCATGAAAACCAAGTTCTTCACTCTTAGGACATTTTTCGTCTGGTCCGTATTTTCAGAACATAGATTAGAATGGTTAGTGTGAGGTGAAAATCATTTTTCTTATTTCAATTCTGGAGTAACATTGAAGAAGGATGGCGACAGCCAGATAGACTTATTGTCTGAACAAACCCAATAATATATAATATGTTTCACACCAATTTAAGCCTTTTGAGGATACACAAATATTCTATGGTACAATAAGATATACTGTAGAAAACTGTACAAAAATTGTAAGAGATCCCGCGCGAAGGACCAAATGTTATAGTAGGGCGTTCGGGAGAGTGTTTATGCTTTGCACGTTTGTTCACTCTTTAGGTTATTTGTTGTCTTTATTTTCTGATTCTAGGTTACAATGTTTTAGTGTAGTGTAAGTGTTAGTGGTGAATACGTTTTTGATCTGGTTCCGGAGTCGGCCAAGTTCATTGAACTAGCGACGGCTAGATACACTTCTTGTGTGAACAGTATGTATACACTACACCTCCCTTTCTAAAGAAATAACGTAACATTATATATGTGTAGTTATTTAATCAACTTAAGTTTAATAATATATTTTTTTTATAAATTATCATTATTATTATAAATATATATACATATATATTTTGATTATATTTTCATAAGGCTTATATATATATGCCCGTATCTAAGAAGTACAGGGAAAATAGTTAATGTCGAGTTTGGTCAAGATATCTTGATAAACCAATAAGGTTTTAATCAAAAACCTACTCTTCGACCGATCGTGCCTATGGCAGATATATGATATAGTAGTCCGATGTAAATAAGATATTGCAAAAATTAAGGGAGCATAGTGAAATCTTCAAATGCTGAGTTTAATCTAAATTTTTGAATGACAAAAAAGTTTTCCATAAAACAACTTATTATTCGACCGACAGTTCCTATGGCAGCTGTATGAAATAGTATACCGGTCTTAATATGATTTTGCATTTATATGAAGAGCATAGAAGACTAATAAATATTGAGTTTGGTTAAGATTTTTTGAAAACCAAAATTTTTTTTATATGGTTTCTATAGCAGCTATATGATATAGTGGTCCGATCTTAATTGGATTTTGCATATATATGAGGAGTATAGTAAAACTAATAAATGCCGAGCTTGGCCAAGATATCTTCAAAAACAAAATGTTTCTTCATACAAATACTTAATTTTCGACCGATCGTTCCTCTGGCAGCTATATGATATGATGGTCCGATCTTAATAGGATTTTGCATATATATGAGGAGTATAGCAAAACTAATATATGCCGAGTTTGGTCAAGATATCTCGAAAAACAAAATGTTTTTTCATACAACAAATAATTTTTGACCGATCGTTGCTATGGCAGCTTTATGATATAGTGGTCCGATCCAGCTGGTTTTGAGCAACAGAAATAATGACTTCTTCAAAGTTTAATAAAGATAGCTTTAAAACTGAGGGATTTGTTCGCATAGAAACAGGCAGACGGACAGACGTCCCTTGCAGAGGGTATAATAATTTTCCCAATACCGACCCCATAAAGCATATATATTCTTGATCAGCATCAACAACCGAGTCGATATAAACATGTATCGCCAGTATCTAGCAATAGAGTGCATTCTTTGCCTGTTTTTCCATTATTTGTTTTAATAAAGATACTGAGGTTTAGATTGATAGTGTGCTTGTTTTATTTAAATGTTTTAAATATCTGAAGGGCCTTGCTGGTTTTCTGAACTACCTTGCGTAATTCGATCATTGTTATTGCGGTTGCTGTTGGCTTGGTTGTTACCTCGGTTGGAATTATTTGTTCTTCGGTTGTAACCATGGACATTTCCTCTGAACTGGCCTTTGCCATTGTTATTAGTATAATTTGCGTTCTGATTACCGCGGTCATTGGCTCAACCTCTTTGGTAATTGCGATAGTCTTTACCTTTATTGTGTTTGCCTCACTGATATAATACTGTGCTGGCACTTCCAATCATTTCAGTGCTACAATGAATATATTTTCCCATTGCATTCTTATTTGTGTTGTAGTTTCCAGCTTCTAGTATTATGCGAAGTTTTTCATATTCACAATTTTTTGTCAACGCAGATATCGACTCTCTAGTCGAAAATTTCTGTGCATAATATAAGCCGCCTCTAGTTGTTTACGCAAGTTTTCAATTTAAGCTGTATATTGAGCTGCTGTTTTGCCTTTCTGTGGCCATTTAACAGCTTTGCCTTAATCATTTATTAAAAAATTATTAATAATCCCAGAGATCGTTGTTTCGTCTTAGCATTTGTTTAGTACTGTGCCAATTCGATTTGACTTTATAAATTCTACAGCCAAATCCTCTTGGTTGCCTTTTTTTCGTTTAACAAGCATTTAGGCTGTTAAACTATTTAATGACAGTTTTTTACCGTCAAGTTCAGGGATTGTAGACAAAACTTGTCTTTCATATTTTTTATCTAAGGCTACCTCGTCTGGCATATTGGATTCTGTATGTTCTTTCAGTGTCTCAATGTCGCTATCAATATTAATATCGGTAATTGGCTTAGACTCGCTTAGATGTTACAACTGGTTTCGTTCAAAGCTTGCTGGTGAAAATACATCTTCTGAACCATTTATTTCGATATTTTATCTTATACCAATGTTTTTCAATCTTGTATTTAGAGATTGTATGCCTTGAAGACATTGTTTGGCGTGTTCCTATGTTAGTTTATTATACCCTGAACCATGGCCAAAAGTGATATGTTTACTCTGAAAAATTATACATGTGTCAAGTATTTTTCATTTTAAGTCTATCGTTACCTCCCCGCTGCTACCACATAGCTATAAATCTTGTTAATAACCCATCTTCTATTGCTCACCAATTTAATCTACAATTTTAATTCAAGTCACTTTTTGAGAATACACATATATTCTATGGTACAACAAGATATACTATAGAAAATTTTATAAGGATCGGTTTTTGTTTTCTTTTTCGCTATTTTAACGGCGCATGTGTTTGCGACGCACATTTAAAGAAGTTTTGTATACATGTACACACACACATTCATGTATTGTTGTCTGTGCTGCTATTTTAGGTCTTTTATTTTTCCAGATATTCTTAGATCACCGCATCGTACTGCTGCTTAAGGGGGGCCAAAGCATTCCGGTTCGAAGAAATTAAGCTAGTGCGATGGACCTTGAAAGGCCTTACTGGATGTGGTCGGAATTCTTGAATGGCAGTTTTATCTTTTTTATTGTTTTGTTTTAAAGTTGCGCTCACAAAACATTCGGATTCTTTCCTTTTCCAGCTTTACTGGAATATCCATCACCTCCAAAAATTTTGTAAGCAGATTATCCAAAGTCGCATTTGGATTTAGAAACGGGGCCTGTAAGGATCCAGCCGGAAATTGTTTCTTTACCAAGGAGAGTACCTCATATATGGGATAGGAGCAGTGGCTCCTCCAATTTAGATGGGGAGATATCGGCGCCGAGAAGCACGTTTATCTGTGAGCTCTTATATAAAGAGAGATCGGCCAAGTGTAATTTTGGAAGTTCTTTTGAATAACCGCTCTGATATAAAGGTCGCTTCTGACCCAGAATCGATTAGTGCCCGAACTGTATATTTTGTGCCCAAATGACACACATGGTTGTCAGCCGAGCTGAGGAGAACACCATGTGAGTTTGCGGAAAAGTAGTTTCGAACGATAGATTGGGTAGAAGTAGAAGTGGACTGTATAGACGAAGGAAAGTTCAAAACTACTGGTATTGTTGAAACGGAGGGCATCTGGGGTTTTTACGGTGGAGCAACGTGTTGTGACGGCCCTTGCACGTGAAACCATTATGCGCGATAGTGCAATCTTTCAACTGGTTTTTTCTGGCGAAGCAGTTGAACCACTTGTTGTTTGATGACCGAACGCCTCTCGGGTACGGACATTTATAGAAAACGTAGGCATACACCCACGGGATGGTTTTCCTTCTGGCACAACTCGCAGTGTTGTTTTCAGTTTTCAGGTGGTCCGACTCTTTTTTTGTGGGCTTGGACTGGGTTGGCGTATGGGCGGTAGGTCGTACATCCCATAATCACAGCGTGGGCTTAGGCAATTTAGTGGACCACAAGAAAATGAGTAGACAATCCCATGATGAAGTACAGAATGGAGAAGCGCATACACTTATGGTTTAGCGGAGCGAAAGCCTATGTGAGCAGATATTTCTCCATGTATTTGAATACATCGATTCAATTTTTGGGTGTGCACTTGTACAGATATACATATATACGGATACCAATATGGCGACCTTTTTTATACCCTGAACCCATTACAAATGGGTATAAGAGTATATTGTATTTGTGCCAAACTTGACATATTGCTTCTAAAATAGAATATATATATGCATTTGATGTTGAAAGAAGAGGGTTCAGGGCATACCCTAGTCGGCAGCTTCCGACTAGAACCTCTTACTTGTTTTTGTTTGCTTTAATAAAACTGCACCTCGCTTTAACCACGGCTAATTTGAAGCGAAAAATATGTTCAGAGATATAAATATTATTAAGTCGGGCTGGAGTTGCCGGCATTTTGGCAACGGACAAGTTCAGGTAGGCAGATCAGGCAGATCCAACGATGCTTGCTGGGGCTAACTGGATATGATAGCTGTTGTAAATAATCCGCATCGAAAGAAACTTCCAGATAAATTTCTGTAGAATTGCTGAGTCGTTGCGGGAGTGTTTATGCTTTTCACCAAAATTCTTTCTTTGACTTAAGAAAAACACGTTTGTTCACTCTTTAGGTTATTCGTTGTATGTATTTTCTGATTCTATGTTACAATGTTTTAGTGTAAGTGTAAGTGTTAGTGGTGAATACGTTTTGTTCTGGTTCCGGAGTCAGAACCAACTTCATTTAACTAGCGACTGCTAAATACACTTCTTGTGTGAACAGAATGTATACGCCACACCTCCCTTTTTAAAGAAATAACGTAACATTATATTTTTGTATATTATAGTTTTGTATTTTATAAGATTGTAAAATGTATTAAAATAATTAAAAACGAGAAAGACCCCTTGCAAACCCAACCTTCTCATAATGCTTATAGTTCTTTGCCCGTATCTAAGAAGCACAGGGTTAGTAGTGCCAGGGTAGTTAATGCCGAGTTTGGTCAAGATATCTTGATAAACCAAAAATGTTATATTTAAAAACCTACTTTTCGACCTATCGTTCCTATGGCAGATATATGATATATTAGTCCGATGTAAATAAGATAGTAATGTCCGATATTCAAGTTTATATTTAATAATAATAATGAGGCACGTCAGTGCTCTTGAACTTTACTTTTTACGAATGAGTTTTATTCAAAGTAAAATATTGCGCTTAACCTATGGATACATGTATATTCTTATGCTGTTATTGGTTAACAGCTACAAAGAGAGGGAGAGTGAGTAGCTTGCATATTCCTGTGTTAGTGAGATTATATGTTGCTCATGGTATGCGCTCAGTCGGAGCGTGGGAAATGCAGCGTGGGCATAAACGGTCAGCTAGAGAGGCTTGTGAACTGCGCTGCGTAATATGAGCCAGAGCCAATATATAAAGCTCTGGGCTTGTTTAATGTATAATTGTTATCGTATGCGACAAAGTGCCGCATACTTTATATTTGTATATAGGGTGTTCTTTTAAGGCACCTCCCTTTTTAGTAGTTATTTAATGAAATTAATTATTTTAAACAAAAATTTGTTTGTATACAATTTTTTTTATAGAATAATAAAATGTAATAAAAAGAAATGAAATCATGAAAAATATTCATGGATTATCCAATATATCTTGGTATGGCCTTACTAAATATGATTATAAAATAAAAATTTTTAGTCTATCCTTATGAACTTTTTGTTTCTTATTCTTACTATCTTTAATGTAAATGTTATCAATATCTTCTATTTATTCTACTATATTTGGTCCTAAATATACCGGGTCTAATTTGTGGCCTGCTTCATTTCTTATAAGTACTTTATCTCCAATTTTTCGATTTAGGTAGCGGACCAACTGTATCCACTATCACTATATCGAAAGCATTCACAGGTGTTTCTGTGATAGTCAAATAAGCTTTCGTGTGAGTCTTTTTTTTAGACATTTGGCATTTTTGACATATGACGTGTCATATTTTTCAAGTAGTAGTGTCTTTTTATTTTTGCTAGCGTTATTGTTATGCCACTGTGGCCACTGTAAAAAATATTTGCTGTATCTCGTTTTCATCTATTATTTGGGTCAGCGGCTGGAGTAGTGCTCCCCTTAAAGATTTTAATATTTCTTTGCCCATATTTATAAAGATCTATTGAAACTGATGTAAAGATATTTTTGCTCGATGCCACTTTGAGTTGGCTGATTTTTAATATCCCGGCTTCTGTTTCAAGCCTTTTGACCTAAGTCGAAGATTCCATTAGTATATAAATCGCAAACTTCAATTATTGCGATTTTGTTTCCATATTTAAATGAACATTCAGATTCTGTTATGCGCAAATCACTACTTTTCGTACTTCATCATTTGTAAAGACTTCATGTACGTTGGGCTTGGATACATTTTTATGGCTTTGCCTTGGCAAAAGTTCATAATTTTCTACTGTACAGTTTTTATTTTGTCTACTTTGTCGCCTGGTAGTGACTTTCAGAACTTTATGTTGCATGTCTTTGAGTTCTCTTATAGCTATAAGTGAAATCATCTTTCCCCTTTAGGCATTCTACTGAATTCGTATTCTTCAAGCTCTAACCGCATGCGAAAATTTCGAGCTGGGATTAGTCATAGAAAAAAGATATGTCAATGGTCTGTGGTCCGTTTTAATAGTAAAGTGCTTGCCATAAATATATGGTCTAAAATGGGTAATTGCCCAATGAATTGCCGCTATCTCTTGTTCCGTTGTGCTCTTATTGCTTTCCCCTTTTGTAAATGAACGAGATGCATAAGCTATTGGCAGCTGAATTCCGTCACCGTTCTGAGTTAGAACCGGATATTGTAATAATGTGGGAAGCATAAGCTTTTCTTTAAGGTATTGGAATGCGTTTTGGCATTGAAAAATGAACATTTTTGTGGGTGCAACTTTAGGTTATATTTCCTACATACATTAAAAAAATCAGTTAAGATTTTAATCATGTGTTTTTCGGAACATCCTATCCCCATTAAATCATCCATATAAAGGAATGCCTGAGGGGGTTCTAAGCCCGAGAATGCTATTGTCATCATTCTTTGAAATGAATTTGGTGCTATTTTAAGACCAAATGGTAATCGCGTGAAGCGATATGAGCCATTGCTCGTTAAAAAATATGTTATAATTCTTGAATTTTCTTCAAGTTCAATTTTTTGAAAACCTGACATTAAGTAAGGACATGAAAAGTATTTAGCTCTGCCCAGTTGGTTTAGAATAACATCAATTCTCGGGAGCGGGAATTTGTCAGAAAGTAATTTTTTGTTGATTTGGCGATAGTCAATTACCATTTTTTTTCTTCCGATTTGGTAATGATTTTTTCGGAACTAGCAAGAGTGGGCAATTATACTCGGATACAGACGGTTCTACAATTTTGTCGTTTATTAATTTCCCTACTTGTTTTCGGATTTCCTCAACTTGGCTATGCGGGCTTCTGTAATTTTTGATATAAATGGGTTCATCATCTTTAAGTCTTAATGTTTGTTTATAAAAGTTATTTGTCGCTATTGGTTCGGTTTCCAGTCCGAAGACATCACTATTTTTGGTGCATAATTCTGTTAATTGATTTCTGAATTGTTCTGGAAAATTTTTCTTTAACTTTGAAAGTACTTGTTCGCTTCTATTTTCCGGATTAGTGTTATGAATATTATAATCTGTTAAATTTTCATATTTTGTTTACTTTGACCAGTTGGTCAAAATTAGTTGTGTTTAGAAGGCGAATGTATATATGTTTGGATGCTGCTATTGTTTGCAACACAAATTCCATTATGTATTTCTTGGTTTGGAACAAATATATAATCGATTACTGAATTAATGTCTATTTCTCGAATTACTTGGGATCTAGTTGGCAAAAGAACTCTATTGTTGCCAGCACTATATGTTATTGGAACATAAATAGGATAATTTAAGTTTTGAGGTCTAATTATAAACCAGTATTCACTAGTTTTGAAGTCTAATTGGCAATTGAATTTTGTAATAAAATCAATGCCTATTATTCCATCACACGGTATTGAAAAATCTGAGTCTACTAAATGAAATTCGTGTGGAATAATATATTTTGTTGATTGAAGATCTGAGTTGAGGTTGAGGTTGTTCCTTGCGATTTTATTTCACCCTGGCCGATGCCTTGTATGTTTATAATTTTGTCTTCTTGAAATTTAAAATTATCTGAATTTATTTTTAAAAGTGAGATATCTGCACCAGTATTTATTAGGAATGTGAGTTTATAGTTCGTATGGACAATACTCATGCGTTGCTGATGGTGTCGTGTTGAAGCAATATGTGAAATATTGAATCAAGACATCCCAATCAGTTTTGTCTGCAGAGATGTATGAACGCTTTTGCTTTTTATTGGAATGGCTACTAAGTATTTTGTAAGGTCACAAATTAATGTGACTATATATTCATTGCAATTTTTCGATTTAGGTAGCGGACCAACTGTATCCACTATCACTATATCGAAAGCATTCACAGGTGTTTCTGTGATAGTCAAAGAAGTTTTCGTGTGTGTCTTTTTTTTAGACATTTGGCATTTTTGACATATGACGTGTCATATTTTTCAAGTAGTAGTGTCTTTTTATTTTTGCTAGCGTTATTGTTATGCCACTGTGGCCACTGTAAAAAATATTTGTTGTATCTCGTTTTCATCTGTTATTTGGGTCACCGGCTGGAGTAGCGCTCCCCTTAAAGATTTTAATATTTCTTTGCCCATATTTATAAAGATCTATTGAAACTGATGTAAAGATATTTTTGCTTGATGCCACTTTGAGTTGGCTGATTTTTAATATACCGGCTTCTGTTTCAAGCCTTTTGACCTAAGTCGAAGATTCCATTAGTATATAAATCGCTAACTTCAATTATTGCGATTTTGTTTCCATATTTAAATGAACATTCAGATTCTGTTATTCGCAAATCACTACTTTTCGTACTTTATCATTTGTAAAGACTTCATGTACGTTGGGCTTGGATACATTTTTATGGCTTTGCCTTGGCAAAAGTTCATAATTTTCTACTGTACAGTTTTTATTTTGTCTACTTTGTCGCCTGGTAGTGACTTTCAGAACTTTATGTTGCATGTCTTTGAGTTCTCTTATAGCTATAAGTGAAATCATCTTTCCCCTTTAGGCATTCTACTGAATTCGTATTCTTCAAGCTCTAACCGCATGCGAGTAAATTTCCAGCTGGGATTAGTCATAGAAAAAAGATATGTCAATGGTCTGTGGTCCGTTTTAATAGTAAAGTGCTTGCCATAAATATATGGTCTAAAATGGGTAATTGCCCAATGAATTGCCGCTATCTCTTGTTCCGTTGTGCTCTTATTGCTTTCCCCTTTTGTAAATGAACGAGATGCATAAGCTATTGGCAGCTGAATTCCGTCACCGTTCTGAGTTAGAACCGGATATTGTAATAATGTGGGAAGCATAAGCTTTTCTTTAAGGTATTGGAATGCGTTTTGGCATTGAAAAATGAACATTTTTGTGGGTGCAACTTTAGGTTATATTTCCTACATACATTAAAAACATCAGTTAAGATTTTAATCATGTGTTTTTCGGAACATCCTATCCCCATTAAATCATCCATATAAAGGAATGCCTGAGGGGGTTCTAAGCCCGAGAATGCTATTGTCATCATTCTTTGAAATGAATTTGGTGCTATTTTAAGACCAAATGGTAATCGCGTGAAGCGATATGAGCCATTGCTCGTTAAAAAATATGTTATAATTCTTGAATTTTCTTCAAGTTCAATTTTTTGAAAACCTGACATTAAGTAAGGACATGAAAAGTATTTAGCTCTGCCCAGTTGGTTTAGAATAACATCAATTCTCGGGAGCGGGAATTTGTCAGAAAGTAATTTTTTGTTGATTTGGCGATAGTCAATTACCATTTTTTTTCTTCCGATTTGGTAATGATTTTTTCGAAACTAGCAAGAGTGGGCTATTATACTCGGATACAGACGGTTCTACGATTTTGTCGTTTATTAATTTCCCTACTTGTTTTTGGATTTCCTCAACTTGGCTATGCGGGCTTCTGTAATTTTTGATATAAATGGGTTCATCATCTTTAAGTCTTAATGTTTGTTTATAAAAGTTATTTGTCGCTATTGGTTCGGTTTCCAGTCCGAAGACATCACTATATTTGGTGCATAATTCTGTTAATTGATTTCTGAATTGTTCTGGAAAATTTTTCTTTAACTTTGAAAGTACTTGTTCGCTTCTATTTTCCGGATTAGTGTTATGAATATCATAATCTGTTAAATTTTCATATTTTGTTTACTTTGACCAGTTGGTCAAAATTAGTTGTGTTTAGAAGGCGAATGTATGTATGTTTGGATGCTGCTATTGTTTGCAACACAAATTCCATTATGTATTTCTTGGTTTGGAGCAAATATATAATCGATTACTGAATTAATGTCTATTTCTCGAATTACTTGGATTCTAGCTGGCAAAAGAACTCTATTGTTGCCAGCACTATATGTTATTGGAACATAAATAGGATAATTTAAGTTTTGAGGTCTAATTATAAACCAGTATTCACTAGTTTTGAAGTCTAATTGGCAATTGAATTTTGTAATAAAATCAATGCCTATTATTCCATCACACGGTATTGAAAAATCTGAGTCTACTAAATGAAATTCGTGTGGAATAATATATTTTGTTGATTGAAGATTTGAGTTGAGGTTGAGGTTGTTCCTTGCGATTTTATTTCACCCTGGCCGATGCCTTGTATGTTTATAATTTTGTCTTCTTGAAATTTAAAATTATCTGAATTTATTTTTAAAAGTGAGATATCTGCACCAGTATTTATTAGGAATGTGAGTTTATTTTCAGTTAAATGATTATAAAAAGTGACAAATATATTAAGACTGTAATTGATGGAATGAACCTTTGCATTTACTGATTGTTTCCTAAAGGCTTCTGAGAGTTTTCCGACGCATTTTGCGCCACTCTCACATCGTCTTCCTCCACGGTTTTTGTAATTATTGTTGTTATTGTTGTTATTACCGCCACGGTTGTAATTGTTGTGGTTGTAATTTCTGCCACGATTACAACCTTGGCCTCCTCTGTTATTGTTATTTGCACCTCGTCGATAATACAGGACAGTGTTTGGCTGTCCAGTTGCTTCTCTGCAATTATTTACTAATTTGGATATAGCATCATTCATTGTATTGAAGTTACCAGCTTGCAAGATATGTTTTACCTTATCAACCGTGCAATTCTTAATCAATGCTTTGACTGCATGCTGAGTGGAATAACTTCTGGCTAACTCTAGGGTTAAACTAAAGACAATATAAACACTAAGATGAGTAACGCCCATATATTTGAATGCGACGCAAAATTTCTACCCTGGCCTTTCATCTGGCCTTTGAGGCTTCGTACGGCATGCCTGCCGACTGGTTGTTCGTTGTTCGAGCTACGAAGTTAGTCGCCAGCCTGCCTTCAGCAAAGCTGGTCGATGCTGCTTTGCGTGGCTTCGTTTTCGAAGTACATTGAGCGAAAAAGCTTAGAGCTTACGATCGACGCAAATTGCTTGTGCTTTATCCATGAAATGTATGCTTTATTTAAATGATATATTACCCTAGGTATTAACGAATAATTTCATAGGAAAATTTAAGAACTTATATAATAAGAAGAACGCAATAACTATGTTAAGAAAATAGCACACATAGATTGATTTCTCTTTTCTTTTTGGACAGTGTATGCTCGAGAAAAGTTCTTGTCTCAGCCAATAGTGCGTGCACCTTTCG
Organism: Drosophila virilis; assembly: GCF_030788295.1. NCBI lineage: Eukaryota > Metazoa > Arthropoda > Insecta > Diptera > Drosophilidae > Drosophila > Drosophila virilis. Next base: position 156,843 of record NW_027212872.1, on the reverse strand, counting down.
TTGTATGCGTGAATTATACATGCATAAGAACTATAAAGTATGTATGTATGTGTTGTTATTCACAAGCCAGAGCCTTTAGCTGGCAAGAAATTAATTTTGTTAATTTTCTAGCGCAGATCATGACCTATCCCAAATTTGTGTTGATATATGAATGCATTTTGTGTACTGAGGTTAGCTTACATAATTGGTTTACATAATTTCTTTAAATTAAATTAATATTATTTTTATTCTCCAATTAAGAAATAAAAGAGTGCAAAAAAATACAATTAAATTTCAAGTCGACTCGCAGGCCATATTTACTCCATTCTTAGTTGAGAGTGATTGACGTGTTTTACTTGTGCTCCAAGATTTTTATATATTTTTGCGCTTTTATCCTGCTTTTTATTTAAAAATTTTGCATTTTTCGGTGTTTTATTAAAAAAAGCTTTTATAAACTGTGCAAAGTGTTATCTGTTGTGCAGCGTAAGTCTGTTAATTATTGCATTTTATAAAACGCGGCGTCAGTTCCGTGTTTGTTGTTATTGCCTGTTTTGATTCTTTTGCCTTGGTGCTCCCCTGTGCATACACTTGTTTGTGCGTGTGTTCGCTGCATACTTTCTGCTTGTGCATCGCGCTCTCGCAAATTTTTTTTCTATTGCTTTTCGCACCAAACAATTTGTTTGTGTATGAATAATTGTTTTTTGAGTGTTTACTTGCTCTATCTTGTGCACCGTTTTCGTTTCGATTCTGGGAATATGATGCATGCTAAATATGCAGGTCTCACTGGGCGTGATTGGGACAAGATCGCTGCTGTTGCCAAGAAGGGCTGCGGTGGCTTGCGTTGGTCGTGCCCAGAATGCATCGACAATTAAATTGATTTCTCCAGAATGTATAATTCTGTGAGAAGTCAATTCTTAAAATTAAATAATGTGGCTAAGCAGCTCTCGAGTAATTTTGACTCGAGTTTCGAGTTGCTTGGCAAATATAAATTTGAGTCCCCAACCAATCGCCGGTTGGATCCTCAACTTTTGCAATTGACCTCTATGTCTGTTCAGACACCTACAACTTTCTTGTCCCTTCCTAGCAACTTGGAGGTATCTCCAATGTTGTCTTTATCGCCTTCTCCAAGCGACTGTCCAATTACCACTGTTTCAACCCCTGTACTAGTCCAAGTAGAGCCCGTACCTGATCCCGTCCCAATTAATCAAACTGGCTCAGCCCCGTCAGCTCCTGGCCGCAAAGGTAGACCTGCGCAGCCCCTCGTTGGCAAGCTTTTTGTGTCTCGACTTTCGTCGGACACCACTTCTGAGTCATTGGCAGCCTATATTGCTAGCAAATCTTCTGATTACTTGTATTACTTGTATTATTCACACGTGCGTGATAATGACCTATTAATGGTGTTGGGTGATTTTAATTTGCCGAACATCTCTTGGTCATTATTCACTGCTGCAAATTATCTAGTGCCCTCAGCACAGCACGATTTTATAGACTGCATGCTTGATCTTTTGTTCTTTCAAATCAATTCAATTTCTAATCATATGAATAGAACACTTGATCTTGTATTTGTTAACGACTACCTTATTTCTAATGTGTCTAGGTCCCCTCCTTTATCTCTTCCTGAGGATGTCTATCATACAACTTTAGAGATTGCAATGCTAAATTGTAATCCTTTCATTTAGTGCTCATCAGCCAATAAGCCCCGCTATTGCTTTCGCAAAGGAAATTATTCTTTGCTGAATCAGCTTATTTATTCAACCGATTGGTCTTTCTTATATGACTCAGTTGATATGAATACAGCCATTAATTTTTTTTATATCACCCTAAACTCCCTCTTAGATGTGTGTATTCCTAAGTCAATTCCTTCGACTAGCTGTTAGCTGTTGTAAATAATCCGGATCGAAAGAAACTTCCAGATAAATTTCTGTAGAATTGCTGAGTCGTTGCGGGAGTGTTTATGCTTTTCACCAAAATTCTTTCTTTGACTTAAGAAAAACACGTTTGTTCACTCTTTAGGTTATTTGTTGTATGTATTTTCTGATTCTATGTTACAATGTTTTAGTGTAAGTGTAAGTGTTAGTGGTGAATACGTTTTGTTCTGGTTCCGGAGTCAGAACCAACTTCATTTAACTAGCGACTGCTAAATACACTTCTTGTGTGAACAGAATGTATACGCCACACCTCCCTTTTTAAAGAAATAACGTAACATTATATTTTTGTATATTATAGTTTTGTATTTTATAAGATTGTAAAATGTATTAAAATAATTAAAAACGAGAAAGACCCCTTGCAAACCCAACCTTCTCATAATGCTTATAGTTCTTTGCCCGTATCTAAGAAGCACAGGGTTAGTAGTGCCAGGGTAGTTAATGCCGAGTTTGGTCAAGATATCTTGATAAACCAAAAATGTTATATTTAAAAACCTACTTTTCGACCTATCGTTCCTATGGCAGATATATGATATATTAGTCCGATGTAAATAAGATAGTAATGTCCGATATTCAAGTTTATATTTAATAATAATAATGAGGCACGTCAGTGCTCTTGAACTTTACTTTTTACGAATGAGTTTTATTCAAAGTAAAATATTGCGCTTAACCTATGGATACATGTATATTCTTATGCTGTTATTGGTTAACAGCTACAAAGAGAGGGAGAGTGAGTAGCTTGCATATTCCTGTGTTAGTGAGATTATATGTTGCTCATGGTATGCGCTCAGTCGGAGCGTGGGAAATGCAGCGTGGGCATAAACGGTCAGCTAGAGAGGCTTGTGAACTGCGCTGCGTAATATGAGCCAGAGCCAATATATAAAGCTCTGGGCTTGTTTAATGTATAATTGTTATCGTATGCGACAAAGTGCCGCATACTTTATATTTGTATATAGGGTGTTCTTTTAAGGCACCTCCCTTTTTAGTAGTTATTTAATGAAATTAATTATTTTAAACAAAAATTTGTTTGTATACAATTTTTTTTATAGAATAATAAAATGTAATAAAAAGAAATGAAATCATGAAAAATATTCATGGATTATCCAATATATCTTGGTATGGCCTTACTAAATATGATTATAAAATAAAAATTTTTAGTCTATCCTTATGAACTTTTTGTTTCTTATTCTTACTATCTTTAATGTAAATGTTATCAATATCTTCTATTTATTCTACTATATTTGGTCCTAAATATACCGGGTCTAATTTGTGGCCTGCTTCATTTCTTATAAGTACTTTATCTCCAATTTTTCGATTTAGGTAGCGGACCAACTGTATCCACTATCACTATATCGAAAGCATTCACAGGTGTTTCTGTGATAGTCAAATAAGCTTTCGTGTGAGTCTTTTTTTTAGACATTTGGCATTTTTGACATATGACGTGTCATATTTTTCAAGTAGTAGTGTCTTTTTATTTTTGCTAGCGTTATTGTTATGCCACTGTGGCCACTGTAAAAAATATTTGCTGTATCTCGTTTTCATCTGTTATTTGGGTCACCGGCTGGAGTAGTGCTCCCCTTAAAGATTTTAATATTTCTTTGCCCATATTTATAAAGATCTATTGAAACTGATGTAAAGATATTTTTGCTCGATGCCACTTTGAGTTGGCTGATTTTTAATATACCGGCTTCTGTTTCAAGCCTTTTGACCTAAGTCGAAGATTCTATTAGTATATAAATCGCTAACTTCAATTATTGCGATTTTGTTTCCATATTTAAATGAACATTCAGATTCTGTTATGCGCATATCACTACTTTTCGTACTTCATCATTTGTAAAGACTTCATGTACGTTGGGCTTGGATACATTTTTATGGCTTTGCCTTGGCAAAAGTTCATAATTTTCTACTGTACAGTTTTTATTTTGTCTACTTTGTCGCCTGGTAGTGACTTTCAGAACTTTATGTTGCATGTCTTTGAGTTCTCTTATAGCTATAAGTGAAATCATCTTTCCCCTTTAGGAATTCTACTGAATTCGTATTCTTCAAGCTCTAACCGCATGCTAGTAAATTTCGAGCTGGGATTAGTCATAGAAAAAAGATATGTCAATGGTCTGTGGTCCGTTTTAATAGTAAAGTGCTTGCCATAAATATATGGTCTAAAATGGGTAATTGCCCAATGAATTGCCGCTATCTCTTGTTCCGTTGTGCTCTTATTGCTTTCCCCTTTTGTAAATGAACGAGATGCATAAGCTATTGGCAGCTGAATTCCGTCACCGTTCTGAGTTAGAACCGGATATTGTAATAATGTGCAAAATTTCTACCCTGGCCTTTCATCTGGCCTTTGAGGCTTCGTACGGCATGCCTGCCGACTGGTTGTTCGTTGTTCGAGCTACGAAGTTAGTCGCCAGCCTGCCTTCAGCAAAGCTGGTCGATGCTGCTTTGCGTGGCTTCGTTTTCGAAGTACATTGAGCGAAAAAGCTTAGAGCTTACGATCGACGCAAATTGCTTGTGCTTTATCCATGAAATGTATGCTTTATTTAAATGATATATTACCCTAGGTATTAACGAATAATTTCACAGGAAAATTTAAGAACTTATATAATAAGAAGAACGCAATAACTATGTTAAGAAAATAGCACACATAGATTGATTTCTCTTTTCTTTTTGGACAGTGTATGCTCGAGAAAAGTTCTTGTCTCAGCCAATAGTGCGTGCACCTTTCGTTGTATGCGTGAATTATACATGCATAAGAACTATAAAGTATGTATGTATGTGTTGTTATTCACAAGCCAGAGCCTTTAGCTGGCAAGAAATTAATTTTGTTAATTTTCTAGCGCAGATCATGACCTATCCCAAATTTGTGTTGATATATGAATGCATTTTGTGTACTGAGGTTAGCTTACATAATTGGTTTACATAATTTCTTTAAATTAAATTAATATTATTTTTATTCTCCAATTAAGAAATAAAAGAGTGCAAAAAAATACAATTAAATTTCAAGTCGACTCGCAGGCCATATTTACTCCATTCTTAGTTGAGAGTGATTGACGTGTTTTACTTGTGCTCCAAGATTTTTATATATTTTTGCGCTTTTATCCTGCTTTTTATTTAAAAATTTTGCATTTTTCGGTGTTTTATTAAAAAAAGCTTTTATAAACTGTGCAAAGTGTTATCTGTTGTGCAGCGTAAGTCTGTTAATTATTGCATTTTATAAAACGCGGCGTCAGTTCCGTGTTTGTTGTTATTGCCTGTTTTGATTCTTTTGCCTTGGTGCTCCCCTGTGCATACACTTGTTTGTGCGTGTGTTCGCTGCATACTTTCTGCTTGTGCATCGCGCTCTCGCAAATTTTTTTTCTATTGCTTTTCGCACCAAACAATTTGTTTGTGTATGAATAATTGTTTTTTGAGTGTTTACTTGCTCTATCTTGTGCACCGTTTTCGTTTCGATTCTGGGAATATGATGCATGCTAAATATGCAGGTCTCACTGGGCGTGATTGGGACAAGATCGCTGCTGTTGCCAAGAAGGGCTGCGGTGGCTTGCGTTGGTCGTGCCCAGAATGCATCGACAATTAAATTGATTTCTCCAGAATGTATAATTCTGTGAGAAGTCAATTCTTAAAATTAAATAATGTGGCTAAGCAGCTCTCGAGTAATTTTGACTCGAGTTTCGAGTTGCTTGGCAAATATAAATTTGAGTCCCCAACCAATCGCCGGTTGGATCCTCAACTTTTGCAATTGACCTCTATGTCTGTTCAGACACCTACAACTTTCTTGTCCCTTCCTAGCAACTTGGAGGTATCTCCAATGTTGTCTTTATCGCCTTCTCCAAGCTACTGTCCAATTACCACTGTTTCAACCCCTGTACTAGTCCAAGTAGAGCCCGTACCTGATCCCGTCCCAATTAATCAAACTGGCTCAGCCCCGTCAGCTCCTGGCCGCAAAGGTAGACCTGCGCAGCCCCTCGTTGGCAAGCTTTTTGTGTCTCGACTTTCGTCGGACACCACTTCTGAGTCATTGGCAGCCTATATTGCTAGCAAATCTTCTGATTACTTGTATTACTTGTATTATTCACACGTGCGTGATAATGACCTATTAATGGTGTTGGGTGATTTTAATTTGCCGAACATCTCTTGGTCATTATTCACTGCTGCAAATTATCTAGTGCCCTCAGCACAGCACGATTTTATAGACTGCATGCTTGATCTTTTGTTCTTTCAAATCAATTCAATTTCTAATCATATGAATAGAACACTTGATCTTGTATTTGTTAACGACTACCTTATTTCTAATGTGTCTAGGTCCCCTCCTTTATCTCTTCCTGAGGATGTCTATCATACAACTTTAGAGATTGCAATGCTAAATTGTAATCCTTTCATTTAGTGCTCATCAGCCAATAAGCCCCGCTATTGCTTTCGCAAAGGAAATTATTCTTTGCTGAATCAGCTTATTTATTCAACCGATTGGTCTTTCTTATATGACTCAGTTGATATGAATACAGCCATTAATTTTTTTTATATCACCCTAAACTCCCTCTTAGATGTGTGTATTCCTAAGTCAATTCCTTCGACTAGCTGTTAGCTGTTGTAAATAATCCGGATCGAAAGAAACTTCCAGATAAATTTCTGTAGAATTGCTGAGTCGTTGCGGGAGTGTTTATGCTTTTCACCAAAATTCTTTCTTTGACTTAAGAAAAACACGTTTGTTCACTCTTTAGGTTATTTGTTGTATGTATTTTCTGATTCTATGTTACAATGTTTTAGTGTAAGTGTAAGTGTTAGTGGTGAATACGTTTTGTTCTGGTTCCGGAGTCAGAACCAACTTCATTTAACTAGCGACTGCTAAATACACTTCTTGTGTGAACAGAATGTATACGCCACACCTCCCTTTTTAAAGAAATAACGTAAAATTATATTTTTGTATATTATAGTTTTGTATTTTATAAGATTGTAAAATGTATTAAAATAATTAAAAACGAGAAAGACCCCTTGCAAACCCAACCTTCTCATAATGCTTATAGTTCTTTGCCCGTATCTAAGAAGCACAGGGTTAGTAGTGCCAGGGTAGTTAATGCCGAGTTTGGTCAAGATATCTTGATAAACCAAAAATGTTATATTTAAAAACCTACTTTTCGACCTATCGTTCCTATGGCAGATATATGATATATTAGTCCGATGTAAATAAGATAGTAATGTCCGATATTCAAGTTTATATTTAAGAATAATAATGAGGCACGTCAGTGCTCTTGAACTTTACTTTTTACGAATGAGTTTTATTCAAAGTAAAATATTTCGCTTAACCTATGGATACATGTATATTCTTATGCTGTTATTGGTTAACAGCTACAAAGAGAGGGAGAGTGAGTAGCTTGCATATTCCTGTGTTAGTGAGATTATATGTTGCTCATGGTATGCGCTCAGTCGGAGCGTGGGAAATGCAGCGTGGGCATAAACGGTCAGCTAGAGAGGCTTGTGAACTGCGCTGCGTAATATGAGCCAGAGCCAATATATAAAGCTCTGGGCTTGTTTAATGTATAATTGTTATTGTATGCGACAAAGTGCCGCATACTTTATATTTGTATATAGGGTGTTCTTTTAAGGCACCTCCCTTTTTAGTAGTTATTTAATGAAATTAATTATTTTAAACAAAAATTTGTTTGTATACAATTTTTTTTATAGAATAATAAAATGTAATAAAAAGAAAATGAAATCATGAAAAATATTCATGGATTATCCAATATATCTTGGTATGGCCTTACTAAATATGATTATAAAATAAAAATTTTTAGTCTATCCTTATGAACTTTTTGTTTCTTATTCTTACTATCTTTAATGTAAATGTTATCAATATCTTCTATTTATTCTACTATATTTGGTCCTAAATATACCGGGTCTAATTTGTGGCCTGCTTCATTTCTTATAAGTACTTTATCTCCAATTTTTCGATTTAGGTAGCGGACCAACTGTATCCACTATCACTATATCGAAAGCATTCACAGGTGTTTCTGTGATAGTCAAAGAAGCTTTCGTGTGAGTCTTTTTTTTAGACATTTGGCATTTTTGACATATGACGTGTCATATTTTTCAAGTAGTAGTGTCTTTTTATTTTTGCTAGCGTTATTGTTATGCCACTGTGGCCACTGTAAAAAATATTTGCTGTATCTCGTTTTCATCTGTTATTTGGGTCACCGGCTGGAGTAGTGCTCCCCTTAAAGATTTTAATATTTCTTTGCCCATATTTATAAAGATCTATTGAAACTGATGTAAAGATATTTTTGCTCGATGCCACTTTGAGTTGGCTGATTTTTAATATACCGGCTTCTGTTTCAAGCCTTTTGACCTAAGTCGAAGATTCTATTAGTATATAAATCGCTAACTTCAATTATTGCGATTTTGTTTCCATATTTAAATGAACATTCAGATTCTGTTATGCGCAAATCACTACTTTTCGTACTTCATCATTTGTAAAGACTTCATGTACGTTGGGCTTGGATACATTTTTATGGCTTTGCCTTGGCAAAAGTTCATAATTTTCTACTGTACAGTTTTTATTTTGTCTACTTTGTCGCCTGGTAGTGACTTTCAGAACTTTATGTTGCATGTCTTTGAGTTCTCTTATAGCTATAAGTGAAATCATCTTTCCCCTTTAGGAATTCTACTGAATTCGTATTCTTCAAGCTCTAACCGCATGCTAGTAAATTTCGAGCTGGGATTAGTCATAGAAAAAAGATATGTCAATGGTCTGTGGTCCGTTTTAATAGTAAAGTGCTTGCCATAAATATATGGTCTAAAATGGGTAATTGCCCAATGAATTGCCGCTATCTCTTGTTCCGTTGTGCTCTTATTGCTTTCCCCTTTTGTAAATGAACGAGATGCATAAGCTATTGGCAGCTGAATTCCGTCACCGTTCTGAGTTAGAACCGGATATTGTAATAATGTGGGAAGCATAAGCTTTTCTTTAAGGTATTGGAATGCGTTTTGGCATTGAAAAATGAACATTTTTGTGGGTGCAACTTTAGGTTATATTTCCTACATACATTAAAAAAATCAGTTAAGATTTTAATCATGTGTTTTTCGGAACATCCTATCCCCATTAAATCATCCATATAAAGGAATGCCTGAGGGGGTTCTAAGCCCGAGAATGCTATTGTCATCATTCTTTGAAATGAATTTGGTGCTATTTTAAGACCAAATGGTAATCGCGTGAAGCGATATGAGCCATTGCTCGTTAAAAAATATGTTATAATTCTTGAATTTTCTTCAAGTTCAATTTTTTGAAAACCTGACATTAAGTAAGGACATGAAAAGTATTTAGCTCTGCCCAGTTGGTTTAGAATAACATCAATTCTCGGGAGCGGGAATTTGTCAGAAAGTAATTTTTTGTTGATTTGGCGATAGTCAATTACCATTTTTTTTCTTCCGATTTGGTAATGATTTTTTCGGAACTAGCAAGAGTGGGCTATTATACTCGGATACAGACGGTTCTACGATTTTGTCGTTTATTAATTTCCCTACTTGTTTTTGGATTTCCTCAACTTGGCTATGCGGGCTTCTGTAATTTTTGATATAAATGGGTTCATCATCTTTAAGTCTTAATGTTTGTTTATAAAAGTTATTTGTCGCTATTGGTTCGGTTTCCAGTCCGAAGACATCACTATATTTGGTGCATAATTCTGTTAATTGATTTCTGAATTGTTCTGGAAAATTTTTCTTTAACTTTGAAAGTACTTGTTCGCTTCTATTTTCCGGATTAGTGTTATGAATATTATAATCTGTTAAATTTTCATATTTTGTTTACTTTGACCAGTTGGTCAAAATTAGTTGTGTTTAGAAGGCGAATGTATATATGTTTGGATGCTGCTATTGTTTGCAACACAAATTCCATTATGTATTTCTTGGTTTGGAACAAATATATAATCGATTACTGAATTAATGTCTATTTCTCGAATTACTTGGGATCTAGTTGGCAAAAGAACTCTATTGTTGCCAGCACTATATGTTATTGGAACATAAATAGGATAATTTAAGTTTTGAGGTCTAATTATAAACCAGTATTCACTAGTTTTGAAGTCTAATTGGCAATTGAATTTTGTAATAAAATCAATGCCTATTATTCCATCACACGGTATTGAAAAATCTGAGTCTACTAAATGAAATTCGTGTGGAATAATATATTTTGTTGATTGAAGATCTGAGTTGAGGTTGAGGTTGTTCCTTGCGATTTTATTTCACCCTGGCCGATGCCTTGTATGTTTATAATTTTGTCTTCTTGAAATTTAAAATTATCTGAATTTATTTTTAAAAGTGAGATATCTGCACCAGTATTTATTAGGAATGTGAGTTTATAGTTCGTATGGACAATACTCATGCGTTGCTGATGGTGTCGTGTTGAAGCAATATGTGAAATATTGAATCAAGACATCCCAATCAGTTTTGTCTGCAGAGATGTATGAACGCTTTTGCTTTTTATTGGAATGGCTACTAAGTATTTTGTAAGGTCACAAATTAATGTGACTATATATTCATTGCAATTTTTCGATTTAGGTAGCGGACCAACTGTATCCACTATCACTATATCGAAAGCATTCACAGGTGTTTCTGTGATAGTCAAAGAAGTTTTCGTGTGTGTCTTTTTTTTTAGACATTTGGCATTTTTGACATATGACGTGTCATATTTTTCAAGTAGTAGTGTCTTTTTATTTTTGCTAGCGTTATTGTTATGCCACTGTGGCCACTGTAAAAAATATTTGTTGTATCTCGTTTTCATCTGTTATTTGGGTCACCGGCTGGAGTAGCGCTCCCCTTAAAGATTTTAATATTTCTTTGCCCATATATATAAAGATCTATTGAAACTGATGTAAAGATATTTTAGCTCGATGCCACTTTGAGTTGGCTGATTTTTAATATACCGGCTTCTGTTTCAAGCCTTTTGACCTAAGTCGAAGATTCCATTAGTATATAAATCGCTAACTTCAATTATTGCGATTTTGTTTCCATATTTAAATGAACATTCAAATTCTGTTATTCGCAAATCACTACTTTTCGTACTTCATCATTTGTAAAGACTTCATGTACGTTGGGCTTGGATACATTTTTATGGCTTTGCCTTGGCAAAAGTTCATAATTTTCTACTGTACAGTTTTTATTTTGTCTACTTTGTCGCCTGGTAGTGACTTTCAGAACTTTATTTTTTTTTTTTTTTTTTATTTATTTATTTATTAATGGTCGACAAAACGAGTGTCTTCCTCATTATTCAAAATTGTATAATATAATTATATGCTAAAAGCCTAGTTAAAGGATACAATTTTCTAAATAGCATCACCGACCGATGGAGGTGTTTTATTTGCCAGTCCGGCCAGCTGTGCCCCTTTTCACAGCTAATTTTGTCAGTGACGCCATTAGAGCCTACATCTAAGCAGAAGGTTGTAAGTAGGAAAAAAGTGATCTCAAGTGAAATTAAAAATAATCTTAATTTGCTATATTAATAAAGAAAATACAATAAATAGGAAAAAAGAAAGTAAGAAAATTGTTAATAAAGTAAAGCAATGTAAGTTAGACAAAGAGTGTTAAGTGGATAGGACAAAGAGAAAAGTAATGGGAAATCGCCGACACGGTGGGGGAAAATTTTTCAGCCTGTCCGGCTAGCTATGCCCCTGCTCATAGCTGGGAATGGTCAGCGACTTCCCGAAGGTATACTGAAAGCAACGATTTTATTAGGGGTAGAGACAGTTCGGTAGAGAAAACGTGATGTAAACTATTATAATTTTTACATAGCACGCGAAAAGAATTGTGCATAGCGTAATCAGTTGTGCACGTAGATAGTAATAAGGGGCGATAATTTCTGGTTGGTCTAGCCGGAACAGAGAATTGAAGACGCCCTAGCAGAAAAGGAGAATCAATGTCGCCAATAATCAACTTATGTAGAAGGACAACACCGAGAATTGTCCTACGGTTGATTAACGACGGAAGGTTGAGAAGAAGCAGTCTGCTGGAGTAGGACGGCAACCGAAGATTAGGGTCCCAATTTAAACCTCGTAAGGCAAAAAGCAGAAATTGCTTCTGAACAGATTCAATACGATCCTGGCTGTTGATATACTGTGGAGACCAGATGCAAGAGCAGTATTCAAGGATAGGGCGAACAAGAGAGATGTACAGAAGTTTTGTTATAAAAGGATCGTTAAACTCTTTAGACCATCGTTTAATGAATCCAAGTACACCTTTTGCCTCATTAACAATGGTATCTATATGAAGATTGAAACAGAGTTTAGAATCAAAAATAACGCCTAGATCCTTAACTGTTAGTATACGTTGCAAAGGGATATTGTCGATTGTATAACTGACAAGATAAGGTGTAGTACGATTAAAAGTCATAAACATACACTTTGAACAATTTAGATGCAATTGATTGGCCGAACCCCAAAGTTGCATAGCGTTCAAATCGTCTTGTAGACGAGAATGATGTAGGGGGTTGGTGTATGATAGAAAAAGTTTGACATCGTCCGCATACATGAGTACACGAGCATGTGATATAACAGAGGGAAGATCATTTATAAAAAGTGTAAAGAGTAAAGGTCCAAGATGACTACCTTGAGGAACACCAGAAGTAACGTGAACCCTTTTAGAGGTAGTCAACCTCAGTATTACTCTTTGGGTCCTACCTTTTAAATAAGAATTAATCCAAAGTAAAAGGGACAGAGGGAAACCTATTCGGTCAAGTTTAAAAAGTAAAATGTCATGGTGCACAGAGTCAAACGCCTTACTGAAGTCAGTGTAAATGACATCAGTTTGCATTTTCGAAAGGAAAGCATCATTTACCAAGGAAGTAAACTCAAGCAGATTGGTCGTAGTTGACCGATTCTTTACGAATCCATGTTGAACAGGGGAAACAACTGATTTGCAGAAATGCTGCAAATTCGAAGTGATTATTTTTTCAAATAATTTAGGAATAGCAGACAGTTTTGCAATGCCCCTGTAATTTTGTATATCAGACTTCCCACCTTTCTTGTGAAGAGGAATGATATAAGATTCTTTCCAAAGAGATGGAAAGACAGAAGTTTCAAGGGATAGATTAAAAAGCTTTAGCAATGGATAGAAAAGGGAAGAACTACACTCCTTGAGTAGACAACTAGGAATATTGTCCGGCCCAGGAGAGTAAGAAGATTTTAGAGAGTTTATAGCTAATAGGAGAGAGGAGTGTGAAATAATGGGGGGAGGTATAGAACTAGTGGAGGAAATAGTATAAGGGTAAGAATTAGTATTAGGACAGACTGAAGAGTAAGTTGATTGGAAAAAATTAGCAAAGAGGTTAGCAGAATCAGTGTCATTGCTAGCTTTATCCATCCCAAGAAAAAAAGAAGATGGCAAACTTGAAGACTTACGCTTCAAGTTTACAAAATTATAAAACTGTCTCGGATTTCGGGCGAATTGCCTTTTACAACGAATTAGATAATTCTCATAGCATTGAGAATTAAGAAGAAAGAAGTTCGACTTGGCTATGGAATATTTAGCCAAGTCTGTACACGAACCAGACTTTTTAAACTTTTTAAAATATTTGGATTTTACATTTTTTAGGTGTGATAATCTGGGAGTAAACCAGGGTGGTTTTGAAAAAGTAGTCGAAGGAATTGACTTAGGAATACACACATCTAAGAGGGAGTTTAGGGTGATATAAAAAGAATTAATAGCTGTATTCATATCAACTGAGTCATATAAGAAAGACCAATCGGTTGAATAAATAAGCTGATTCAGCAAGGAATAATTTCCTTTGCGAAAGCAATAGCGGGGCTTATTGGCTGATGAGCACGAAATGGAAGGATTACAATTTAGCATTGCAATCTCTAAAGTTGGATGATAGACATCCTCAGGAAGAGATAAAAGAGGTGACCTAGACACATTAGAAATAAGGTAGTCGTTAACAAATACAAGGTCAAGTGTTCTATTCATATGATTAGAAATTGAATTGATTTGAAACAACGAAAGATCAAGCATGCAGTCTAAAAAATCGTGCTGTGCTGAGGGCACTAGATAATTTTCAGCAGTGAATAATGACCAAGAGATGTTCGGCAAATTAAAATCACCCAACACCAATAATAGGTCATTATCACGCACGTGTGAAGAAACTTCTTTAATACAAGTAATATGATTCATATAAACTTGGATATCAGAAGAAGGTGGGACATAAGAGCATGTTACATAGATATTCCGTGTAGGAAAAGACACCTTAACTGAGACAATCTCAGCGTCAGTAGGCGTACTAAAACAGAAAAGTTCAGACTGGAGAGTGGCTTTAACGGCAATTAACACCCCACCACCTCGAGTCGGCCGATCATTTCTAAACAAAATAAAGTTATTCGGTAATATCTCAAAATCAGATATGGTTGAGTTTAACCATGTTTCTGAAAATGCTATTATGTCCGAATCGAAGGAAGTGCTGGCAATAAAAAGATTTTTCAGCTTTGAAGTGAGACCTCTGACATTCTGATAATGAATAAAGATTTGGTCAGAAGATGAAGCTAGTTTTTTGGGGCAGAAATGGTACCCTGTATTGAAGGGACTGGAAGGGTGACAGGCTGGTTACGCTTTTTAGGCTTGAACTCATGAACAATCATGTGTGGTGGCCAAAATTTGGGATCACAAATGATTGGGAACATATCATGTGAAACATTTATTTTGAATGATGATATTTCACGAGGGGTGGAGAAATTAAATTTAGTTATTGACACGCTAGCAGAAGATTTGCTAGCAATATAGGCTGCCAATGACTCAGAAGTGGTGTCCGACGAAAGTCGAGACACAAAAACTTGCCTACGAGGGGCAACTACCGTTAAAGTAGGCGCTGATGGGGCTGTAGGTAATACAGGAGTTGGAGGAGCTAGCGAGGCACAATGATTGCTTTTAACAATCTGCGCAAGATTGCGCGCAGGTCTACCTTTGCGGCCAGGAGCTGACGGGGCTGAGGCAGTTTGATTAATTAGGACGGAATCAAGTACGGGCTCTACTGGGTCAAGTACAGGGCTTGAAGCCGGGGTAATTGGACAGTCGCTTGGAGAAGGCGATAAAGACAACATTGGAGATACCTCCAAGTTGCTAGGAAGAGACAAGAAAGTCGTAGGTGTCTGAACAGACGTAGAGGGCAATTGCAAAAGTTGAGGCTCCAACCGGCGATTGGTTGGGGACTCAAATTTATATTTGCCTAGCAACTCGAAACTCGAGTCAAAATTACTCGAGAGCTGCTTAGCCACATTATTTAATTTTAAGAATTGACTTCTCACAGAATTATAGATTCTGGAGAATTCAATTTGCTTGTCGATGCATTCTGGGCACAAACAACGCAAGCCACCGCAGCCCTTCTTGACAATAGCAGCGATCTTGTCGCAGTCACGCCCAGTGAGACCTGCACATTTAGCATGCATCATATTCTCACACAGCCAGCAATTAACAAATTGCGGCAGTGCAGAATCGTCAGCCTGCTTGAACGTGCACGGTTTCTTACAGCACGACATAATTATTAAATGCACAAGCAACTTGCGAGAGCGCAGAGCAAAACGAAACGAAAGCGGTGCACAAGTAAACACTCAAAAAACAATTATTCGTACACAAACAAATTGTTTGGTGCGAAAAGCAATAGAAAGAATTTTGTGAATGCGCGATGCACAAGCAGAAAGTATGCAGCGAACACACGCACAAACAAGTGTATGCACAGGGGAGCACAAAGGCAAAAGACTTAAAACAGCCAATAACAACAAACACGGAACTGACGCCGCGTTTTATAAAATGTAATAATTAACACGCTGCACAACAGATGACACTTTGCACAGTTTATAAAAGCTTTTTAAATAAAGCAACGAAAATGAAAAATTTTGAAATATAAAGCAGGATAAAAGCGCAAAAATATATAAAAATCTTGGAGCACAAGTAAAACACGTCAATCACTCTCAACTGAGAACACTCTCTTATGTTGCATGTCTTTGAGTTCTCTTATAGCTATAAGTGAAATCATCTTTCCCCTTTAGGCATTCTACTGAATTCGTATTCTTCAAGCTCTAACCGCATGCGAGTAAATTTCGAGCTGGGATTAGTCATAGAAAAAAGATATGTCAATGGTCTGTGGTCCGTTTTAATAGTAAAGTGCTTGCCATAAATATATGGTCTAAAATGGGTAATTGCCCAATGAATTGCCGCTATCTCTTGTTCCGTTGTGCTCTTATTGCTTTCCCCTTTTGTAAATGAACGAGATGCATAAGCTATTGGCAGCTGAATTCCGTCACCGTTCTGAGTTAGAACCGGATATTGTAATAATGTGGGAAGCATAAGCTTTTCTTTAAGGTATTGGAATGCGTTTTGGCATTGAAAAATGAACATTTTTGTGGGTGCAACTATAGGTTATATTTCCTAAATACATTAAAAACATCAGTTAAGATTTTAATCATGTGTTTTTCGGAACATCCTATCCCCATTAAATCATCCATATAAAGGAATGCCTGAGGGGGTTCTAAGCCCGAGAATGCTATTGTCATCATTCTTTGAAATGAATTTGGTGCTATTTTAAGACCAAATGGTAATCGCGTGAAGCGATATGAGCCATTGCTCGTTAAAAAATATGTTATAATTCTTGAATTTTCTTCAAGTTCAATTTTTTGAAAACCTGACATTAAGTAAGGACATGAAAAGTATTTAGCTCTGCCCAGTTGGTTTAGAATAACATCAATTCTCGGGAGCGGGAATTTGTCAGAACGTAATTTTTTGTTGATTTGGCGATAGTCAATTACCATTTTTTTTCTTCCGATTTGGTAATGATTTTTTCGGAACTAGCAAGAGTGGGCTATTATACTCGGATACAGACGGTTCTACGATTTTGTCGTTTATTAATTTCCCTACTTGTTTTTGGATTTCCTCAACTTGGCTATGCGGGCTTCTGTAATTTTTGATATAAATGGGTTCATCATCTTTAAGTCTTAATGTTTGTTTATAAAAGTTATTTGTCGCTATTGGTTCGGTTTCCAGTCCGAAGACATCACTATATTTGGTGCATAATTCTGTTAATTGATTTCTGAATTGTTCTGGAAAATTTTTCTTTAACTTTGAAAGTACTTGTTCGCTTCTATTTTCCGGATTAGTGTTATGAATATCATAATCTGTTAAATTTTCATATTTTGTTTACTTTGACCAGTTGGTCAAAATTAGTTGTGTTTAGAAGGCGAATGTATGTATGTTTGGATGCTGCTATTGTTTGCAACACAAATTCCATTATGTATTTCTTGGTTTGGAGCAAATTTATAATCGATTACTGAATTAATGTCTATTTCTCGAATTACTTGGGATCTAGCTGGCAAAAGAACTCTATTGTTGCCAGCACTATATGTTATTGGAACATAAATAGGATAATTTAAGTTTTGAGGTCTAATTATAAACCAGTATTCACTAGTTTTGAAGTCTAATTGGCAATTGAATTTTGTAATAAAATCAATGCCTATTATTCCATCACACGGTATTGAAAAATCTGAGTCTACTAAATGAAATTCGTGTGGAATAATATATTTTGTTGATTGAAGATTTGAGTTGAGGTTGAGGTTGTTCCTTGCGATTTTATTTCACCCTGGCCGATGCCTTGTATGTTTATAATTTTGTCTTCTTGAAATTTAAAATTATCTGAATTTATTTTTAAAAGTGAGATATCTGCACCAGTATTTATTAGGAATGTGAGTTTATTTTCAGTTAAATGATTATAAAAAGTGACAAATATATTAAGACTGTAATTGATGGAATGAACCTTTGCATTTACTGATTGTTTCCTAAAGGCTTCTGAGAGTTTTCCGACGCATTTTGCGCCACTCTCACATCGTCTTCCTCCACGGTTTTTGTAATTATTGTTGTTATTGTTGTTATTACCGCCACGGTTGTAATTGTTGTGGTTGTAATTTCTGCCACGATTACAACCTTGGCCTCCTCTGTTATTCTTATTTGCACCTCGTCGATAATACAGGACAGTGTTTGGCTGTCCAGTTGCTTCTCTGCAACTATTTACTAATTTGGATATAGCATCATTCATTGTATTGAAGGTACCAGCTTGCAAGATATGTTTTACCTTATCAACCGTGCAATTCTTAATCAATGCTTTGACTGCATGCTGAGTGGAATAACTTCTGGCTAACTCTAGGGTTAAACTAAAGACAATATAAACACTAAGATGAGTAACGCCCATATATTTGAATGCGACGCAAAATTTCTACCCTGGCCTTTCATCTGGCCTTTGAGGCTTCGTACGGCATGCCTGCCGACTGGTTGTTCGTTGTTCGAGCTACGAAGTTAGTCGCCAGCCTGCCTTCAGCAAAGCTGGTCGATGCTGCTTTGCGTGGCTTCGTTTTCGAAGTACATTGAGCGAAAAAGCTTAGAACTTACGATCGACGCAAATTGCTTGTGCTTTATCCATGAAATGTATGCTTTATTTAAATGATATATTACCCTAGGTATTAACGAATAATTTCAGAGGAAAATTTAAGAACTTATATAATAAGAAGAACGCAATAACTATGTTAAGAAAATAGCACACATAGATTGATTTCTCTTTTCTTTTTGGACAGTGTATGCTCGAGAAAAGTTCTTGTCTCAGCCAATAGTGCGTGCACCTTTCGTTGTATGCGTGAATTATACATGCATAAGAACTATAAAGTATGTATGTATGTGTTGTTATTCACAAGCCAGAGCCTTTAGCTGGCAAGAAATTAATTTTGTTAATTTTCTAGCGCAGATCATGACCTATCCCAAATTTGTGTTGATATATGAATGCATTTTGTGTACTGAGGTTAGCTTACATAATTGGTTTACATAATTTCTTTAAATTAAATTAATATTATTTTTATTCTCCAATTAAGAAATAAAAGAGTGCAAAAAAATACAATTAAATTTCAAGTCGACTCGCAGGCCATATATACTCCATTCTTAGTTGAGAGTGATTGACGTGTTTTACTTGTGCTCCAAGATTTTTATATATTTTTGCGCTTTTATCCTGCTTTTTATTTAAAAATTTTGCATTTTTCGGTGTTTTATTAAAAAAAGCTTTTATAAACTGTGCAAAGTGTTATCTGTTGTGCAGCGTAAGTCTGTTAATTATTGCATTTTATAAAACGCGGCGTCAGTTCCGTGTTTGTTGTTATTGCCTGTTTTGATTCTTTTGCCTTGGTGCTCCCCTGTGCATACACTTGTTTGTGCGTGTGTTCGCTGCATACTTTCTGCTTGTGCATCGCGCTCTCGCAAATTTTTTTTCTATTGCTTTTCGCACCAAACAATTTGTTTGTGTATGAATAATTGTTTTTTGAGTGTTTACTTGCTCTATCTTGTGCACCGTTTTCGTTTCGATTCTGGGAATATGATGCATGCTAAATATGCAGGTCTCACTGGGCGTGATTGGGACAAGATCGCTGCTGTTGCCAAGAAGGGCTGCGGTGGCTTGCGTTGGTCGTGCCCAGAATGCATCGACAATTAAATTGATTTCTCCAGAATGTATAATTCTGTGAGAAGTCAATTCTTAAAATTAAATAATGTGGCTAAGCAGCTCTCGAGTAATTTTGACTCGAGTTTCGAGTTGCTTGGCAAATATAAATTTGAGTCCCCAACCAATCGCCGGTTGGATCCTCAACTTTTGCAATTGACCTCTATGTCTGTTCAGACACCTACAACTTTCTTGTCCCTTCCTAGCAACTTGGAGGTATCTCCAATGTTGTCTTTATCGCCTTCTCCAAGCGACTGTCCAATTACCACTGTTTCAACCCCTGTACTAGTCCAAGTAGAGCCCGTACCTGATCCCGTCCCAATTAATCAAACTGGCTCAGCCCCGTCAGCTCCTGGCCGCAAAGGTAGACCTGCGCAGCCCCTCGTTGGCAAGCTTTTTGTGTCTCGACTTTCGTCGGACACCACTTCTGAGTCATTGGCAGCCTATATTGCTAGCAAATCTTCTGATTACTTGTATTACTTGTATTATTCACACGTGCGTGATAATGACCTATTAATGGTGTTGGGTGATTTTAATTTGCCGAACATCTCTTGGTCATTATTCACTGCTGCAAATTATCTAGTGCCCTCAGCACAGCACGATTTTATAGACTGCATGCTTGATCTTTCGTTGTTTCAAATCAATTCAATTTCTAATCATATGAATAGAGCACTTGATCTTGTATTTGTTAACGACTACCTTATTTCTAATGTGTCTAGGTCCCCTCCTTTATCTCTTCCTGAGGATGTCTATCATACAACTTTAGAGATTGCAATGCTAAATTGTAATCCTTTCATTTAGTGCTCATCAGCCAATAAGCCCCGCTATTGCTTTCGCAAAGGAAATTATTCTTTGCTGAATCAGCTTATTTATTCAACCGATTGGTCTTTCTTATATGACTCAGTTGATATGAATACAGCCATTAATTTTTTTTATATCACACTAAACTCCCTCTTAGATGTGTGTATTCCTAAGTCAATTCCTTCGACTACTTTTTCAAAACCACCCTGGTTTACTCCCAGAAAATCACATCTAAAAAATGTAAAATCCAAATATTTTAAAAAGTTTAAAAAGTCTGGTTCGTGTACAGACTTGGCTAAATAAAAATTCCATAGCCAAGTCGAACTTCTTTCTTCTTAATTCTCAATGCTATGAGAATTATCTAATTCGTTGTAAAAGGCAATCCGCCCGAAATCCGAGACAGCTTAATAATTTTGTAAACTTGAAGCGTAAATCTTCAAGTTTGCCATCTTCTTTTTTTCTTGGGATGGATAAAGCTAGCAATGACTCTGATTCTGCTAACCTCTTTGCTAATTTTTTCCAATCAACTTACTCTTCAGTATGTCCTAATACTAATTCTTACCCTTATACTATTTCTTCCGCTAGTTCTATACCTCCCCCCATTATTTCACACTCCTCTCTCCTATTAGCTATAAACTCTTTAAAATCTTCTTACTCTCCTGGGCCGGACAATATTCCTAGTTGTCTACTTAAGGAGTGTAGTCCTTCCCTTTATTATCCATTGCTAAAGCTTTTTAATCTATCCCTTGAAACTTCTGTCTTTCCATCTCTTTGGAAAGAATCTTATATCATTCCTCTTCACAAGAAAGGTGGGAAGTCTGATATACAAAATTACAGTGGCATTGCAAAACTGTACGCTATTCCTAAATTATTTGAAAAAATAATCACTTTGAACTTGCAGCATTTCTGCAAATCAGTTGTTCCCCTGTTCAACATGGATTCGTCGGTCGGTCAACTACGACCAATCTGCTAAAGTTTACTTCCTTGGTAAATGATGCTTTCCTTTCGAAAATGTAAACTGATGTCATTTACACTGACTTCAGTTAGGCGTTTGACTCTGTGCACCATGACATTTTACTTTTTAAACTTGACCGAATAGGTTTCCCTCTCTCCCTTTTACTTTGGATTAATTCTTATTTAAAAGGTAGGACCCAAAGAGTAATACTGAGGTTGACTACCTCTAAAAGGGTTCACGTTACTTCTGGTGTTCCTCAAGGTAGTCATCTTGGACCTTTACTCTTTACTCTTTTTATAAATGATCTTCCCTCTGTTATATCACATGCCCGTGTACTCATGTATGCGGACGATGTCAAACTTTTTCTGTCATACACTAACCCCCTACATGATTCTCGTCTACAAGACGATTTGAACGCTATGAAACTTTGGTGTTCGGCCAATCAATTGCATCTTAATTGTTTAAAGTGTATGTTTATGACTTTTAATCGTACTTCACCTTATCTTGTCTTATACAATCGACAATATCCCTTTGCAACGTATACTAACAGTTAAGGATCTAGGCGTTATTTTTAATTCTAAGCTCTGTTTCAATCTTCACATAGATACCATTGTTAATGAGGCAAAAGGTGTACTTGGATTCATTAAACGACGGTCTAAAGAGTTTAAAGATCCTTTTATAACAAAACTTCTGTACGTCTCTCTTGTTCGCCCTATCCTTGAATACTGCTCTTGCATCTGGTCTCCACAGTATAACAACAGCCAGGATCGTATTGAATCTATTCAGAAGCAATTTCTGCTTTTTGCCTTACGAGATTTAAATTGGGACCCTAATCTTCGGTTGCCGTCCTACTCCAGCAGACTGCTTTTTCTCAACCTTCCGTCGTTAACCAACCGTAGGACAAGTCTCTGCGTTGTCGTTCTACATAAATTGATTATTGGCGACATAGATTCTCTTTTTCTGCTAGGGCGTCTTCAATTCTCTGTTCCGGCTAGACCAACCAGAAATTATCGCCCCTTTTTACTATCTACGTGCACAACAGATTACGCTATGCACAAGTCTTTTTGCGTGCTATGTAAAAATTATAATAGTTTGCATCACGTTTTCTCTACCGAACTGTCTCTACCCCTAAAATCGTTGCTTTCAGGATACCTTCGGGAAGGCGCTGACCATTCCCAGCTATGAGCAGGGGCATAGCTTGCCGGACAGGTTGTAAAATTTTCCACCACCGGGTCGGTGATTTCCCATTACTTTTCTCTTTGTCCTATCTACTTAACACTCTTTATCTAATTTATATTTCTTTACTTTATTAACAATTTTCTTTTTTTTTTTTTCCTATTTATTGTATTTTCTTTATTAACATAGCAAATTAAGATTATTTTTAATTTTACTTGAGATCACTTTTTTCCTACCTACAACCTTCTGCTTAGATGTAGGCTCTAATAGCGTCACTGACAAAATTAGCTGTGAAAAGGGGCACAGCTGGCCGGACTGGCAAATAAAACACCTCCATCGGTCGGTGATGCTATTTAGAAAATTGTATCCTTTAACTAGGCTTTGAGCATATAGTTCTATTGTACAATCTTTTGAATAATGAGGAAGACACACGTTTTGTCGACCATTAATAAATAAATAAATAAATAAAAAAAAAAAAATAAATAAAATATTTGCACTTTTATTCCTTAATTTATTTTGTATTACTTAAAAATAATAATAATTTAAATAATAATTTCAAATATAAAAAAATAAATAAATATTTGCATCGATTTAAAAATACAAATATTTTTGTACGGAGCCGACTTCAGCACACAAAATGCATTCATAAGTATATCAACAGAAATTTTGGGTAGGTCGTGATCTGCGCTAAAAAACTAAGAAAATTGTTTCTTTGCCAGCCAGAGACTTTGCCGGAGCAGTGGATAACAACACATTTAAATATGCTGTTACGTATGTACGCATACACGCATACAAACATAATTGCTTGCACGGCCCTCATAGAGCCGAAGCTGAGAGCAAATTCTATTTTTAGCTTTCTCGTTCTCTCGGCTGTGAGAGCGCAATGCTACTGATTTCGGTTTCGTTCTTAATTTTCAAAAAATCAAGCTGCATAGTAGCATTTCGTTGTATGGCGTTACTCATCTTAGTGTTTATATTGTCTTTGGTTAAACCGTCTGTTATATACGAACCTTTTAAAGCTTTTATCATCTGCTCAATCTCTAATGTATATTGGTTTGCAGTTTTGTTGAGTTGCTGTAGCTTCATCAGTTTTGCTGACAATACTTCTACAGTTTTGACATTTCTTTTCAATCTGGTAATGACTTCAGTTACTGTTGTTTCATTTCCGATTATATTTCTGGCGACACCTTTTAGCTTGGTTTTATGCATCAATAAAATTGTTAAGTTTTCAGCTTGACCATCGAAAACTGGTATACGCTCTGATGCAGTATTAATTAAATCAATATTGGATTGTGCCATTGTGATATTATTTCTGAATTTATTCTCTATTATGCTTGAACTAGTATCAGAATCTGTATTATCATGCAGATCTGACATTAAAACTGCTGGAATAGTAAGGTTGTTTAAATCTTGCTCTTCTATTTTGGGGTTTGTCTCTAATTCTTCTGACTCTAACTCTAACTCTTCTAAATATATTGGTTCAATGTCAACCGGTTCTGTTGATTCCAGTTCATCATCAGTTGCAACTGTTAGAGAAGTATTAAGTATGGTCGGGACTGATATATCTATATCGAATTTTTGCTTAATTGATATTAAATTCGCTCGAAGTCTGATCAAAAATTTGGATACTCTGGACCAATGATCTTTATTTAATTTTCCTCCTTGGCCATGTATTAATATACGTGCTTCATTAAAGTACTTTACCAATATTTCTGCATGGTTCTTAGCAGTATTCTTCTGAATTGGCCTATTTTGGTTAAGTGATTTATCTTGATATTATTTATTTCATTCCATTATAAGTTCTCTAATTGTCCTTAGTTTAGCCATATTTATATATATTTTTATTTGTGTTTGATTTTATTAATTTTATTTTTATTTCTTAATGTTACAAAGTAAATTACGGAATTATTGTTAGATTTTTTTTTTTAATGTTGTTTGCGCTCTTTTTTTTTTTTTAATTTAAATCTTGTCCAGATCATTGCCTGGCTCATAGACCTCTTTTTTAAGCATTTGTTATGCAACTTGTATAATTTTTAAAAACAATTGGCGCACATTATAACAACAATTATTATCAATAGTATATTTTCTAATTGTAAATGTAAATTGTAAATCCTTGTTACTTGACTTTACTTTATTAATGATATAAGCAGTGGAATCCACTATCTTTAAGTCTACTAGTCCCATTTTGGGTTTATAACTATTAATTATAACTATAATTATTAGGTAAATTTTCATTAAATTTCCTAATTGAATTATTTTGCACTTATGTTTACAATTGTTCCTGCCTATATTATGTGCAGCCTTCCAACATGTAATCTGATCGGGCGAGCTCTCGCTCAATTTTATAATAAGATTTCATCATTTCTTTGTAGCGCTGTCGGTCCACTGTCGAAACTCGTTCATGTTGCCAGTGCTGGTCGTATGTTGCCCTCTATTGCGCTCTTTGTAGCGTTGTAGAATGGACCCTCACAGTTCGCCGGACATTGTCTCTTATATGCTGGGATAGCTGTTCGAATAGGAGTTTCTTTTTTACTTATAGTTTGTATCTAGCGGTAGGAGACGGATGGATTTTGGTTTTTGTTTATTAATTGCAATAGTTGTGCTTCACGAAACGAGCGCTTTTCATGCATGGGAACATAATCGTTCCATGCTGGCGGGTTATCTTGATAGTTCAAGTCCTTGCTGAGACGGTCAATTTCCGACCTCAGTCTTTGTTTGACACCGCCGCGCTTTTTCTGTTTCTTTGGTTTCTTATCTATCCGCACTCTACTCACTCAGATATTTATTTATTGTCCACAGCTATCCCTCCATCGCTGCTGTCGTATTTGTTGCCAGAATTGTAGTTAATGGCATCTGCTGTTTCTGTCGTTGTTGTTGAAGTTTGTTGTCAGTCTTCTTGGCTGCCTTTCCACTAGTTTTTGGGATGTTTTTTTTTGTTCACTGCAGGTTGGTGAGACCATTGTCACGGTCGCCATGTAATGTCCGATATTCAAGTTTATGTTTAAGAATAATAATGAGTTACGTCAGTGCTCTTGAACCTTAGTTCTTATGAAAGAGTTTTATTCAAAGTAAAATATTGCGCTTAACCTATGGATACATCTATATACTTATGCTGTTATTGGTTAACAACTAAAAAGAGAGGGAGAGTGAGTAGCTTTCATATGCCTGTGTTAGTGAGCATATATGTTGCTCATGGTATGCGCTCAGACGGAGCGTGGGAAATGCAGCGTAAGCATAAACAATCAGCTAGAGAGGCTGAACTGCGCTGCGTAATATGAGCCAGATCCAATATATAAAGTGGCTCTGGGCTTGTTTAATGTGTAATTGTTATTGTATGCGACAAAGTGCCGCATACTTTATATTTGTATATAGGGCGTTTATTAAGGCATATACACACTACAAGATATTGCAAAAATGAAGGAGGCATAGTGAAATCTTTAAACGCCGTGTTGACAAAAAAGTTTTCCATACAACTTAATATTCGACCGATCCTTCCTATGGCAGCTATATGATATAGTGGTCTGATCTTATTATGATTTTGCCTGTTTATAAGGGGTATAGTAAACATATTAAACATCGAGTTTGGTCAAGAAATCTTGGAAAACAAAATATTATTTCATACAACAACTTTATTTTCGACCGATCGTTCGTATGGCAGCTATAAGATATAGTGGTCCATTTCAGCTGGTTTTGAGCAACAGATAGAGGGACTTCTGCAAAGTTTCATAAGGATAGCTTTAAAACTGAGGGACTCGTTCGCATAGAAACAGACAGACGGACAGACGTCCCTTGCAGAGGATATAATTATTTTCCCATCTCCGACCCGATAAAGCATATATATTCTTGATCAGCATCAACAGCTGTTGGCTTGGTTGTTACCTCGGTAGGAATTATTTCTTCCTCGGTTGTAACCATGGGCATTTCCTCTGAAATGTACAATGCCATTTTTATTGTTGGTAAAATTTACATTTACATAAAGTATATATATTGTTAATCAGCATCAACAGCCGAGTCGATATGGCCATGTCCGCCTGTCTGTTTCTATGCGAACTAGTCCCTTAGTCTTAAAGCTATCTTAATGAAACTTTGCAGAACTCCCTCTTTCTGTTGCACGCAGCACATATGTGAAAACCAGCTGGATCGGACCACTATATCATATAGCTGCCATAGGAACGATCGGTCGAAAATTTAGTTTTTGTATGAAAAAACATTTTGTTTTTCAAGATGTCTTGACCAAACTCGGCATTTATTAGTTTTACTTTACTCCTCAAATATATGCAAAATCCTATTAAGATCGGACCACTATATCATATAGCTGCCATAGGATCGATCGGTCGAAAATTAAGTTTTTGTAAGAAAAAACATTTTGTTTTTCAAGATATCTTGACCAAACTAAGCGTTTATTAGTTTTGTTTTACTCCTCATAGATGTGCAAAATCCTATTAAGATCGACCACTATATCATATAGCTGCCATAGGAATGATCGGTCGAAAATTAAGTATTTGTATGAAAAAACATTTTGTTTTTAAGATATCTTGACCAAACTCGGTATTTATTAGTTTTACTATGCTCCTCACATATATTCAAAATCCTATTAAGATCGAACCACTATATCATATAGCTGCCATAGGATCGATCGGTCGAAAATTAAGTTTTTGTATGGAAAAACATTTTGTTTTTCAAAAAATCTTGACCAAACTCAGCATTTATTAGTTTTACTTTACTCCATATATATTTGCAAAATCCTATTAAGATCGGACCACTATATCATATAGCTGCCATAGGAATGATAGGTCGAAAATTAAGTTGTATGAAAAAACATTTTGTTTATCAACATATCTTGACCAAACTCGGCATTTACTATTTTCCCGGTACTTCTTGGATAGGAGAAAAGCACTATGAGCATTATGAAAAGGTTGGGTCTGCAAGGGTATTAGATCTTTGGCGTGCCGAAGATGGCCCTTCTTTCTCGTTTATTTATTTATTTATTAATGTTCGAGAAAACGAGTGTCTTCCTTCAATAGATTATACATTAGATAATAGAATTATATGCTTAAAACTTAGTTAAAGAATACAATTTTCAAAATAGAATCACCGACCGATGGAGGTGTTTAATTTGCCACTCCGGCCAGCTGTGCCCCTTTTCAGAGCTAATTTTGTCAGTGACGCTATTAGAGCCTACATCTAAGCAGAAGGTTGTAAGTAGGAAAAAAGTGTTCTTAAGTAAAATTAAAAATAATCTTTATTTGCTATATTAATAAAGAAAATACAAGAAATAGGAAAAAAGAATGTAAGAAGATTGTTAAAAAAGTAAAGCAATGTAAGTTAGATAAAGATTGTTAAGTAGATGGGACAAAGAGAGAAGTGATGAGAAATCACCGACCCGGTGGGGGAAAATTTGTATAGCTGGGAATGGTCAGCGATTTCGCGAAGGTATCCTGAAAGCAACGATTTTATTAGGGGTAGAGACAGTTCGGTAGAAAAAACGTGATGCAAACTATTAT
Source organism: Drosophila virilis (assembly GCF_030788295.1). Classification (NCBI taxonomy): domain Eukaryota; kingdom Metazoa; phylum Arthropoda; class Insecta; order Diptera; family Drosophilidae; genus Drosophila; species Drosophila virilis. The sequence continues at coordinate 129,018 of NW_027212872.1, read as the reverse complement.
AATTTTTACATAGCATGCGAAAAGGATTGTGCATAGCGTAGTCCGTTGTGCACATAGATAGGAATAAGGGGCGATAATTTCTAGTTGGTCTAGCTGGAACAGAGAATTGAAGACCCCCTAGCAGAAAAGGAGAATCTATATCGCCAATAATCAACTTATGTAGAAGGACAACACCGAGCATTAACTTTCGGTTGATTAACGACGGAAGATTGAGAAGAAGCAGTCTGCTGGAGTAGGATGGCAACCGAAGATTAGGGTCCCAATTTAAACCTCGTTAGGCAAAAAACAGAAATTGCTTCTGAACAGATTCAATACGATTCTGGCTATTGTTATACTGTGGAGACCATATGCAAGAGCAGTATTCAAGGATAGGGCGAACAAGAGAGATGTAGAGAAGTTTTGTTATAAAAGGATCATTAAACTCTTTAGACCATCGTTCAATGAATCCAAGTACACCTTTTGCCTCATTAACGATGGTATCTATGTGAAGATTGAAACAGAGATTAGAATCAAAGTATAGCCTAGATCCTTAACTGTTAGTATACGTTGCAAAGGTATATTGTCAGTGTGTCATAAACATACACTTTGAACAATTTAGATGCAATTAATTTTCCGAACACCAAAGTTGCATAGCGTTCAAATCGTCTTGTAGACGAGAAAGATGTAGGGGATTATTGTATGATAGAAAAAGTTTGTCATCGTCCGCATACATGAGTACACGGGCATGAGATATAACAGAGGGGAGATCATTTATAAAAAGAGTAAAGAGTAAAGGTCCAAGATGACTACCTTGAGGAACACCAGAAGTAACGTGAACCCTTTTAGAGGTAGTCAACCTTAGTATTACTCTTTGGGTCCTACCTTTTAAATAAGAATTAATCAAAAGCAAAAGAGACGGAGGGAAACCTATTCGGTCAAGTTTAAAAAGTAAAATGTCATGGTGCACAGAATCAAACGCCTTACTGAAGTCAGTGTAAATGACATCAGTTTGCATTTTCGAAAGGAAAGCATCATTTACCAAGAATGTAAACTCAAGCAGATTGGTCGTAGTTGACCGATTCTTTACGAATCCATGTTAAACAGGGAAAGCAACTGATTTGCAGAAATGTGAATTCGAAGTGATTATTTTTTTAAATAATTAAGGAATAGAGGCCTCAATCTCTTTGGTAATTGTGATAGTCTTTACCTCTATTGTGTCTACCTCACTTTGCTTTACTGTTGGCCATTTAACAGCTTTGCCTTCATCACGTCATCGGATTCACCTTTGATGCAACTTTTTAATTTATTAATAATCCCGGAGATCGTTGTATCGTCTTAGCATTTGTTTAGTACTATGCCAATTCGTTTTGACTTTATAACTTCTACAGCCAAATCCTCTTGGTTGCCTTTTGTTCGTTCAAAAAGCCTTTAGGCTATTAAACGATTTAATGACAGTTTTTTACCGTCAAGTTCAGGGATTGTAGATGCAACTTGTATACACATTCCATATTCCTTATCTTAGGCTACATGTTTAATAATGCTTGTTCGATACTAAGCAAGTATAGTTCATTACTAGGTGTCGCTGCTAGTCGATGAACTATTCGTGTAGTTATAAGGAAACACCCATCAATTCAATGCATGAGAAATATCGAGTAGGCAGTTAAGCGTCAACCATCATAAAGTCCCGTTGTGAAATGGCGTGCAAGATTGCAAATTGTGGTGAAATAGCTAAAAAAAAAATTGGTGTTTGGGAGCATCGTAGTCTGAAAAGTTGATATGACTATCAGGTCATCATCGGGAAAACATTTAACTTAAGAATTCTGGAGTATTTTTTTTTTTGGAAAACAGCCAGTTAAATGAAAATGATGTCACACGATCGGTTACCAAAAGAATTGGATTGCACAAACGTGGCAAAGAGGTGGCGACCATGAAAAAATAAATTATTGATGTACATGCAAGCAACAGACGAAGAAGAAGGAACTGAATCAAAAAAAAATCGCAACGTTTTCCTGGTTAGTTGGCAGACAGGCTTGTGAAATATACAACACATTGATTTCGACAGGACAGGACAGGAAAATGTTGTGGTACTGGCTGGGAATGAAAATGAAAAAAAATATGAAAACGCTGCTATCGCAGTAATCAATCGAAAAACATTGGATGATATTTTGAAAGCATATAATATAATATATAGAATATTGCATGCCATGAGAGAATATAAAGATGGAATCATTTTAATTTAACAATATTGTGCCGTTTGTTGAATTTGAAACAGAACTACGAAAGCATATTGAATTCTGTGAATACAACGGTAACAGAGTATCGTATAACGAGTGAATGTTAAAAGATCGTATCATCATTGGTATGTATGACAAAAAATTGTAATTCAAATTGTTGGATGGCAAGGATAAGCCATTTCAAAAGGTTATTGAAATGTGCAAAACATATGATGCAGCTAAGGAAAATAAGGTGCTCTTGAACACCAATAGTCAACCGAGTGTCAACAGTGTGGCGGAACATCAGCTTAGTGATACAATTAATGCAATGAGATGACGTTGTTTCAATTGTGGTAATGATTCCTCGAAAAATCATTCAAAAATGCAAAGCCAAGAATATGAATTGCCGATCATGTGGACGCAAAGGCCATTTCTAGCGGTTTTGCAAATCAAAAGGAAAGCAAACGGACAGCAAGGGAACGAAAACGAAAAGCTACAGGTGAAATCATAAATTGCGAGTATGGGACAGTTAAATTAAATTGGGTTGATCGAATGTCAAAAATGGAACAGTCTTTTCACTTTATTGTTATCGATGACATATGTGAACCAATACTGGGTCTTAAGTCATATGACCGATTTGAATTAGTTAAGCATGTTGACGTAGGGTCTGTCGCTTGTTTGTCACAAATATAAGGAGAATTTTTGCAAAGCAATCGTGATGTTTTGAAGGTTTGGGGAAATTTCCGGGAACGTTCGCGATTAATTTAAAAGAAAACTCAAAGCCAGTCCTTTATTAGAAGAAACGGATACCAAACTCTTTAATGGAGAGACTGAAACTTCAATTGGGGAAAATGGTACAGGATGGAATCATTTCACCTCTTGATTTCCCAACTGACTGGGTCAATAAGTTGAAAAACCGAACTCAGATGAACTTCGAATTTGTTTAGATCCAAAACCACTCAATGAATGTATCAAACGGGAACATTTTCTGATCCCGACGATTAATGATTTCACATCGGGTCTAGCAAATAAACGTGTATTTTCAGCAATCGATTTAAAAAGTGGCTATTGGCAAATGGAATTGGACGAAGCAAGCTCCGATTTAACAACGTTTATAACTTCATTTGGTAGGTTTAAATTTAATCGCGTGACGTTTGGACTTAATTTCGTACCTGAGTTGTTTCAACGTGAAAAGATCAGAATGTTTGGAGATTTTGATGGGGTCAGAATTTATTTCGATGATAAGCGTATTTGCGCGGAGAACGAAACACAACACGATTTTATTATGAAAAAAGTAATTGAAAGAGCGCGAAGAAATAATTTAATCCGGATAAAATTCAATATCGTCAGCGCGAGGTTAAGCTTATGGGAAATATCTTACCGGAAGGGAAAATTAAGGCGAATCTAAATTATCGCGACGCGATTTTAAAAATGAAAAAACCTGAAAGGAAAGCGGACGTTTTAAGATTTTTGGGTAGTCTAAAATACTTGGTAACATTTATTCCAAATTTGTCAAAGCAATCGGCAGCATTGCGTAATTTAACTCGAAATGATGTCGAATTTGAATAGACGGAAAATCATGAGTTGGAGTTTAAGAACGTGCTTGTTATCGTAACATCTGAACCGGTATTGGCTATTTATGTTCCAAACGGGTGCATCGAAGGATGGACTGGGGTGTGTAATTGTTTAAAACACTCACCCAGTAGCATATGCGTCTCGAACACTGAGTAAGAATGAACAAAAGTGGGCTCAGATCGTAAAGGAGTTGTTGGCTATTGTTTTCGCTTGCCAAAGATTTCATTATATTTTGTAGGGACGTGAATATACCGCTGAAAGCGATCAGAAACCGCTGGCGTGATATCGGTAATGTGACAATGCGATTTCAGCGAATATTTATGTCACTTTTGAGATATCCAGAGATGACTGTTGTGTACAAATCGGTAAAAGATGTGCTTGTGGCTTACTGCCTTTCACGGGGCCAATTATCGGAATGCCAGGATTTAACGGGGATAATTAATTCGGTCACTAGAACGGCGTATTTATCGAAACTAAATTATTGTATATACCGTTCAACCATTGAACGTGATGAAATTTTTTTGAAAATTTGTAGATGTGTAGAGAACGTTTGGCCAAATTATCACCTACTGGACAATCTGAGCCAAGTTTTTCATAGGGTAAAAAACGAACTGCACTTTGAGAATGGCTTACTTTTTCGTGGTCATCGATTCGTAATTCCATCAGGCTTACAAAAAAAAGTGATCATAATATTGACTCAAGCCTCGGTACCCACAAAGCAATGAGTAAGCTGGGAAAGGCGTTCCGATTGTTAAAAATAAACGATGCGTTGAGGCTAGAGATACAGAAAACTGTCACTATAAACTTTTGGAATCTAATACAACTCCAGTTGCAGGCATGGGACTGGCACCGGCCCAGTTGATTTTTGATCGGCGAGTTAAGACGAGAATGCCGATTTCGGATTCTCTATTATGTCGTGGTAATGTTAGTAAGGAAACTATCCAAAACAAAATTTAAAAAAAATAAAGAAAAGCTAAAATATTATTATTGCTGGAATGCAAGAGCACTACCAGCATGAACTTTGGGTGATCTAGTTACCATTGTTGGTAATGTAAATGGTCGATAGTACCTAATTGAGGACAATTTAGAAAACTATTTTAGACACAACCGACGGTTCATTGCCAAGACTAAGAATAATAAAGTTAATGGGGGAGAAGAAATGTTTCAAGAAAATGTCAAATGTTACGTAGCTAATAATTTTAAAACAATTGAAATAGTTTTTCCACTTGGTAGTAACAAACGTTAACAATGGCAGTGAACCAATTATGTGTAATGTGGATAAACCAGGTCTACCAATGTATAATCCGATGAATATCTAACTGCTGGTAGTTCAGATTCAGAAGCAGAGTCGGATCGATCAAGAGACACCCCGACCAGTGGTTGTTAATGAATCAGATGTTAGGAGAACGTAGTGGCCGCAGTAGTCGTCCACCTCAACGATATGATTTGAATTCATTTATTGTAAGAACCATGACTAATTATCACTTAGTCACCTAAAACTTTAATGTAAACCTCAATATCATTAAAAAGAAAAAAGCGGTTTATAATATTGCTTGTTCGATACTAAACAAGTATAGTTCATAGCTAGGTGTCGCTGCTAGTCGATGAACTATTCATACAGTTATAAGGAACACACCCATCAATGCAAGTCTCTAGATATATCGAGTAGGCAGTTGAGTGTCAACCATCATCAAGACAAGACAATTTACACAGACAATAAACTAAGCTATATCGTACAACTTATATAATTAGAGATAAAGCTATCAATAATTATTTGGTTTAATTGGCTTAGACTCGTTTAGATCTTGCAACTGATTTCGTTCAAAACTTGCAGGTAAAAATAGATCTTCTGAAACAATTATTTTGTCTAATACCAATGTTTTTCAATCTTGTATTTAGAGATTGTATGACTTGTTTGGCTTGTTCTTGTTATTATACCCTGATTCATAAAAAAAGAGTCACCAAAGGTAATATATTTACTCTGGAAAATTATACATATATCAATTATCTTTCATTTTAAACCTCCCCGCTGTTACCACATAGCTATAAATCAAGTTAATAACCCATCTTCTATTGCTCAACAATTTAATCTACAACTTTAATTCAATTTACTTTTTGAGAATTCACACATATTTTATGGTACAACAAGATATACTATAGAAAATTTAATTAAGATCGGTTTATGCTTTCTTTTTCACTATTTAAGCTATTTAAACACATATTTGAAGAATTTCTGTATACTTGTACACACCCACATTCATGTATTGTTGTATGTTCATGTATTGTTATCTGTGCTGCTATTTTAGGTTGTTTTTTTCCCAATAGCACTAAATTAAAGCCCTTCCAAGAAAACTATTTCTTTTTTTTTTTTGCTGGTGTGGCTGTTGAGTAGATACGGCGGAGCGGTTGCGAGTGGTGGTGCGGTTGCGAGTTCAAACCCTGCCCAAAGAACATTTTTTTAAATTTATCTTTATTACAAAAAACGAGCGCGTAGCTCTAGTTTCAGGTATCCTCTAGTCGGGAATTTCCGACTAGAAACTCTTACTTATCATTGAAGTCATACATATTATTAATGATATACACCTTTCCATATTATAATTGGGTGTTCTTCCGTAACTATTTTACGATTTTTTAACGATGTATCTGTTGCGCTTTTGCGATTTATCAATATATAATATGTTTCTTGTATTCCAATTTGTTTCTATATTTGTTAAAAAACAGATAGACCCGAAATGATCTGTGCTTTTTATTTAAGAGCCATAGTTTTACATAGGCAAGTGAACCCGAATGGGTACTTGCGAATTTAAGCGAACCGACAATCGATTAGTAAAGATTTTTAGTAAAGCAAATGCACGAAGCGAACGAGCTTTACTAACTCGACGCACAGGATCGAAGCCTTCGCATAAGTAATGCTAGGGCAATAAAACGATCGCTACAGCGAAGATTACATCTTTTCAACGATTAGTTCCGTCATTGTCGCTAGTGGCCACCTTAGAGGCGGCAGATTTTCATCATATGTATTCTTCAGAAGTATTCTTCACGCCAGCGAGACCAAAACAGTTGTAAGAGGTATGTTACTTGTTGCCAGCCATCCAGGCGATTGAATTGAAGGTGCGTCACATCAGGCTCAACGAACGATGAGCTGGGTCCGCCAATCAAAAACAAGCTGGAGCCCATCTAAATCTGCAGATCACCTGAAAGAGGAATCAATAACCAGGAGGTAACTATCAATGCTATGTGGCATACTTAGAGGCTGAGAACATAAGAGCCAACACCATAATAAAAATGATGCTTCGCTGCCAAAATGCAATGAACGAGGGGGTATAAGTTTCCAACCAATGGAGCCAGCCATGCAAAACTTGTGAACTGAATCTTGAATCAATTGAATCAATTGCGACTGATGTATAGAGGCTTGAGCTCCAGAAGCTCGTTCTTAGCGCTGACAGAGTTGGTGGTGGTACCCGACCTTATATGAGATGGCCTGCCTTGAGTGAATATAAGCCTCTTAAGCTTGGCGCCGCCGACATATCCTTGACCAGGTGAACCGCTTTAGTCAGGAAGCAGACGAAGGCAACCATGTAAGTAGATATGAACTGCATGTTCTGGCACAGGAAGTGACGTCACCGTGTTGGGGACTGTGTGTTCTGGCACAGTAAGTGGCGTCACGTTTGTTTACATTTATTATCAAGGGAAACGGGTGGCGGGGGCGGGGGATGTTAAGGATCAAGTGTTTTATGCAAGGGAAAGGGGGACCGGTGGTGCTTTGTTTATATATTTGTGCGCGCGTAAGTGAGCGTGAAAAGGGGGAAAGGGGGAACAGGGGTGTGCGTGCGTGTGTGTGTGTGTGTGTGTGTGCCTGCGTGTTTTTTTTTTTTTTGAAAAGAAGGAGAGGGTTTTTTATGGAGAGTAGAAAGTTGTAGTCCGCTCCTGCGTGACAACCGCAAAGTACTACTTCCTGTCGTCGCAGCTCCTTCATTATAGCCGATGCCATGTTAGCAACGGCTGTCCATGCATTTTCAGTGGCCACCATTCGCGCCACGAGATTCTTCGGAGCAAATCATTTCTGCCCGCCGTCGCTTTGTCTCGCTCGCGTCTATAGATTGGGCAGTAGAACAATGCGTGCTCCGCGTCCTAACCACACCGTGCCTGTGCAGGCACGCTTTAAAGCAGCTTAAATGCCCAGTCAATGTTTGGTGGGTAGTCGTCTACATCGCCGTGTCGCCGCTGTAACCAAAGTTTCAGGTTTGGGATTAGTCTGTGGGTCCATCTGCCATTGTTCGATGGTGTTGTCCCTCAGTTGCCTGTTGGTGGTTGCCCAACTTTGCCTTTCGGCCGCCATCAGGGCGAGTAGGATGATGCCTGCCAATACTAAGGCCGCGTCTGCCGATACAGTGCCAAAGCAGGTGGCTACATGCCTTGGTCCTTTGGGGTTCGCCAACATTCGGCTAATGGCTGTTGTAACACGGGCCGCTTTGTGGCTAATACTCCAGGTGCTGCTTATACGACAGTCTGTGGTCTATCATGACGCCCAGGTATTTGATATGGGCTTGGACTTAATGATAGCACTGCCAACGCGCAACGATGTCGTCTCAACTATCTTTCTGCTGCTTGTTAAGACTGCCTCCGACTTCTGCTCCGCTAGCGTGAGTCCGTTCGGGGATAGCCACTCAATTATCCTGTCGATAGCCGCACTGCTCCTAGGAGTGACCTCATCGAGTTTCTTCGCCACAGACACAACAGCCATGCAATCGGCGAGCCCAATGATTGTGTAGCCCTCTGGTAGACAAGAGCGTAGTACTCCGTCGTACATGACGTTCCACAGTAGCGGCCAGAGAACAGAGCCCTGGGGGAACGGTCCAGTTACCCTGTACTCTCGTTGGCCGTCTTCTGTATCGTAATTTAGCATTCTGTCCTGGCCGTAGCTGGTCACTAACCTTATTAACTGGCTCGGGATGTGTCTGGCCGTTAGCGCTTCTAGAATTTTTGTCCAATCGGCTTGGTTGAACGCGTTCCTGACATCCAACGTACAGACTTTGCAGTACTGTTTGGTGCCACCTGTCCATCTTGTGCCTTGTATTGCGCTTTCTACTAGTTCAGTCACGTCCCCGATGGCATCCGTGGTGCTCCTGTGTTTCCTGAAGCCAAATTGACGTTCAGAGAGACCGTGCAGGGATCATCCAATTCCTTGCCGGGCTTCGGGTTGAGCACAAGTCGCTGGAGTTTCCATCTACGTGGTATTTCGCTAAACATTGATTGTACAACTCCACGAAGCTTCTGGGGTGTGCAGCAATGACAGCTTTTATTACCCCGTTCGGTATTCCGTCTGGTCCAGGGGATTTATCGGCCTTTATCTTCGCAGCAATGCAATGTCGGTGGGTGCACAGTCGTTAATTCCCTTTGCTGGTAGTTGCGGTGCAATTCCAGGTGTCTGTCGAGGAAAGAGCGTTAGAACTATTTGTCTCAGCTGTTCCGGGTTTGTTGGCATTGGTTGCCTGCATAGCCTTCCCATGACTAGCTTCTAAGCCAGTCCAAAGGGCTCCGCGTCCGCAGCGTCGCAAAGCTCTTGGAAATATCGGGATTTGCTGCGTCTGATAGCTTCCTTGAGTAATTTCCGCTTGGCTCTGAAGCCCTGCAGATGGTGCTCAAAATTGGGCGACGGTCTTGACCGTTGGCTCTTCCGCCTAGCTGCGAGGCACTCATTCCGCACTTTGGCTATCGGCCTCGTTCCACCAGGCTACCGGTATATGTGAGTTTCCACCCTTGCGAACTTTGGTCAGTATAGCATCATATGCATCGATGACAGTCCCTGCTATCGCGTCAGCAGAGCTGTTGGCATCGACTCTTATGCCAAATCCTTCTTCCATAGGGAGGAGTCTTTCCAGGTCCATGTATCCCGTGTGTTGGAGCCTTCTAATGGCGCCTCTGCTTCCAGGTTGAGAGGTGTCCGTTATCACCGCTAAGTAAACGCTGTGAGTGTATACATCCGATACATGCCATATGGCGTCTCGGGCAACATCTGGACTGGCAAACGTCAAGTCTATGACCGACTCGCGATCCGCTTAGCTGTAGGTGCTTCTTGTGCCGATATTCAGATGACAGACATTCAGCGAGACAAGTATGTGATATCTTCGATAATGGCTGTATACTCTGCCAGGGGTATGCTTGGTGGTATGTAGCAGCTATATGCGACTACATTTTGCCCTAGCAAACACTTTGCGAGCAATCCGTTGAGTGAGCTGGTATGGTGCCTGTCCGCAGGTCCATACTGCTGCTCCAGCGTCGTCTCCAGCTCGGTAATGATGGCTACATCAATTCTCTTCTCCCGGGTCGTTTGTGCGAGCAGATCCTGGGCTGCTCTGCAGTGGTTTAGGCTAAGTTGGAGGAACCTAACCATCTGTAAGCGTTTTGTAGGCCTTCGTATACTCTGGGCAGTTCCAGTTCACAGTTGAGTGCGCGGCTTGGCTAGTGACTCATGCGTGCACTGTCCAGACTTGTGCTGAGTACCTGCGCATTTAAAACACGTCTCATTTCCAACCGTATGCTGGCTCATGCACCTGGTGGATGTATGGCCGAATCCCATCCAACTGAAGCATTTCTTTGGTATATGACCCACCCTATGCAGACCTGGTCGGCTTTGATCAGTTTCCTGGCTAGACTCGGTCGCAGGGCCAGCAATGAGATATGTGTTTCTCCGTAGGCCGTCCTCATAGTGGGCGTCGCTTCTACTAGTATGTCTCCTTCCACCGAGGCAAAGAGAGCTGTGAGGACCTCATCTGCTGTCGTGGACTCATCGATATCTAGAACCTACATTTGCACCGTTTCCTGCAAGGTTCTAACTGCAGCTTTTTCAGACAGTGCGCTGCTGAATGCCACTGAGTGCCACGGTAGCTGGGTCCGATGGATTCTGAAGCCCGAGGATTCGCGGATGCCCTGTACATTATTTTTCGGCGCCTGCAGTGCGTGAGCTGTTTTCACAGTTTTGAGCACATCTACGTATGGCATGCTCTCTGTGCAGTTGACCAGGATCGCATCCGGTCAGTTGCCTGTCGCGTTTGGATCGGTACTTTGCCCTCTGCCGGCTGTGATCGTCGCTGCTTGGTAGTTGATGCCGGCTTGGCTTTGCTTGGGGCCAAGATCTGATTTTTTGCTGAATCCTCGTTCGTCGGTTTTTGCGCCGCTGTCGGTGGCTTACTGCAGGCGCACCGTTTTCTTCCGTCTGCGTTGCCATGTCGCACTTAGGAATGCTTCCGGACCTGCATCGCATGCACAGGTTTTCTCTTCAATTCCCTGCATGGTGCAGGGGGCTGAGGGGCCTAACTTTTGTAGCCGGGGGCGTGCTAGCCATGATCGTCTAGCGAACGGGTCGGTCTGGCGTACTTCTTCTTCCTCTTGTCCACCTAGTGGGGTTGTGCTTTTGTTGTTTTGATTCATCATTGTGATTAATTGGGTCCCAACTCGAAGCCGTTGTTGTCGTGTGTATTGTGCAGTCACATTCGTGGAGCCCACGATGCCGTGTTTGCCTTTTCATGGAAAGGCGAGCGTTGACTCCGATCCTTATGAACGGAGCTCAGAGCCAGATCAGTGCTGTTCAGGGAATATTAACTGAGCCTGCAGGGCCAAATGGATGGCGACATACGACAAGCGTTCTACAAGACCTGCCAAGGCTTTAGAGGGACGGGGGCAAGGCGAACATTAGCCTAGGAGCCTTTTCGATAAGGTGTCAGCTTGCTTATTAAGGTCTCAGAATACCCGACTCGTCATCCCATGTATACAGTTACGTAAGTGGGGTCCAGTGGGTCGCTTCCACACTTTACTGGGCTCAATGTGGGGGTGGAGTTTTGCTTGCTTGCAGTTGTTCCAACGGTGGCCAATTCTTTCTGACTGACGTTTGACAGTTGGTAGCTTAACCGCTCCAGCTCGGTCTCCAGCGCAATATTTTAGTACACCGCTATTCGGCAGGGGTTGGCTTGGTCGGATCCGTGACCTTCTATACCATTTCTTTGCGTCGACTCTGCAGCTACAATGCGAGTAGAACGTGAAAGCCTAAAAGCATGCAATATCTTTCTTTGTCTTCCTGTATACCCACACAGCGTGCCATACTTACGTGTGTGTTTGCTTTTTATGTTGTCGCATGTACTTCGGTTCAGGCAGCACTGTGATAAGATCAAAGTTGGCAGCGTCCCACTTTTGTGCGGTCTCTATCATGCTCGTGACCAGGTTGTCCACCGTGATAGGTCTGTTCGCTGCGAAACGTCCACACTCGAATATGACGTGATTGGCGTCCTCTATGGTTCCTCTGCCGCACCAAGAACACTCGTCTGTGTTGTCGTGGCCAAATCGCTTTAAGTAGCTCCTGAAGCATCCGTGGCCTGATAGGAGCTGCACAGTAAGTGGCGTCACGTTTGTTTACATTTTTTATGAAGGGAAACGGGTGGCGGGGGCGGGGGATGTTAAGGATAAAGTGTCTTATGCAAGGGAAAGGGGGAGCGGTGGTGCTTTGTTTATATATTTGTGCGCGCGCGTAAGTGAGCGTGAAAAGGGGGAAAGGGGGAACAGGGGTGTGCGTGTGTGTGTGTGTGTGTGTGTGTGTGTGCCTGCGTGTTTTTTTTTGTGAAAAGAAGAAGAGGGTATTTTATGGAGTGTAGAAAGTTGTAGTCCGCTCCTGCGTGACAGCCGCAAAGTACTACTTCCTGTCGTCGCAGCTCCTTCATTATAGCCGATGCCATGTTAGCAACGGCTGTCCATCCATTTTCAGTGGCCACCATTCGCGCCACGAGATTCTTCGGAGCGAATCATTTCTGCCCGCCGTCGCTTTGTCTCGCTCGCGTCTATAGATTGGGCAGTAGAACAATGCGTGCTCCGCTCCTAACCACACCGTGCCTGTGCAGGCACGCTTTAAAGCAGCTTAAATGCCCAGTCAATGTTTGGTGGGTAGTCGTCTACATCGCCGTGTCGCCGCTGTAGCCAAAGCTTCAGGTTTGGGATTAGTCTGTTGGTCCATCTGCCATTGTTCGATGGTGTTGTCCCTCAGTTGCCTGTTGGTGGTTGCCCAACTTTGCCTTTCGGCCGCCATCAGGCCGAGTAGGATCATGTCTGCCAATACTAAGTCCGCGTCTGCCGATACAGTGCGAAAGCAGGTGGCTACACGCCTTGATCCTTTGGGGTTCGCCAACATTCGGCTAATGGCTGTTGTAACACGGGCCGCTTTGTGGCTAATACTCCAGGTGCTGTTTATACGACAGTCTGTGGTCTATCATGACGCCCAGGTATTTGATATGGGCTTGGACTTAATGATAGCACTGCCAACGCGCAACGATGTCGTCTCAACTATCTTTCTGCTGCTTGTTAAGACTGCCTCCGACTTCTGCTTCGCTAGCGTGAGTCCGTTCTGGGATAGCCACTCAATAATCGTGTCGATAGCCGCACTGCTCCTAGGAGTGACCTCATCGAGTTTCTTCGCCACAGTCACAACGACAATGCAATCGGGGAGCCCAATGATTGTGTAGCCCTCTGGTAGGCAAGGGCGTAGTACTCCGTCGTACATGACGTTCCACAGTAGCGGCCAGAGAACAGAGCCCTGGGGGAACGATCGAGTTACCCTGTACTGTCGTTAGCCGTCTTCCGTATCGTAATTTAGCATTCTGTCCTGGCCGTAGCTGGTCACTAACCTTATTAACTGGCTCGGGATGTGTCTGGCCGTTAGCGCTTCTAGAATTTTTGTCCAATCGGCTGAGTTGAACTCGTTTCTGACATCCAACGTACAGACTTTGCAGTACTGTTTGGTGCCACCTGTCCATCTTGTGCCTTGTATTGCGCTTTCTACTAGTTCAGTCAGGTCCCCGATGGCATCCGTGGTGCTCCTGTGTTTCCTGAAGCCAAATTGACGGGCTTCGGGTTGAGCACAAGTCGCTGGAGTTTCCATCTACGTGGTATTCCGCTACACATTGATTGTACAACTCCACGAAGCTTCTGGGGTGTGCAGCAATGACAGCTTTTATTACCCCGTTCGGTATTCCGTCTGGTCCAGGGGATTTATCGGCCTTTATCTTCGCAGCAATGCTAAGTACCTCATTGTCGTCGGTGGGTGCACAGTCGTTAATTCCATTTGCTGGTAGTTGCGGTGCACTTCCCGGTGTCTGTCGAGGAAAGAGCGTTAGAACTATTTGTCTCAGCTGTTCCGGGTTTGTTGGCATTGGTTGCCTGCATAGCCTTCCCATGACTAGCTTCTAAGCCAGTCCAAAGGGCTCCGCGTCCGCAGCGTCGCAAAGCTCTTGGAAATATCGGGATTTGCTGCGTCTGATAGCTTCCTTGAGTAATTTCCGCTTGGCTCTGAAGCCCTGCAGATGGTGCTCAAAATTGGGCGACGGTCTTGACCGTTGGCTCTTCCGCCTAGCTGCGAGGCAGTCATTCCCCACTTTGGCTATCGGCCTCGTTCCACCAGGCTACCGGTATATGTGAGTTTCCACACATACAGTTACGTAAGTGGGGTCCAGTGGGCCGTATCGCTTTAAGTAGCTCCTGAAGCATCCGTGGCCTGATAGGAGCTGCGTTAAAAAAAAATTCGTTTGCCATACTTGCGATTTGTCCAGGCTTCCAAGTCCAGCGTCCTTTAGATGCGCGATCCCAGCGTGCTTGCCATTGTGCTACGCTCTGCACCGATACCGTCCGGAATGCGCAGCTGACCCGTGGAGCGCTTAGGCGATATATAGAGTGTACGCCCCGGCTGTAGCTGGGAACAGCCATAACTCTGCTCCAGATGGGGGACGCGTACATTATTACCGCTCGGTTTACGGTCATAAGGAGACGGCGTCTCTGCTGTTTCGGTCCCCGTGTGTTCAGCATAATCCTGGAGAGCACTCGACCGGACTCTGCTGCTTTTTTGTGCACGTACTCCAAGTGCTCTTTGAACGACATTCTTGTGTCTAGCATGACACCCAGGTACTTTAGCGCCCTCGCTGATTCTATTGTCGCACTGCCGAATCTTATGTGCGCTGTTTCCACTCTTTTTCGACTGCTGACTAACACCGCTTCTGTTTTGTAAGCAGCCAGCTCGAGTTCAGCTGCTGCCAGCCATTGGTGCACACGGTCAATACTGTGGTTGCACGATTCCTCTACGTCCTTCAATTCCTTGCCGACGACTACAAGGGCCACGTCGTCCGCTAAGCCGACGATACTTGTATCGATCGGGAGTTCCAGTCGGAGGATGCCATCGTACATGATGTTCCAGAGGAGGGGTCCTAGAACTGAGCCTTGGGGCACTACAGCGGACACTTGATGTGTAGTGGGACCGTCTGCGGTGTCGTATTGCAGCAGTCTTCCAGTAAAGTAGCTGCGTATCGTCTCCTGAAGATAATATGGGACGCGGAACGTTGACAATGCATCCAATATTTTGTCCCACCTGGCTGTGTTAAAGGCGTTTTTAACCAGCGTGACGATGAGGCAGTACTTTTTGTGCCGCTTTTCCATCTCGATCCTTGGATGGCGTTTGTTGCTATGCCGACCACTTTCTCCAGAGCGTCTATTGTAGACTTTGCCTTGGTGAAACCAAATTGGTTTTGGGACAGGCAACCATTGTTGTCGACAGCTACCTGAAGCCTGTTGCGGATTAGCTTCTCCAGCACTTTGCCTAACGTGTCCAGGAGGCAAGTCGGCCTGTATGACGATGGGTCGTCGGGCGGCTTACCAGGCTTCGGTAATAAAACTAGCGTTTGGAGTTTCCATATTGTGGGGAAAGTTCTCTCCATTAGGCACATGTTAAAAAGCTGCACGAACTGCGCGGGCTGCAGGGACATGGCTAGTTTCAGTGCTCGGTTGGGGATTCTGTCCGGACCCGGTGCCCTACTGGGCTTTAGGCTTCTGGCGATCGTCAGCACCTCTTCGACTGAGACTTCGTCAATGAGAGACGGCATGGCTGCTACGTGGCTCGATGGTATGGCTTGCGTGTGTAATACGTCGGGTCTGATTGGGAATAGCGTTTCCACAATCAACTTCAGCTCACTTGGGGCAGAAGGCTGCGCTTGTTTGCCGGCGTAGAGTCTTTTAACGACAGTTTTGTACGCCTTGCCCCAAGGATCATATTCGCATATCTCCAGGAAACATTCTCGTTTGCTATCTCTTATGGACTTTTTTAGTATTTTTCTGGCACTCTGATACATTAGCTGCTGTTCGGCATAGTTGGGTCTACCTCGGGCTCGCTGGTATATCCTCCTGGCTTGGATGCAGTTCCGCCGTGCTTCGGCAATACTTTCGTTCCACCAGTACGTGGGTACATGGTGGCGCCGAAACGTTTTCCGGGTTTGCATGCTCTCGTCACAGGCACGCGATAGCTGGCATGCCATTTGGGAGGCTCTCCTTGCGGTGTATAAGTCGCTTGGTTGCCATTTTGTTGCGCTAAAAAGTGACGAGCTTGTGAAGGTAAGATCGATTATGGATCCGATACCACCTCGAATGAAGGTATTTTCCGCGTTAGCAGGGCTATATCTAGGGCTGCGAAGCTTTCCAACAGGGCACGACCTCTTGCGTTAGTTGCTTGGCTGCCCCATTCCACTGCCCAGGCGTTGAAGTCACCAGCAATAATGACCTTCCGCCCCCTTGCGTCATCTACTAATGCATATAATGCAGCTGTAAATTCGCAGAGCTGCATGCTTGGGGCCAGGTAGCAGCTGTATATCCACAGGCTGCCGTATTGTGCGCGTACAAACCCATTAAAGGACTTTGTTTTTGTCAGCGTTGTCGATGGGTCGCCACATACCCAGAGCGCAGCTTTTCCATCCTGATCCTCGGTCCATATTCTCGGGCAGTTGGTTTCTCGGTGGTGGGGTTCGCTGATAATGGCAATATCAATGCGCATCTCCCTAACAGTCTGCTCCAAGATGGCTTGAGCAGCTATGCAGTGGTTAAGGTTTATTTGGAGTGACCTTAACATTTCATTTTGCGTACTGTCTCGCGATACGCCGGACATTTAAAGCTTTCTGTAGCGTGGTCCGTTGATTTTTCTCCTTTCCGTATGCAAAGGCTACATTTTGGTGGCTTGGAGCAGCTCTTTGCTTCGTGACCTGTGTCCCCGCATCTGAAGCATGCCCCTTTCATATCGTCTCCGCTGGTGCAGTTCGCCGCAATGTGCCCAAAGCCCTGGCATTTAAAGCATCGCTTTGGTTAGTCTATTGCACGAAGACGGCAGACAACCCATCCGATTCTCACTTACTACCGCCTGGTCACCCAATGCCTTTCCCACAGCTTCTTGAAGCTCATCTGCGGAGTGCTCCGGCTTCCTATTGAGGCGTAGCAGAAGATCGCCCTTCGCGGTCTTGCGAATGCCATGCGCATCGCCACTTAGGTGCTTGAGGGCCAGGTCGCTCTTCACGAGCCTGAGCATATCGGCATATGTGCAGTCACCCACTCTGTGGACTGTAATGGCGTCGGCTCTGGGACGCTTCTGCGTCCGCTTACGTCCGTTCACTGCTGTCCAGCTCTCTGGGTTGCCATTATGGCCAGCTAAGTTGGAGTTCGCAGGGGCTGTCTTTTGATGCGTGAGCACCGCCTGCTTCGCTGGGTTTTGACCCTGGCGTTTAGCCTTCTTGGAGGGAGTTCTGCGCTGCTCTGGCACGCCATTCCTCGGCCGTTTGGGCGTGCTTGCCTCTTTTTGGCCCCCGAGCTTCGTTGGGCGCGTCTTTAGCACGTTCGGCTCCGCACGTCTGGCTAATGACGACGTCGTTTGCGCCAGTTACAGCTTATCACCTGGTTGGAATCTCCGCTACGCAGTTTGGCATCTGGCTCTATAGTGCAGATCAGCTGGTTGTGAACTGCGCTAGCCAACCCTACTAACAGCTGTTAGAGTAAATGCAACCAACTGCACAAATAGCTTTACGAGACGGCTAATATAATTGAGTGGTAAAACTCACAAAAAGCGCACAAACACGCCAAGTAGACGCCTCCACTCCCCTCGCCTGGATCGTGGAACCGTAGACGCCACCCCAGGAATGGTCTGCACGGGCTTCGCAGTGAGTACCACCACGCATCTTTTGGTGTCTTAGGCCTGTCTCGGTTCCCTGCACACATGCACTAACTTCACTTTAATTTCACAGGTTTATTTGTTTATTTTCACGGAGCAGTTGCAAATCGCGTCCGCACTCTATGAAAACACACGCGCGCGT
The DNA here is from genome assembly GCF_030788295.1 of Drosophila virilis. Classification (NCBI taxonomy): domain Eukaryota; kingdom Metazoa; phylum Arthropoda; class Insecta; order Diptera; family Drosophilidae; genus Drosophila; species Drosophila virilis. The sequence continues at coordinate 111,098 of NW_027212872.1, read as the reverse complement.
GTGTGTATTTGTGTGTATGTGTGTGTGTATATATGTGTGTGTGTGCTTTTTTTTGTATTCTGTTTATTTACACAATTATAAGTATGTAAATAATAAATAATTTAAGCTAAGGATGTAGATAGTAAGGGGGGGTACGTGATGATTAGGTAGCGTAGATTGCCTGCGGGAGGGCCGCAAAGCATTGCTTCACAGGCATGTTGTTGCTGTCCCGCAACATGTCCCGCTCCGCTCTCCGTCTATGCGCTCAACTCTCCTTTTGTGCGGTCTCCAACATGTTCCTGAAAAAGTTGTCCACCGTGATAGGTCACCCCAAGCTGTCCTCCAGTTCCTATCTGTTCGCTAATAACCTTCCACATTCAAAGATGATGTGGTTGGAGTCCTCTGCGATTCCACTGCCACACCAAGAACACTCGTCTGTGTTATCGTGCCCGAATCGCATCAAGTAGCTCCTGAAGCATCCGTGCCAAGATAGGAGCTGCGATACGTAGAAATTAGTGTTTTCATACTTGCGGTTTATCCAGGCTCCCAAGTTTGGAAAAAGCCTATGTGTCTAGCGTCCTTTAGATGAGCGATCCCAACGTGCTTGCCATCGTTCCATGCTTTGCATTCTTTACATTCAGAGCTCTGTATTAAACTACTGCTTCTGTTGCGCTGAAAGACACCCTTGTATCTAGCATAACTAACAGCTACTTTAACGCCCTCGCTGATTCTATTTCCGCGCTGCCGACTCTTATGTGTGCTGCTTCCACCTTCTTCCGGCTGCTGACTAACATCGCTTCTATTTTATGGGCAGCCAGCTCGAGGAGGGGTCCTAGAAATTAGCGTTGGGGTACCCCAGCGGACACTTGGTGTTTAGTGGGGCCATCTGCGGTTTCGTATTGCAGCAGTCTTCCTATAAAATAGCTGCGTATCATCTCCTGCAGCTAATATGGGACGCGAAATGTTGATAGCGTCCCAACTCGCTGTATTATAGGTGTTTTTCACATCTAGAGTGACAATGAGACAGTAATTCTTTGTTCCGCTTTTCCATCCTGATCCTTGGATGGCGTTTGTTGCTATGCCGACCACTTTTTCCAAAGCGTCTATTGTCGACTTTGCCTTGGTGAAGCCAAATTGGCTTTGGGACAAACCTCCATTGTTCTCGACAGCAGCTTCAAGCCTGCTGCAAATAAGCTTCTACAGCCCACGAGGCAAATCGGCCTGTATGACGATTAGTCGTCTGACGGCTTGCTTGGCTTCGGTAACAAGACCAGTATTTGGCGTTTCCATATTAAGGGAAAAGTTCTCTCCCTTAAGCACGTGTTGAAAAGCTGTACGAACTGCACGGGCTGTAGGCGCATGGCCAATTTCAACGCTCGGTTAGGAATTCCATCCGGACCCGGCGCCGTGCTGGGCTTTAGGCTTCTTGTGATCATCAGCACCTCATCGACTGAAACTTCGTCGATTTGAACCGGCGTGGCTGCTCCTTGACTCGGTGAGGGGTCTATGTCGGGTCTGACTGGGAATAGCGTTTCGACAATCACCTTCAGCTCACCTGGGTCGGAAGGCTGAGCTTGCTTTCCGACGTAGAGTCTCTATACAACAGTTTTATGCGACTTAGCCCAAGGATCGTATTTAACTGAGTCGCATAGCTCCAAGAGGCATTCTCGCTTGTTATCTCGAATGGCCTTCTTTAGCCCTCTGATATCCTAGTTGGTCTTCGGCGTAGTTGGGTCTACCTCGGGCTCGCTGGATCCCCTTCTGGCTTGGATGCAGTTCCGCCGTGCTTCGGCAATATCTCGTTCCACCAGTATGTGGGTACATTTCCATGCTTTCATCACAGGCACGTGTCAATTGTGTTTCCATTTGTGAGGCTCTATTCTCTGCGTTGCCGGCTGTGGCAAGCGACTGGACTACGTTCGAAAACGCTACGGGGTCGAAAGTATCCAAGCGGTAGGCTTTTCGGTTTGAGCTTCTCGATCTGACTGCAGCTCTTTTAACAATCGTGCATGCCATTTCTCGGCCGCGCGTGTGTGTGTGTTTATCTGTGTGTGTGTGTGTGTGTGATACCGCCCTGACTAGTGTTTTCTGACTCGGAGTTTAAAATTTCTCTAACAGTCTTCTCTAAGAGGGCTTTAATTGAAGTAAATTTACCATTTTATTTTAGGTACTGCCTCGCGGTACGCCGGAAATTTATAGCTGCCTGTAGCGTGGTCAGATTTTTCGACTTTTATATACTATATAATTTATATACTATAGCTCGGTAGTTCGTTTCTTGTAGTTCGTTTGGGGAGTGCTCCGGCTTCTTATTCAGGCGCAACAGAAGATTGCCCTTGCGGTCTTACGAGTGTCCTGCACGTCGCCACTTAAGTGCTTGAGGGCATATCAGCATACGTGCAGTCGCCCACTCCGTAAACTGTAATGGCCTTGGGTTCTGCGACGCTTCTGGTTTGCTTGCGTCCGTTAACTTCTGTCCAGCTCTGTGTGTTGCCCTTCTGACCCCAGTTGGCAGGGGTTGCGTTGGGTTTAGTGATCACTGCCTGCTTCGCTGGGTTTTGACCCTGGCGTTTAGCCTTCTTGGAGGGGGCTGTGCGATGCTCGGGCATGCCATTTCTCGGCCGCGTGTGTGTGTTTTTTTTTTATGCTTTCGGCACGGAGGTGAAAGTCTTCGTAAGATACTGATGGCCCGGGCCAACCGTATGCACGATTTGCTGACTCCGTCAGCACCTACGTACTAAACTAACCCCCCACTCACACACCACATTCCCCTTCCGGGGATGGGTTTCCTATTATAGACAGTATCCATAAGTCGTCGCTCCTTTTCGCCTCGTCTCAGATCCCTCTAGATGCCTATTATTAGCTGGCTTATATTTCTTTACTCTCAGAATGGCCGACTCGTCATCCTATGTATACAGTTACGTAAGTGGGGTCCAGTGGGTCGCTTCCACACTTTACTGGGCTCAATGTGGGGGTGGAGTTTTGCTTGCTTGCAGTTGTTCCAACGGTGGCCAATTCTTTCTGACTGACGTTTGACAGTTCGTAGCTTAACCGCTCCAGCTCGGTCTCCAGCGCAATATTTTAGTACACCGCTATGCGGCAGGGGTTGGCTTGGTCGGATCCGTGACCTTCTGTACCATTTCTTGCCTCGATTCTGCAGCTATAATGCGAGTAGAACGTGAAAGCCTAAAAGCATGCAATATCTTTCTTTGTCTTCCTGTGTACCCACACAGCGTGCCATACTTACGTGTGTGTTTGCTTTTTATGTTGTCGCATGTACTTCGGTTCAGGCAGCACTGTACAACCAACCAGCTGTCCTGAACTTTTGTCTTTCTCATGTGCTTGAGCAAAAACAAAGTCGCCATGATAAGATCGCGAAAAAAAGTGGTCCAGGCTTAGGATTGGATATATACCATCAGGTGGTCCTCGCCATCACCCCGTCATCCAGGTGAGTGCGCGGGCATGATCCATTCTAGTGCTCAACATCAGTCTTGCAGGTGCACCGCCAGTCGTGCCACCAGCGTCTCTCCGTGTGCGTATGTGGACATCTCTGGTTTGACTCAACCTGGCATCCGGCGCTTGCGCAGCGCGTATGTGTGAACGTGGGTGTCCACGTGAACAGCCCCTTCGCTAAAGGTTTGCACGTGTGTGTGTGTGTATTTGTGTGTATGTGTGTGTGTATATATATATGTGTGTGTGTGTGTGTGTGTTTTTTTTTGTGTTCTGTTTATTTACACAAATATAAGTATGTAAATAATAATTAATTTAAGCTAAGGATGTAGATAGTAAGGGGGGGCACGTGATGATTAGGTAGCGTAGATTACCAGCGGGAGGGCCGCCAAGCATTGCATCACAGGCATGTTGTTGCTGTCCCGCAACATGTCCCGCTCCGCTCTCCGTCTATTGCGCTCAATTCTCCTGGGTTCCAGCACCACATCTGCTGCAGAAGTGCAGGTTGCTGCCCATTTTTGTGCGGTCTCCAACATGTTCCTGAAAAAGTTGTCCACCGTGATAGGTCTCCCCAAGCTGTCCTCCAGTTTCTATCTGTTCGCTAATAACCTTCCACATTCAAAGATGATGTGGTTGGAGTCCTCTGCGATTCCACTGCCGCACCAAGAACACTTGTCTGTGTTATCGTGCCCGAATCGCATCAAGTAGCTCCTGAAGCATCCGTGGCCAGATGGGAGCTGCGATACGTAGAAATTAGTGTTTTCATACTTGCGGCTTATCCAGGCTCCCAAGTTTAGAAAAAGCCTATGTGTCTAGCGTCCTTTAGATGAGCGATCCCAACGTGCTTGCCATCGTTCCATGCTTTGCATTCTTTACATTCAGAGCTCTGTAGCAAACTACTGCTTCTGTTGCGCTGAAAGACATCCTTGTATCTAGCATAACTAACAGGTACTTTAACGCCCTCGCTGATTCTATTTCCGCGCTGCCGACTCTTATGTGCGCTGCTTCCACCTTCTTCCGGCTGCTGACTAACATCGCTTCTGTTTTATGGGCAGCCAGCTCGAGTCTAGCTGCTGCGAGCCATTGTGCACACGATCAACGCTGTGGTTGCACGATTCCTCTACGTCCTTCAATTCCTTTCCGACGACTACAAGGTCCACATGGTCCGCGAAGCCGACGATACTTGTATCGATCGGAAGTTCCAGTCGGAGGATGCCATCATACATGTTTTTCCAGAGGAGGGGTCCTAGAAATTAGCGTTGGGGTACCCTTGGCGTTTAGTGGGGCCATCTGCGGTTTCGTATTGCAGCAGTCTTCCTATAAAAAAGCTGCGTATCATTTCCTGCAGGTAATATGGGACGCGGAATGTTGATAGCGCTTCCAATAATTTGTCCCAACTCGCTGTATTAAAGCCGTTTTTCACATCTAGAGTGACAATGAGACAGTAATTCTTTGTTCCGCTTTTCCATCCTGATGGGAAAGTTCTCTCCCTTAGGCACGTGTTGAAAAGCTGTACGAACTGCACGGGCTGTTGGCGCATGGCCAATTTCAACGCTCGGTTAGGAATTCCATCCGGACCCGGCGCCGTGCTGGGGCTTCTTTAGGCTTCTTGTGATCATCAGCACCTCATCGACTGAAACTTCGTCGATTTGAACCGGCGTGGCTGCTCCTTGACTCGGTGAGGGGTCTATGTCGGGTCTGACTGGGAATAGCGTTTCGACAATTACCTTCAACTCACCTGGGTCGGAAGGCTGAGCTTGCTTTCTGACGTAGAGTCTCTATACAATAGTTTTATGCGACTTACCCCAAGGAACGTATTCAACTGAGTCGCATAGCTCCAAGAAGCATTCTCGCTATCTCGAATGGCCTTCTTTAGCCCTCTGATATCCTAGTTGGTCTTCGGCGTAGTTGGGTCTACCTCGGGCTCGCTGGATCCCCTTCTGGCTCGGATGCAGTTCCACCGTGCTTCGGCAATATCTCGTTCCACCAGTATGTGGGTACATTTCCATGCTTTCATCACAGGCACGTGTCAATTGTGTTTCCATTTGTGAGGCTCTATTCTCTGCGTTGCCGGCTGTGGCAAGCGACTGGACTATGTTCGAAAACGCTACGGGGTCGAAAGTATCCAAGCGGTAGGCTTTTCGATTTGAGCTTCTCCATCTGACTGCAGCTCTTTCAACAACCGTGCATATTACAGCGGAGAGGTCGCTTGCGGTATATACGTCGCTTAGTTCCCATTTCGTTGCGCAGAAAAGTAACGAGCTTGCGAAGATGAGGTCGATTATCGATCCGATACCGCCCTGACTAGTGTTTTTCGACTCGGAGTTTAAAATTTCTCTAACAGTCTTCTCTAAGAGGGCTTTAATTGAAGTAAATTTACCATTTCATTTTAGGTACTGCCTCGCGGTACGCCGGAAATTTATAGCTGCCTGTAGCGTGGTCAGATTTTTCGACTTTTATAAACTATATAATTTATATATTATAGCTCGGAAGTTCGTTTCTTGTAGTTCGTTTGGGGAGTGCTCCGGCTTCTTATTCAGGCGCAACAGAAGATTGCCCTTGCGGTCTTGCGAATGCCCTGCACGTCGCCACTTAAGTGCTTGAGGGCCGGGTCGCCATTCACGAACCTAAGCATATTAGCATACGTGCAGTCGCCCACTCCGTGGACTGTAATGGCGTCGGCTCTGCGACGCTTCTGGTTTGCTTGCGTCCGTTAACTTCTGTCCAGCTCTGTGTGTTGCCCTTCTGACCCCAGTTGGCAGGGGTTGCGTTGGGCTTAGTGATCACTGCCTGCTTCGTTGGGTTTTGACCCTGGCGTTTAGCCTTCTTGGAGGGGGCTCTGCGATGCTCGGGCATGCCATTTCTTGGCCGCGTGTGTGTGTTTATCTGTGTGTGTGTGTGTGTGTTTTTTTTTATGCTTTCGGCACGGAGGTGAAAGTCTTCGTAAGATACTGATGGCCCGGGCCAACCGTATGTTCGATTTGCTGACTCCGTCAGCACCTACGTACTAAACTAACCCCCCACTCACACACCACATTCCCCTTCCGGGGATGGGTTTCCTATTATAGACAGTATCCATAAGTCGTCGCTCCTTTTCGCCTCGTCTCAGATCCCTCTAGGTGCCTATTATTAGCTGGCTTATATTTCATTACTTGTCCTCTCCTTCCAGCATGAACGCTACCAGTACCTCCGGTGGAGGTACAGAGCCCACTACCTCTCTGTTCCTCGAGCATTGGTACATCACGTGTTCCGGGTCTTCGTCCAGATTTGGGCAGTTCGGTCACTCTGGAGAGTCCTCATGCCTGAACCTATGGCGACAGTTCCAATACCCGCCGTGTCCAGTGAAAAGCTGTATTAAGTGGAAGTTCATTTCGCCATTCCGTCTCCTAATCCATTGCTCCAGATTGGGGATCAGTTTATGTGTCCATCTCCCTTTGTTCGCCGTGTTCCATCTCTCCTGCCAAGTTGCCATTGATGTTGCTTTCTCCGACCGGATGACGTCCATTGATTCAGCGTCTCCCGTGGCATTTCGGGCCATGTAAGCTTTCTCCATTTCCTTGGCCAGTATATCTACTGGCAGCATTCCTGCCAATACTATGGCTGCCTCGTCCGACACCGTCCGAAATCCAGAAATGTTGCGCAGAGCACTGAGCCTATAGGGGATTGACATCTTCCTTCGGAGGCCTTTCTGGCTTGCAGCCGCTGAAGCCCATATCGATGCAGCCTAGGACACCACGGAGGCTACAACTCTCGCGAGGAGCAGGCGTCTACCTGCTTTAGGTCATCCAATGTTGGGTAGCATCCTCAAAAGGGCCGCCTGCATTTTAGCTGCTTTCTGGCTAACGTAATCTACATTTGCTCGAAAGCTAAGCCTGTTGTCTAACATGACCCCCAGATACTTAATGGAAGCCTTTGACTCAATACTAACGCTGTCAACCTGAAATCTAGCAAACTCGACTAATTTGCGACTTGTGATGAGCACCGCTTCTCCAACCAGCTCCAGGCTAGCGCCACGCATCCAGGCTAGCGCCACGATCCTTATCGCTGCATTCGCTGCCGCTTTCACGACTTCTATTTCTTTGCCCACCACTACTACAGCTAGGTATCTGCGAATCCTATGACTCTGCATCTCTGGGACAATTGCACTCTGAGCACCTCGTCGTACATTATGTTCCACAGGAGTGGAATCCGTATCATAACTCAATACCCGATCGGAGAGGTAGTTGGATATTATACGGAAAAGATAGGACGGTATCCCTATTCGGTCTAAGGCTTGCAGTATACGAGACCAGCTTGCTGAGTTAAAGGCATTGCGGATGTCCAACGTAATCACCGCGCAATACTCCCTGTCTCCCCACATCCATCTGGTTCCCTCTATTGCTTTAGCGTCAATATCTACCACCGCCTTAATTGCATCGACCGTAGACCTTGCTTTGCAAAATCCGTATTGCTGTTTGGACAGGGCCTCTTTCTCTTCGACGACACTAAGTAGTCGGTCATACACAACCATTTGCCGTACCTTTCCCGCCGTGTCCAGTAGGCAGATTGGCCTGTATCCCGAGGGTACCTCTATTGACTTGTCCCCTTTCGGTAGAAGGATTAGTTTCTGTCGCTTCCATCTCTTAGGGAATACACCGTCCTGTAGACATCTAGTATATGTCTCGGCGAAAGCGTCAGGTTTCGTTAGCATTGCTAACTTTAGCGCCTTGTTTGGCACCCCATCTGGTCTTGGAGCCTTTTTATCGCCTAGTTTTTTGCTTGCCGCTAAGATTCCTGCTGCACTAGCTCCGTGCTCAGTGAGCGGCTGGCTACTTTCAGTCGTGAGTGTTGGGGGAACAGTGTGTCAACTATAGTGGCAAGTGCGGTAGGGCAGGTCACCTGGGTTGTTGCCTGGCTGCGGATCTTCTTCGTGACGACCTTGTATGCCGTGCCCCACGGGTTACCATCAGCCTCATCGCATATTTTCTGGAAGCAGCTGGATTTGCTTCGTTTAATGCTTCTGTTGAGGTCTCGCTTGGCTGCCCGCAGGAGTTCCAGCCTAGATGCAAAGTCTGGGTGGCCTCGGGCACGTTGAGAGCGCCTTCTAGCACGCCGGCAGGCCTTCCTTAGGTCGCTGATTTGCTCAATCCACCAGTAGCAAGGTGCTCCTCTTCTGTTTGGAATCCTCCTGGGCAAGGATAAGTCGCACGTATCCGTGATGTTTCTCTGCTGCTTCGCCATGTCGTCTGCTAACTTCGTGGCCCAAGTCCATTGAGCATGACGTAAGGAGTCCGTGTAGGTTTCCGTTGTCCTTCCATTTGGGGCCCGTTGTTTTGGGCTGCTATTTTCTCCTTCCTCTCCCGTGGATCTCGAAATGCACTGCTCGGTGGTCGCTGAATGTGAATTCATGTAGTTAGCCTATAAAGTGAGCTGCTGAGCATGGTAAGGTATGTAATAGATCCTCTACCGGCCTTGCAGTACGTGAGCTCCTGCCCGTCGTTTGCAAGGCCCAAGTCGAGCGCTGCGAACTCTTCTTGGTCCCTCCCGCGTTAGTTTCCTTGCTTCCCCATACCACGGGCTAGGCATTAAAGCTCTATTGCGAGCGTCTTTTGATGTTTCTTCCAGCATGGTCTGAAATTGTCGCAGTTCCTAGCTTGGGGTTGCGTAGCAACTGTAAACGGTGATTCCATTAATTTTTGCTCTCACGAATCTGTCGTTTGCTGCTCTGACCACCTGGACCGGTGATTTGAGAGACCAAATGGCCGCTTTTCCACATTTACTTGCCACCCAGCCACATCCATCGATAGGCTTGTATGGGTCGCACATTATTGCGACGTCCGTATTTCTCTCCCGTATTGATTGTGTCAGCTGGGCCTGAACAGCCTAGCAGTGGTCGGGGCTCATCTGTGTCCACTTCATTTTCTGTTGGCCAGGGCGCTCCTAAACACGGGGCATCTGCCGCTGCCGGCAATGTGTTTGCAGTCGGCATTCCTTTCCTTACAGAGCATGCACTGTGGCTCTTGTTTGCAGTCCTTAGCCAGATGGTCCTTTCCTCCGCATCGTCGGCACAGATTCGATCTGTCTAGATTACTTTCGTAGAGTCTTGCTAGATGTCCAAACTCGAGGCATCTGAAACATCTGATGTTTATCCGTTCGCGGATTCTTGAGTTAAGCCAGCCTACTTTCAGGAAACCTACTGAAAGGGCCTTTTCGCGCTTTCCGCTGGCGTCTTATCGTCGCCGTCTGTGTTTGGCCTTTCGGCTTTCGGAGGCTGATATTGTCAGGGGCTATGTCCATTATTTGGATTTGCCTCAGCGCCCCACAGATATCCTCTCTGGTCGTGAGCTCATTCAGGTCCTTGCACTCAACGGTCACTCGGTCGGACAGCGTCCGGACCTCTGCATTTTCCCCTAACGTTTCGCCTACCAGGTTTCCAAATGCTATGGTATTCTCTTCTGAGTGGTTAAGCTGAGAAGTAGGTCTCCTTTTTGTGTCCTCCTTATCTTTGTCACCTTTTTTCCGAGCTCGCCCAGTTTTTCGTCCGCTTTAATTTTTCTCAGTATCTCTGAGTAGCTCACTTCGCCTTTTGCCGAGATGACTATAGCATCCGGTCGCGCCTTTTCCTTGAGCAATCCCTTGCTGTTTTTCCTGGTGACCTCCTTCCTTATCTTTTATGTGACCCCCTTCCTCTTGTCGCCATCCGTTTTGGGGCTCGGTGTCTCCTGCGCCGTTGATACGGTAGCCTGGCTACCGGCTGGTCCTCGGATTCGTTTTGTTTGTGGTGTCCGTGCTGTGGCTTGCTTCCGCTTGACGTCTATCGTCGTCCAGAACAATAGCGATGTTTAGGATGACTGGTGCGTCCTGATGATCTCCTTGGCTCCTTCGTCGTGCAGGATTGCCGCCAGCTTGTAGAGCACCCTGATGCTCTCTATCGAGTCTCGCATTGGCTGGTGGATGGAGCGTCACTTGCCATCTTCGAGCATGACTTCCAGCTTTGATATCTCCTGCCCGAGTTCTCGTAGTGCGGAGCATCTGGTTTGCCGTCGTTGGCTCCCGTCCTGGGCCCGTCTCTGTCGGGGCGGCTGTTGGAACACCTAGTGGTGATCTCGCCATTCTGCTGCTCTTTGCAAAATCATCTCAACTCTCCTTCATTTGTTGAGTTTCATTGGTACTCATTTTATTGGGTCCCAACTCCTAAGCCGTTGTCCTTGGTCGTTGTATAGTCGCGTTTAGATCTTATGGTTGTCTTTGCAAGCAGTGAGGCCATTCGAGGGTTGACACCCGCCTTCATGGGGTCGAGTGTTCAGAGCCAGATCTGCGTTAATCAGGAATATCACATCTGAACCTATACTGCCAACTAAATGGCGACGATTCGAGGAGCGTGCTAGGAGATTTGCCATGTTTTAACGGGATGGGGGCGGTAACAGCATTAACCTAGCAGTCATTTCGGCCAGACTTCACTCCGCTTACTGAGATGCTAGAATACTGTCAGCCGTCAGCCCAGGAGTCGTCTTGTCGTGTAGGGTTGTCCAGAGTTTGCAACCTAAGACGTTACTGGTCTCAGTCTTAGTCGCCTTCTCGTATTAGCTAGGCGCGTCACGGGTGTGCAGGGAATACCTGGCAACTGCCGGAGGTCACGAGTTGCTTTAATTGCCCAGGAACGGAATCAATCTGGCCATTGCCAGGTTATTGGCAGTCAGAATCTTTTCGCCTACTAGGGGGACCTCTCCGAGCAATTACATCCCCGTATCATTTCAGTCGCCTCGTACGACAAGCAATGACAAGCTGTGGTAGTATTCTGTGGGCCGCTTGCCACACGGCGTTGTGTATTTTTTTATTTTTTATTTTTGTAAGAAAAGGAAATAACAGTTTAACATTTTTAGGCTGTGTACAAGAGGGAACTAAGACAATCCTCTGATTGGAGAAGAAAGTATAGAGGAGAAGTTATTTTATGGGTAGTAGAAAGTTGTAGTCCGCTCCTGCGGGACAACCGCAAAGTACTACTTCGCAGGGCGGGGTACGGCTGTATATCAGCCGCTCATCAGTCGATGCCGCGTCGGATCCTCTCCTGTCGTCGCAGCTCCATATTAGCAACGAGTGTCCATCCATTTTCAGTGGCCACCATTCGCGCCACGAGATTCTCCGGAGACAAATCATTTCCGCCCGCCGTTGCTTTGTCTCGCTTGCGTCTATAGAGTTAGCAGTAGAACAATGCGTGCTCCGCGTCCTCAATCACACCATGCCCACAGTGCTCGCAAAAGGGGGCCGTCCTCATGATTAAACCTGAGCAGGTACGTTTTAAAGCAGCCATGCCCAGTCAATATTTGTGCCAGACAGTGGCCATCTGCCACTTGAGCTCGCATCCCATTTGCTTTGCCATTGTTCGATGGTGTTGTCCCTCAGTTGCCTGTTGGTGGTTGCCCCACTTTGCCTCTCGGCCGCCATCAGGCCGAGTGGGATCATGCCCGCCAGTACTAAGGCCGCGTCTTCCGATACAGTGCGGAAGCAGTTGGCTACACGCAATGCACATCCTCGGCTGAAAGATGCAACCTCCATTGCGGGGGCCCATATGTTGGATCCGTAGAGGATTGTGAAAGTCACCACTCGAACGATTAGCTACGACAGTCTGTGGTCTATCACGACGCCCAGGTATTTGATTTGGGCTTGGACTTAATGATAGCACTGCCAACGCGCAACGATGTTGTCTCAACTATCTTTCTGCTGCTTGTTAAGACCTCGCCACAGTAGCAACAGCGATGTCATAGGCGAACCCAATGATTGTGTTGCCCTGTGGTAGGCAAAGGCGCAGTACTCTGTCGTACATGACGTTCCACCCGAAGCTTCTGGGGTGTGCAATGACAGCTTGTATTACCCTGTTCGGTATTCCGTCTGGTCCAGGGGATTTATCGGCCTTTAGCTTCGCAGCATTGCTCAGTACCTCATTGTCGTCGGTGGATGCACAGTCCTTTATTCCATTTGCCGGTAGTTGCGGTGCAATTCCAGGTGTTTGTCGAGGAAAGAGCGTTAGAACTATTTGTTTCAGCTGTTCCGGGTTTGTTGGGGTTGCTTGCATAGCCTTCCCATGACTAGCTCGTAAGCCTGTCCAAAGGGATCCGCGTCCGCCGCGTCGCAAAGCTCTTGGATGCATCGGGATTAGATGCGTCTGATAGCTTCCTTGAGTAATTTCCGCTTGGCTCTGAAGCCCTGCAGATGGTGCTCAAAATTTGGCGACGGTCTTGACCTTTGGCTCTTCCGCCTAGCTGCGAGGCACTCTTTGCTCGCTTTGGCTATGCCCTCGTTCCACCAGGCTACCGGTCTATGTGAGTTTTGCGAACTTTGGTCAGTATAGCGTCACATGCGTTGGTGATAGTCTCTGCTATCGCGTCAGCAGAGCTGTTGGCATCGCCTCTTTCCGGTCCATAGTGTCCATCTTGTATCCCGTGTGTTGGAGCCTTCTAATGGCGCCTCTGCTTCCAGGTTGAGAGGTGTCCGTTATCACCGCAAAGTGGTCGCTGTAGGTGTATACATCCGATACCTGCCATTTGGCGTCTCGGGCAACGTCTGTACTGGCAAACGTCAGGTCTATGATCGACTCGCGACCCGCTTTGCTGTAAGTGCTTCTTGTGCCGATGTTCAGCAGACAGACATTCACACGGCGTTGTGTGTGTGTGTGTGTTTTTTTTTTTTTTTGTTGCTACGGCACGGAGGTGAAAGTCTTCGTAAGATACTGATGGCCCGGGCCAACCGTATGCACGATTTGCTGACTCTGTCAGCACCTACGTACTAAACTCACCCCCCACTCACACACCACATTCCCCGCGGGATCACCACAAAGTATTACTTCGCGGAGATGGGTTGTCTATTTTAGGCAGTATCCGTCTCTCCTTTTCACATCGTCCCTCTGGATGCTTATTATGAGCTGGCTTATATTGCTCCACTTGTCCTCTCCTTCCAGCATGAACGCTACCAACCCCTCCGGTTGAGGTACAGAGCCCACTACCTCTCTGAACCTCGAGCATTGATACTTCCTATACCCGCCGTGTCCAGTGAAAAACTGTGTTAGGTGGAAGTTCATTTCGCCATTCCGTCTCCTAATCCATTGCTCCAGATTAGGGATTAGTTTATGTGTCCATCTCCCCATGTTCGCCGTGTTCCATCTCTCCTGCCAAGTTGCCATTGATGTTACCTTCTCCGACCGGATGACGTCCATTGAGACAGCGTCTCCCGTGGCTATTCGGGCCATGGAAATTTTCTCCATTTCCTTGGCCAGTATATCTACTGGCAGCATTCCTGCCAATACTATGGCTGCCTCGTCCGACACCGTCCGAAATCCAGAAATGTTGCGCAGAGCACTGAGCCCATAGGGGATTGACATATGTTGGGTAGCATTCTCGAAAGGGTGCCCTGCATTTTAGCTGCTTTCGGGCTAACGTAATCTACGTTCGGTCGAAAGCTAAGCCTGTTGTCTAACATGACCCCCAGATACTTAATGGAAGCCTTTGACTCAATACTAACGCTGTCTACCTGAAATCTAGCAAACTCGACTTATTTGCGGCTTGTGATGAGCACCACCTCTGTTTTATGGCCTGCCAGCTCCAGGCTAGCGCAACGCATCCAGCTGGCCACGGTCCTTATGGCTGCATTCGCAGCCGCTTCCGCAACTTCTATTTCTTTGCCCACCACTACTAGAGCTAGGTATCTGCGAATCCTATGACTCTGCATTCCTGGGACAATTGCACTCTGAGTACCTCGTCGTACATTATGTTCCACAGGAGAGGTCCCACGACCGACCCCTGTGGGACCCCTGCTGAGACCGTGTAACTCCTAGCACCGTCATCCGTATCATAACTCAATACCCGATCGGACAGGTAGTTGGATATTATACGGAAAAGGAAGGACGGTATCCCTATTCGGTCTAAGGCTTCCAGTATACGATACTAGCTTGCTGAGTTAAGGGCATTGCGGATGTCTAACGTAATAACCTTGTCTCCCCACTTTCATCTGGTTTCCTCTATTGCTTTAGCGTCAATATCTACCACCGCCTTAATTGGATCGACCGTAGACCTTGCTTACGAAATCCATTTTGCTGTTTGGACAGGGTCTCTTTCTCTTCGACGACAGTAAGTAGTCGGTCATACACAATCCTTTCCAGTACCTTTCCCGCCGTGTCCAGTAGGCAGATTGGCCTGTATCCCGAGGGTACCTCTATTGACTTGTCCCCTTTCGGTAGAAGGATTGCTTTCTTCCGCTTCCATCTTTTAGGGAATACACCGTCCTGTAGACATCTAGTATATGTCTCGGCGAAGGCGGCAGGTTTCGTTAGCATTGCTAACTTTAGCGCCTTCTTTGGCACCCCATCTGGTCCTGGATCCTTTTTGTCGCCTAGTTTTTTGCTTGCCGCTAACACGTCGTCTGACGACACCTGCTGCAGTAGCTCCGTGCTCAGTGGCTACAGTGGCACATTGGCTGGCTACTTCCAGCCGTGGGTGTTGGCGCAACAGTGTCTCAACTATAGTGGCAAGTGCGTTAGGGCAGGTCACCTGGGTTGTTCCCTGCGGATCTTCTGCGTGACGACCTTGTATGCCGTGCCCCACGGGTTAACATCGGCCTCATCGCATATTTTCTGGAAGCAGCTGGATTTGCTTCGTTTAATGCTTCTCTTGAGGTCTCGCTTGGCTGCCCGAAGGAGTTCCAACCTAGATGCAAAGTCTGGGTGGCCTCGGGGATGCTGAGTGCGCCTTCTAGCACGCAGGCAGGCCTTCCTTAGGTCGCTGAATTTCTCATTCCACCAGTAGCAAGGTGCTCCTCTTCTGTTTGGCATCCTCCTGGGCATGGATAAGTCGCACGCGTCCGAGATGTTTACCATGAGCTGCCGCGCCATGTCGTCTGCCAACTCCGTGGCCCAAGTCCATTGAGCATGACGTAAGGAGTCCGTGTAGGTTTCCTCGTCTAGGCTGTTGTCCTTCCATTTGGGGCCTGTTGTTTTGGGCTGCTGCTTTCTCCGTCCTCTCCCGTGGATCTTGAACTGCACTGCTCGGTGGTAGCTGAATGTTAATTCATTACTGAATTTCCATGTAGTTAGCCCATAAAGTGAGCTGCTGAGCAGGTTATGGTCTATAATAGAGCCTCTACCGACCTTGCAGTACGTGAGCTCCTGCCTGTCGCTTGCAAGGCCCAAGTCGAGCGCCGCGAACTCTTCTTGGTCCCTCTCGCGTTAGTTTCCTTGCTTCCCCATTACACGGCTCAGGTGTTAAAGTCTCCGGCTATGACGAGAGGAACTCTATTGCGAGCGTATTCTGATATTTCTTCCAGCATGGTCTGAAATTGCCGCAGTTCCCAGCTTGGGGTTACGTAGCAACAACGAATCCGTCGTTTGCTGCTCTGACCTACTGGACCGCTGATTTGAGAGACCAAATGGCTGCTTTTCCACATTTACTTGCCGCCCAGCCACTTCCAGCGATAGGTTTGTATGGCTCGCAGATTATTGCGACGTCCGTATTTCTCTCCCGTATTGATTGTGTCAGCAGGGCCTGAACAGCCTCGCAGTGGTTGAGGTTCAGCTGTGTCCACTTCATTTTCTGTTGGCCAGGGCGCTCCTAAACACGGTGCACCTGCCGCTGCCGACAATGTGTTTGCAGTCGGCATTCCTTTCCTTACAGAGCATGCACTGTGGCTCTTGTTTGCAGTCCTTAGCCAGATGGTCCTTTCCTCCGCATCGTCGGCACAGATTCGATCTGTCTAGATTACTTTCGTAGTGTCTTGCTAGATGTCCAAGCTCGAGGCATCTGAAACATCTAGTGATGTTTATCCGTTCGCGGATTCTTGAGTTAAGCCAGCCTACTTTCAGGAAACCTACTGAAAGGGCCTTTTTCGCGCTTTCCGCTGGCAGTCTTATCGTCGCCGTCTGTGTTTGGCCGTACGCCTTTCGGAGGCTGATATTGTCAGGGGCTATGTCCAGTATTTGGATTTGCCTCAGCGCCTCACAGATATCCCCTCTGGTCGTGATCTAATCCAGGTCCTTGCACTCAACGGTCACTCGGTGGGTCAGCGTCTGGACCTCTGCATTTTCGCCTAACGTTTCGCCTACCAGGTTTCCAAATGCTATGGTATTCTCTTCTGAGTGGTTAAGCTGGAGAAGTAGGTCTCCTTTTTGTGTCCTCTTTATCCTTGTCTCCGAGCTCGCCCAGTTTTCGTCCGCTTTAACTTTCGCCTTTTGCCGAGATGAATATAGCATCCGGTCGCGCCTTTTCCTTGAGCAATCCCTTGGTGTTTTTCTTCCTTCCACTTGTCGCCATCCGCTCGGGGTTCGGTGTCTCCTGCGCCGTTGATACGGTAGCCTGGCTACCGGCTGGTCCTCGGATTCGTTTTGTTTGTGGTGTCCGTGCTGTGGCTTGCTTCCGCTTGACGTCTATCGTCGTCCAGAATAGTAGCGATGTTTGGGATGACTGGTGCGTCCTGATGATCTCCTTGGCTCCCTCGTCGTGCAGGGTTGCCGCCGGCTTGTAGAGCACCCTGATGCTCTCTATCGAGCCTCGCATTGGCTGGTGGATGGAGCGTTGGTTGCCATCTTCGGGCATCACTACCAGCTTTGACATCTCCTGCCCGAGTTCTCGTAGTGCTGAGCTGCTCTGGTTTGCCGTCGTTGGCCCCGTCCTGGGCTCGTCTCTGTCGGGGCGGCTGTTGGAACACCTAGTGGTGATCTCGCCATTCTGCTGCTCTTTGTAAAATCATCTCAGCTCTCCTTCATTTGTTGGGTTTCATTGGTACTCATTTTATTGGGTCCCAACTCCTAAGCCGTTGTCCTTGGTCGTTGTACAGTCGCGTTTAGATCTTATGGTTGTCTTTGCAAGCAGTGAGGCCATTCGAGGGTTGACACCCGCCTTCATGGGGTCGAGTGTTAAGAGCCAGATCGGCGTTAATCAGGAATATCACATCTGAACCTATACTGCCAACTAAATGGCGACGATTCGAGGAGCGTGCTAGGAGCTTTGTCATTTTTCAAAGGGACGGGGGCAGTAACAGCATTAACCTAGCAGTCATTTCAGCCAGATTTCACTCCGCTTACTGAGATGCTAGAATACTGTCAGACCAGGGGTCGACTTGTCGTGTAGGGTTTTCCAGAGCTTACAACACGACGGAGATGTTATGTTTCCATTTCTGTATGGGGAGCAAGGTCACTTTTCTTTACAATGGATGTCATTGGATGGGAAGGAACGATGGGTAGGAGAAGTGCGATTTACGATTTATGAAAATAAAAATATGTAAAAATTTCAAAATATAAAGATATAAAAATGTAAAATTCATTATAATAATTTGTTTTTCTTAAGGATTGATTTTTTTTTCCCTTGCAGAGGGTATTATAATTTTGTCGTGAAATGTGTAACGCATAAAAGGAGACATCTCAGACCCCATAAAGTTTATATATTTTTGATCAGCATCAACACCCGAGTAGATAGCCTTGTCCGTCCGTCCCTCTGACCTTCTGTCCATTAGGAACGAACGATCAAAAATTAAATTTTTGTATAAACAAACACTTTGTTTTTCAAGATGACCAAACTAGACGATTATTAGTTTTACTATGCTCTTCATATAATTGATATGTGGTCCTGAGTATTTATTTTCTAATTTATGACCTACTTAATTTTTTAAAAGTACCTTGTTTCCTTTATTTAAATTACAGTTATTTATTTTTCTGCTTATGTTTATCTATCATAATTCTTGCTCTTTTATATGCTAATTCTACTCTATATTTGAATTCCTTCTACATTATAAAGTGGGTCTATTTGAACTATGCCATTAAAATATTTTGGTATATTTGGTTTTTTACTGAAAATTATCTCATATGGACAATAATCATGTCCAATTGATGGTGCCTTATTTATTTATTTTTCTTTTTTTTTTTTTTTATTTATTTTTTTATTAATGGTCGACAAAACGAGTGTCTTCCTCATTATTCAAAAGATTGTACAATAGAATTATATGCTAAAAGGCTAGTTAAAGGATACAATTTCTAAATAGCATCACCGACCGATGGAGGGGTTTTATTTGCCAGTCCGGCCAGCTGTGAAAAGGGTCACAGCTAATTTTGTCAGTGACGCTATTAGAGCCTACATCTAAGCAGAAGGTTGTAAGTAGGAAAAAAGTGATCTCAAGTAAAATTAAAAATAATCTTATATTGCTATATTAATAAAGAATATACAATAAATCGGGAAAAAGAAAGTAAGAAGATTGTTAATAGAAGAAAGCAATGTAAGTTAGATAAAGAGTGTTAAGTAGATAGGACAAAAAGAAAAGTAATGGGAAATCACCGACCCGGTGGGGAAAATTTTTCAGCCTGTCCGGCAAGATATGCCCCTGCTCATAGCTGGGAATGGTCAGCGACTTCCCGAAGGTATCCTGAAAGCAACGATTTTATTAGGGCTAGAGACAGTTCGGTAGAGAAAACGTGATGCAAACTATTATAATTTTTACATAGCACGCGAAAAGAATTGTGTATAGCGTAGTCCGTTGTGCACGTAGATAGGAATAAGATGCGATAATTTCTTGTTGGTCTAGCCGGAACAGAGAATTGAAGACGCCCTAGCAGAAAAGGAGAATCTATGTCGCCAATAATCAACTTATGTAGAAGGACAACACCGAGAATTGTCCTACGGTTGGTTAACGACGGAAGGTTGAGAAGAAGCAGTCTGCTGGAGTAGGACGGCAACCGAAGATTAGGGCCCCAATTTAAACCTCGTAAGGCAAAAAGCAGAAATTGCTTCTGAACAGATTCAATACGATCCTGGCTATTGTTATACTGTGGAGACCAGATGCAAGAGCAGTATTCAAGGATAGGGCGAACAAGAGAGATGTATAGAAGTTTTGTTATAAAAGGATCGTTAAACTCTTTAGACCATCGTTTAATGAATCCAAGTACACCTTTTGCCTCATTAACAATGGTATCTATGCGAAGATTGAAACAGAGTTTAGAATCAAAAATAACGCCTAGATCCCTTACTGTTAGTATACGTTGTCGATTGTATAACTGACAAGATAAGGTGAAGTACGATTAAAAGTCATAAACATACACTTTAAACAATTAAGATGCAATTGATTGGCCGAACACCAAAGTTGCATAGCGTTCAAATCGTCTTGTAGACGAGAACGATGTAGGGGGTTAGTGTATGATAGAAAAAGTTTGACATCGTCCGCATACATGAGTACACGGGCATGTGATATAACAGAGGGAAGATCATTTATAAAAAGAGTAAAGAGTAAAGGTCCAAGATGACTACCTTGAGGAACACCAGAAGTAACGTCAACCCTTTTAGAGGTAGTCAACCTCAGTATTACTCTTTGGGTCCTACCTTTTAAATAAGAATTAATCCAAAGTAAAAGGGACAGAGGGAAACCTATTTGGTCAAGTTTAAAAAGTAAAATGTCATGGTGCACAGAGCCAAACGCCTAACTGAAGTCAGTGTAAATGACATCAGTTTGCATTTTCGAAAGGAAAGCATCATTTACCAAGGAAGTAAACTCAAGCAGATTGGTCGTAGTTGACCGATTCTTTACGAACAGGGGAAACAACAGGGGAAACAACTGATTTGCAGAAATACTGCAAATTCGAAGTGATTATTTTTTCAAATAATTTAGGAATAGCGGACAGTTTTTCAATGCCCCTGTAATTTTGCATATCAGACTTCCCACCTATCTTGTGAAGAGCAATGATATTAGATTCTTTCCAAAGAGATGGAAAGACAGAAGTTTCAAGGGATAGATTGAAAAGCTTTAGTAATGGATAAAAAAGGGGAGAACTACACTCCTTGAGTAGACAACTAGGAATATTGTCCGGCCCAGGAGAGTAAGAAGATTTTAAAGAGTTTATCGCTAATAGTAGAGAGGAGTGTGAAATAATGGGGGGAAGTATAGAACTAGCGGAAGAAATAGTATAAGGGTAAGAATTAGTATTAGGACAGACTGAAGAGTAAGTTGATTGGAAAAAATTAGCAAAGAGGTTAGCAGAATCTGTGTCATTGCTAGCTTTGTCCATCCCAAGAAAAAAAGAAGATGGCAAACTTGAAGATTTACCTTTCAAGTTTACAAAATTATAAAACTATCTCGGATTTCGGGCTGATTGCCTTTTACAACGAATTAGATAATTCTCATAGCATTGAGAATTAAGAAGAAAGAAGTTCGACTTGGCCATGGAATATTTAGCCAAGTCTGTACACGAACCAGACTTTTTAAAATATTTGGATTTTACATATTTTAGATGTGATAATCTGGGAGTAAACCAGGGTGGTTTTGAAAAAGTAGTCGAAGGAATTGACTTAGGAATACACACATCTAAGAGGGAGTTTAGGGTGATATAAAAAAAATTAATGGCTGTATTCATATCAACTGAGTCATATAAGAAAGACCAATCGTTTGAATAAATAAGCTGATTCAGCAAAGAATAATTTCCTTTGCGAAAGCAATAGCGGGGCTTATTGGCTGATGAGCACGAAATGAAAGGATTACAATTTAGCACTGTGATCCCTAAAGTTGGATGATAGACATCCTCAGGAAGAGATAAAGGAGGGGACCCAGACACATTAGAAATAAGGTAGTCGTTAACAAATACAAGATCAAGTGTTCTATTCATATGATTAGACATTGAATTGATTTGAAACAACGAAAGATCAAGCATGCAGTCTATAAAATCGTGCTGTGCTGAGGGCACTAGATAATTTGCAGCAGTGAATAATGACCAAGAGATGTTCGGCAAATTAAAATCACCAAACACCAATAATAGGTCATTATCACGCACGTGTGAAGAAATTTCTTTAATACAAGTAATATGATTCATATAAACTTGAATATCAGAAGAAGGTGGGACATAAGAGCATGTTACATAGATATTCCGTGTATGAAAAGACACCTTAACTGAGACAATCTCAGCGTTAATAGGCGTACTAAAACAGAATAGTTCAGACTGGAGAGTGGCTTTAACGGCAATTAACACCCCACCACCTCGAGTCGGCCGATCATTTCTAAACAAAATAAAGTAAAATCTCAAAATCAGATATGATTGAGCTTAACCATGTTTCTGAAAATGCTATTATGTCCGAATCGAAGGAAGTACTGGCCATGAAAAGATTTTTAAGCTTTGAAATGAGACCTCTGACATTCTGATAATAAATAAAGATTTGGTCAGAAGATGTAGCTAGTTTTTTGGGGCAGAAATGGTACACTGTATTGAAGGGACTGGAAGGGTGACAGGCTGGTTACGCTGTTTAGGCTTGAACTCATGAACAATCATGTGTGGTGGCCAAAATTTGGGATCACAAATGATTGGGAACATATCATGTGAAACATTTATTTTGAATGATGATATTTCACGAGGGGTGGAGAAATTAAATTTGGTTATTGACACACTAGCGAAGATTTGCCAGCAATATAGGCTGCCAATAACTACTACCGTTAAAGTAGGCGCTGATGGGGCTGTAGGTAATACAGGAGTTGGAGGAGCTAACGAGGCACAATGATTGTTTTTAACAATCTGGGCAAGATTGCGCGCAGGTCTACCTTTGCGGCCAGGAGCTGACGGGGCTGAGGCAGTTTGATTAATTGGGACGGGATCAGGTACGGGCTCTACTGGGACTAGTACAGGGGTTGAAACAGGGGTAATTGGACAGTCGCTTGGAGAAGGCGATAAAGACAACATTGGAGATACCTCCAAGTTGCTAGGAAGGGACAAGAAAGTCATAGGTGTCTGAACAGACGTAGAGGGCAATTGCAAAAATTGAGGCTCCAACCGGCGATTGGTTGGGGACTCAAATTTATATTTGCCAAGCAACTCGAAACTGGAATCAAAATTACTCGAGAGCTGCTTAGACACATTATTTAATTTTAAGAATTGACTTCTCACAGAATTATAGATTCTGGAGAATTCAATTTGCTTGTCGATGCATTCTGGGCACAAACAACGCAAGCCACCGCAGCCCTTCTTGACAATAGCAGCGATCTTGTCGCAATCACCCCCAGTGAGACCTGCACATTTAGCATGCATCATATTCTCACACAGCCAGCAATTAACAAATTGCGGCGGTGCAGAATCGTCAGCCTGTTTGAACGTACACGGTTTCTTACAGCATGACATAATTATTAAATGCGTAAGCAAGTTGCGAGAAAAAAATTGCGAGAGCGCGATGCACAAGCAGAAAGTATGCAGCGAACACACGCACAAGCACTGTGCATACACTTGCTTGTGCGTGTGTTCGCTGCATACTTTCTGCTTGTGCATCGCGCTCCCCAAGGCAAAAGAATCAAAACAGACAATAACAACAAACACGGAACTGACGCCGCGTTTTATAAAATGCAATAATTAACAGACTTACGCTGCACAACAGATAACACTTTGCACAGTTTATAAAAGCTTTTTAAATAAAGCACCGAAAAATTCAAAATTTTTAAATAAAAAGCAGCATAAAAGCGCAAAAATATATAAAAATATTGGAGCAGAAGTAAAACACGTCAATCACTCTCAACTGAGAACTCTTTCTATTGTAACAATAAACAAAGTATTGAAGCCATTAAACGTTCTGTGGCTTCTTTCAACAGTACCAACTGTTTGGTATTGGTGTGCTGTTGATGTTATATTATCTATTTTTAGGTATTTGCATATGTCCGTTATTATTGAATCCTTATATTCTGTACCCATGTCCGTTATGAACGTCTTCATTGGACGGTATTTCAGAATAAAAGATTCGAATATTGCTTTAGCGACAGTTTTTTTTTTTTTTTATTTGGGATCGGAATGGCAACTAGGCACTTTTTCATATCACAAATTAGTGTAACTGCATACTCGTTACTATTCTCTGATGTTGGGAATGGACCTATAGCGTCAACAATTACCCTGTCGATAGCGTTTGTTGGTGTTTCAGTTATAATATATATATATATATATCATAGGTGTCTTGTGAGCTTTAAGCTGTTTAAGCTTTTTGACGTTTAGGACAATTACATACGTTCTTTGTTATATAAAGTGTTATATTTTTCCAATACTAATGTCTTTCTAATTTTTATAGCGTTTTTGAAGTACCTATGTTACCACCAAGAATCGGATCATCATGGAATGTAGAAATTCTTTATTATATATTGCTCATATTTTTGAAAGGATATATTGAAATGTTTTCAAAGATCTTTTCGCTCGGTACCACTTTGAGTTGGCTGATTCCTAATATACCGGCTTCTTTTTAAAGCCATTGGAAACATTGACCTAAATCGATAGTTCCAATTGTACAAAGGTCGCTAATGTTTTTTTTACCATGTTTTTAAATACATAGCATATTTGTTATGTGAATGGTCACTATTTTTCGCATATCGTCGCTTTTAATGACGTCGAATACGTTGGGCTTAGAAGCTTTATCAAGATTTTGCCTTGGCAAAATCTCATGTTCTTTTCCTGCGCAGGATTTATTTTGTTCACTTTGTTGTCATGTAGTAACTTTCAAGACATTTGTATTAGCATTTTTTATATCCTTGCAGAGGGTATTATAATTCTGTCGTGAAATGTGTAACGCATAGAAGGAGACATCTTCGACCCCATAAAGAATATATATACCTTGACCAGCATCAACAGCCGAGTCGATATAGCCATGTCCGTCTGTCATGTACTCTGTTTCCATGCGAACTAGTCTTTCAGTTTGAAAGCTATCTTAATGAAACTTTGCAGAAATCGCTCTTTCTGTTGGACCACTATATCTACTTTAGCTACCTTAGGAACGATCGGTCAAAAAAAAATGTATGAAAAAAAAATGTTTATTAATATATCATGCCTAAACTCGGCATTTATTGGTTTTACTATGCTCCTCGTATATATGATAAATCCTATTAAGATCGGACCACAATATCATATAGCTGCCATAGGAACGATCGGTCGAAAATTAAGTTGTATGAAAAAACATTTTGTTTTTCAAGATATCTTGACCAAGCTTGGCATTTATTAGTCTTACTATACTCCTCATATATAAGCAAAATCCTATTACGATCGGACCACTATATCATATAGCTGCCATGGGAACAGTCAGTCGCAAATTAAGTTTGGTTGTTTGAAAAAACATTTTGTTTTCCAAGATATCTTAACCAAACTCCACATTTATTAGATTTACTATCTTCCTCATATATATGCAAGATCCTATTAAGATCAGACCACTATATCATATAGCTACCATAGGAAAGATCGGTCGAAAATTAGGTTTTGTTGTATAGCTTCCATATGAACGATCGGTCGAAAATTAAGTTTTGTTGTATGAAAAAACATTTTGTTTTTCAAGATATCTTGACCAAACCCGACATTTACTAGTTTTAATATACTCCTCATATAAAGGCCAAGTCATATTAAGATCGGACCACTATATCATATAACCGCCATAGGAACGATCGGTCGAAAATTAAGTTGTTCTATGAAAAAATGTTTTGGATCTCAAGATATGATGACCAAACTCGAAAATTATTAGTTTAACTATGCTCTTCATATAGATGCAAAATCCTATTAAGATCGGACCACTATATCATAAAGCTGCCATAGGAACGATCGGTCGAAAATTAAGTTGTTCTATGAAAAAATATTTTGGTTTTCAAGATATGTTGACCAAACTCGACAATTATTGGTTTAATTATGCTCTTCATATAAATGCTAAATCCTATTAAGATCGGTACATTATATCATATAGCTGCCATAGGTACGAACGGTCGAAAATTAAGTTGTTGTATGGAAAACTTTTTTGTCATTCAAGATATTTTAGTTACACACGGCATTTAAGGATTTCACTATGCTACCTTCATTTTTGCAAATTCTTATTTACATCGGACTACTATATCATTTAGCTGCCATAGGAACGATCGGTCGAAAACTAGGTTTCTGATTAAAAACCTTTTTTGTTTATCAACATATCTTGCCCAAACTCGGCATTAACTATTTTCCCTGTGCTTCTTAGACACGGGCAAAGCACTATAAGCATTATGAAAAGGTTGGGTCTGCAAGGGTATTAGATCTTCGGTATGCCGAAGATAGCCTTTCTTTCACGTTTGTGGTTATAAAAGATAGTCGTGTTTCCAAATTAGACAGAACTGTTGTTGCAAAGCCTTTAACCACTGCCAGCGGTTGATGATGGACGCGAAAAGTAGAGGACCCCGGGCTAGGAATGACCGGGAGTCAGAGCTAGGAGATCAGTAGGATCTTCCGACATTGGAGATATCGGTCTTGAATTCAGGCATGTCTCAAATTTGGTTAGAAGCATGGAAAGCTCTTCGAAGGTGTATTTGTTGGCCGATGTGGACTTATAAAATCGAATTTTAAACTCTTTATACCTGTCTCCCACAGGCCACCCTTGTGTGACGCACTAGGGGGGGTTGCAGTGCCAGGACAGTTTCTGGAGACTGAAAGTGGCCTGGAGTTGCTTCTCTATCATTTCCCCGAAATCGCGCGCAAGAACTTTGGCCGCTCGGACGAAAGTTTTGCCGTTGTTGGAATGCATTTGACTTGGGCACCCTCGTCGTGCCACAAATCTCACAAATGCTGCTAGTAATTTTTGTGTGATCATGTTAGATGTAGCTTCTAGGTGGATGGCTTTGGTGCTGAAACACACAAACCCGCACACCCAGCCCTATGTAATAAGACAGGCGAGCCTTTGTAATTTTTAACATCGATGGGGCCTGCGAAGCGTATCATGAGTCGGTTGGTTGCACATGTGTATGGCAATATTATTGGATGCCGCTCATCGCTGCCGAGTGCTTCGGCCGCTCTTACGCGACCACATGCTCGAATAATTCCCTTACCATCTAGAAAGGGGTTCAAATAAAGGAGTTTGCTGGAAGTGAGCCGGTTTTTTGTGCTTAAGCAAATGTACTGTCACGAGAATGCTTGTCTCTGGGTCAGGAGAATGATTCTTGCTTGTGCATAAGAAATCTCGTGGCTGTCAATTTCGATAGTTGAAAGGGAGCGAAACTCGCAGGGTTCGATCGAACTTGGAGAGGCAAAATGTGAGGGAGCCGTGTTTGCGAGGTTAATTGTGCGTTGCTATATTGTCGTATCTGGATGGGTTCCGAAGGAATGGGCCTTTGGCTCTGAGATAGGCGTGACCATTCTGGCTCGTGCTACCACAGCTCATTGTTGACTAAAGCTTGTGGTGGGGCACCTCGGTAGGTCAGCTGGATTGTACTCGGATCGTACATGGGAACATTTATTGGAGTCGGCGGACTGCGTAATTTTGCGACTCTATTTGCTACAATGGTAGTCCAGGCGCATGATGGCTTATGAAGCCAGGCTAGCACAATTGTGGAATCTGTCCAATAAAATCAATCGATGCCAGCGGAAGGTAGCTGGGACTTGAGTGCAGCGGATAACTCGCGCAAGGGTGCTGCTCCGCACAGCTCTAGTCGTGGCAAGGATACCGTCTTGACTGGAGAGACCCTCGTTTTCGCGGTTAGGAGATGTACTGAGATGCGATCCTGCATATCAGTGCACACGTAAATGACGGCCCCGTCAAAAAACCCACGGTATTGAATAGTCCCCTGTGGGCCAAATTCGAGCCATGTGGGAAAGCGAATAGCATTGAGGCCTGGATACTCTTGGAGAAATAAATTCCACTTACTGAGAAGACTATCAGGTAGCGGATCGTCCCAGCCCTGTTCTTGGAGCCAGATTTCCTGCATGAGTATATCCCGAGAGTCTTCGCCGAACAACCCTCCTTGATGTCTAAGAAGTCGGCGCGAAGCAAGTGGTTCTTGGGTATCGCTCTTAGAAAACTCCTTTTCATTGGATGTCCATTTTCGCAAGGAGAACCCGGCAGATTTAAAGGCTTTGCGGAGTTCTGCTATCGCCTGATCTGCTGTTTATTTGGAATGAGCTCCCGCAAGTATATCGTCGACATACATATTGTTTGCGATAATGTGACTTGCTAAGGGATAGAGCGAACGAACGTCATTAGATGATTGATGTAGTACTCGGATTGTTAAAAAGGGGCCACAGTTACCTCCAAACACGAAGCTCGTTGTCCTCTGTTCGGAACAGAATTCTCCGATAGGGCGTGTGTTTGGGATGCACAAGAATCTGCCGATACATTTTCGTGATATCGGCATTGACATATCGGAAGAAGCGCCAACTTAGAATTTAAATGGTCAAGTCGGATTGTAGAACGGGTTCTGCATGTAGCACATCGTTCAGAATTCTAGCATACGATGACGGGTGGGAGGCGTTAAGTACTACGTGGAGCTTGGTCGTGGTGCTGCCAGGCTTGTGAACACATGGTGTAGTAGATAAAAGTTATCCGAACCAATACTTGGAGGAACTTATTGTATGTGGCCTAAGTCCAGATATTCCTGGATCACCGCATCGTACTGCTCATTAAAGGGGGCCTTTCTTGCCAAACGATTCTCATTTCGAAGAAATTGAGCTTGTGCGATGGGCCTTGAAATTCCTAACTGGAGGTGATCGGATTTCTTGAATGGCAGCGTGACCAAGTATCTGCCGTTTTTATGTTTCTTAGTGGTTTTTTAAAGTTGTGGTCAGGTCGGATTCATTTTCCAGCTTTACTGGAATATCCTCCAGTTCCCAAAATTTTGTGAGCAGTTTGTCCAAGCTCTCATTTGGATTCAGCGTGACTTGAGATGAAAAGAATGCGATACATTTGGCACTGGCCGTGGAAACGGCGCCTGTAAGGATCCAGCCGAAAATTGTTTCTTGACCAAGGAGAGTGCCACATATATTGGAATGGGTGCACTGGCTCCTCCAATATAGATGGAAGGATATCGGATACCGAAAAACACTTTGGGGGATAGTGTAGAAGGGCAATTGCCTGCTAGCTTTTGAAGAACATAAGCCGAGGTTTCAATAAGAACCTGCTGCGTTATCGGAGAGCCGATATTAAAATGACAGAGTTTCTGGGGATGAGCCGAAATAGGTTGTTTTAAACCGGAGACCTGTGCGTCGACGGGTTGATATGGAAGTTTAATCCTTTTGAATAATCGCTTTGATATAAAGGTCTTCACTGTCCGCTGCGTCATTGATCTTGACTGCAAACTGGACCAGTCGGTCAGTTATCGAAACGAAGTTATTCAGTGCCTTTTTGTTTGACTTCTACATCTTTTGCGTAGTCGAACAGTTAAATTTTTGGAGTAATATCTCTTGTTGGAATCGGATTCACAGGCTAGCGGACGGTTGTGCTGGTACCCTCAACCTTGAGTCTCTTAAAAACCGCTCTAGGTGAGGTTAACTCTTTAGGAGGTTGACTCTTTATCGGACGGTGCTGTGACTCGTTTTTGGATGTCTTGATCACCACTGATTGGCATACTAGGCTCTTCATCGAGCCAAAAATTGTAGTAATCGGCTAAGATGTGATCAAATAAAAATTAATTAAATCAGCGAACGAAAACGGAATGCGAAATGGAACAGAAACGATGGAATCGAGATTTCAGAATAAATGGAATGACTAAATTGAAATAAATTGCGTCCAACGTAAGCCGATAATTTTGTTAAATTAATTATTTTACGAATAATTTAATGAAATTAATTTATTGAATCACGAAAGAAAAAGAAAAATTTTCTTTTGACAGGGCGGCTGTGTGGTGGACACGGATCAAGCAAAAAGAGGAAAAACGAGAAAGAAAGGCTATCTTCGGCACGCCGAAGATCTAATACCCTTGTCAAGATGTCTTGAAAAACAAAATGTTTTTCCATACAACAATAAAATATTTTACCGATCGTTCCTATGACAGCTATATGATATAGTGGTCCGATCCAGTTGATTTTGACAAATGTGCTGCGTGCAACAGAAAGAGGGCTTTTGCAAAGTTACATTAAGACAGGTTTAAATCTGAGAGACAAAATTATAATACCCTCTGCAAGGGTATAAAAACATATGCTTATTGTTTGCTAATTGTTAAGCTCGAGAAGAAGCACGTTTATTCTAAAAGCAACTCAATTAAAACCTTTATCATATAATTATTTTTAAATTATTTTTTATTTAAGAAAAATATTATTTAATAAAATTCATTTGTTGAAGCACCAGAGGAAAAGAATGATTTACGTGTGACGTATATTTGATATATTACGCCACGCTGCTCAGTAGAAACTTCTTAACTTATAATTATTATAAATTAAATTTATATAAGAATAAAGAGAAATAATGGAAGTGGAAACATACAAAAATATAATCAATCAATCAGTTTATCGAAGCCCGATCTTGATATTTTTTACAACCCTTTTGTTGTTTACTTTTTGCACTTGCCAATTAATTGTTCAAAATGAATATACATAAATTGTTCTTAAAGCTGCTGTGTTCATGCAGTTAAATTTGCACAGATATCGGTTTTAATTAATTAATTGTGTGTTTTCTACTTAGGTATGTATGCAGATATGTCTTGATGCACGGGCATACATCAATATAGTGATCGGTTAAATGTTTTGGGTATGCACTTGTTCATATATACATATATACGGACAACAATATGGCGACCTTCTTATTCATTTCTAGTCACTTTCTGTTTTACTTCTTTTAATATCTGTTAATTTTTGATGCCTTTATGGCTACAAACAATATTTTATTTGAGGTTTTTGTTTTTTTGAATGAAACTGTCCCTTGATCTAACCACAGACAATGTGAAGCCAAAAAAATATGTTCAGGCATATAAATATAAATAAGTAGGAAAGGAATTTTCGACAAGTTGAGGTAGGTGCACTGCTACTTGTCTTGCTTGGATTGTAGCGGTTCCTGAAAACATTTATTGCAGATCCACCGATACTTGCTGGCGCAAACTGGATATAAATAGCCAAAAATTGTAAAATATCCGGGTCGAAGCACCAAATGTTGTGGTATGGCGTCCGCAAGGCAGTTAAACTTTTATTGAATTCTTGAATCCTTGGGGGAGCGTTTATGCACTGCTCAAAATTTTTTCCGTTAGGTTAAGAAAAACACGTTTGTCCACTCTTTAGGTTATTTGTCGTCTGTATTTATGATTCTATGTTACAATGCTTTAGTGTGAGTGGTGAATAATTTTGTTCTGGTTCAGGAGTCAGAACCAACTTCATTGAAGTAGCGACGGCTAAGCACCTCTCTTGTCTGAACACCTCTCAATACACATATATACAGAGCATAATACAAATTTGGATATACATTTTTTAGACTCATTTCGATTTATGGCAATAAGTTTAGATAGTATTAGCTCTAACTTAGTACATAATAATTTCACAACTGTGTAACGGTTTTTCCCGGACGAAACACACTTTAATATAAGGGAAGGGAGTTTTCCCATATAAACACTTTACACATTTACTTAATTTGATGTTTGCAAGAAACTGTTCTTCCACCAAGGAAAACATTTTTCAACAGTCTTGCAAATAGAGAATTTTTAGATGGTTTTTTACACGCTCAGAACGAGTGGAGTGTTTTAAATTGTAAAACCCTCAAATATTATATGAGGTTGTATTTAAAGATAAACGTACTTTTGCTTGCAGATACTTTCGTACATTTTCGTTTGATTTGCAAAAATATTTATTCCTTCGACCCAGCCCATTATTAGACTGTTCCGGGGTTATCTTCGGATGCTATGCTAAAAACAACTGGAATAGAATTAGAATTATTTACAGAGTTAAGTATATAAATGATGCACAAAAACCTCTCAATATTTTATGTATTTTGATTCAAATAATCTATATGGGTGGCTGATGTCACAATATCTTCCATATGGTGATTTCCAGTGGTTAAGTGAGGTTGAAATACGATCATTTAATTTATTTTCAATTTCAACTGCAAAGTGTACAGTTAAAAAGCTTATCACTGACCTAAGACCGAACTATAAATATCCCATACCTTATAGAAATCTTCAACAATGTATTCATAATGGATTGCGGTTAGCTAACATTTACCGCATATTCCGGTTTAAGCAGTCTCCTTGGTTAAGAAAATATATTGATATTAATACATATCGTAGAACCCAGACGAAAAATAATTTCGAAATCGTTATTTCTAAGCTATTAAATAATGCATTATGTTGCGCTAATGAGCCTTTTCAATAGCTTTCACAAATAGAAATAATTAATTATTTATTTTTTGTGTTCAAAATTATTTTTTTTTTTCTTAAAGTTACGAGAAGCAGGCAGACCCGAATTGGTCTGTGCTTATTATTTAAGAACAATAGTTTATATAAAGGCAAGCGAGCCCGAACTAGTACGTGCCAATTTTAGCGAAGAGACAATTATTAGTTATAATTTTGAGTAATGCAAGTGGCCGATGCGTACCAAATGCATGAAGCGAACGAACTTAACTAACTCGATGCGCAGAATCGAGGCCTTCGCATAAGTAAAGCTAGGGCAATAAAACGATCGTTACAGCGAAGAGCGGCAGCTCTATGTAAATGAATTCTTAAGAGCGAAATTTAGGCACTTGCTTTGCAGAGCGAGTATTATAAGATAAAATTAAGATGCTGCTCTTATCAGTTGCCCCCGTTGGAAGGCATGGATTTTCAACAGATTCCCTGATGGGCAATAGGCAAGCTTGTTTGCAGCTCTTCTCGTTTCTCCTGTTGCGGTGCGCAAAATGGCTACTCGAGTGACTCCATCCTTTCCCACGATTAACTCTGTGATTCTCGCCAGTGGCCACCTTAGAGGCGGCAGATTTTCATCCTTTACGAGGACTATGTCGTTGATGCATAGGCCTGGTTTCGGAGTACGCCATTTGGAGCGCTGCTGAAGCAGTGTTAAGTATTCTTTACGCCAGCGAGACCAAAACAGTTGTTGGAGGTACGTTACGCGTTGCCAACCATCCAGACGATTGAATTGAAGGTGCGTCACATCAGGTTCAAAGAACGATGAGCTGGGTCCACCAATCAAGAAATGAGCTGGAGTGAGCACATCTAGATCTGCTGGATCTTCTGAAACAATGGCCTGGAATTAATTATCGATGCTATGTGGCAGACTAGGGTGCGGAACTCTTCGAAGTTGAGAACACAAGATCCAACAGCACGATAAAAATGATGTTTCGCTGTCTTCATTGCTGCTTGCCAAAGGCCGCCAAAATGCGGTGAACGAGGAGGTATAAATTTCGAATCAATGGAATCAGCCATGCAAAAATTATGCACTGACTCAATATGATTACGACTTGTAAATAGACGCTTGAGATCCGGAAGCTCGTTTTTGGCGCCGACAAAGTTGGTAGCGTTATCCGACCATATCTGAGATGGCCTGCCTCGAGTCGATATAAACCTCTAAAGCGCATTCAAGAAAAAAGCTGTCGACAGATCCTTGACCAGTTCCAGGTGAACCGCTTTAGTCGCGAAGCAGACGAAGACAGCCATGTAACATTTGACTGGAGCTTTATTTCGTACGTCGCTTTAGTCGCGAAGCAGACGAAGACAGCCATGTAACATTTGACTGGAGCTTTATTTCGTTCGTCTGGCTTATAGAAGAATGGTCCACAACACCAGAGACTTCAAAGGCTCGACAAGCAGTCAAACGTTCTTTGGGCAGATCACCCATTATATGCTCTATTAATCGAGGCTTGGCACGAAAGCATATCACACATTTTCCAACCACCTTGGATACGGTCTTCCTTCCACCAATCGGCCAATACTGCAACCGAATATGAGCCAGAAGTGCCCGTGGACCAGCGTGTAAGTCCCGATTGTGATGACCGAGTTTGTGATGGGGTGGTGACACGGGAGAACTATTGGATGGCGAGCGTCGAAATCCAGCGAAGAGTTTTTCAAGCGCCCATCAACTCTAAGAATTCCGAAATCATACAAAAAAGGGTTAAGTGATGCGATACAACTGGACGGTTTAACAACTCTTCTCGATTGATCTCTTCCCACAGGTGTGCTCTCTGGACGAGCCTTAGTAAGAGTTGGGTCCCATGTTGTATATCAGGCACTGTTAGTCCAGGATGCCTGCTTCTGCATATGAATTTATAAATATATCCGAATATATGCTGCATTGTATCAAATGAGTTGACGTATTTACAAGTGACAGTTATATCAACGAAGGGAGATGACGCAATAAGGACCCTTTTTTTAAGTTCGAGTTCTGTTCTTTCTGACAAGCAAGAAGCAGGCCAGTCCAATTTGTTGAACCACAGTGACGATTGATCTAATTCACTGGGCGTAGTTCCTCTCGAGAGTATATCTGCCGGGTTGCCATTAGTTACAAACACATTGAGCTTGCAGGGCTCGGCCCTTATCCAGGAAAGGCATACAGAAGAATCCGACCAACAGTAGAATTTTCCATCAAACAGATTCATTTTAGATATCTCACGCATGAGATTAGATAATAAGACGGCACCACAGAGCTCTAACTTTGGAACTGTGATTGTTTTCAGAGGAGCTACACGCGATTTGGAACACAACAGCTGACAAATGGCTGATGTTCATCGAGAAAGGACGTAGACACAGGCCCCATATGCTTCGATGCTGGCATCGCAGAAACTGCAGCAAAGATCATGCCAAGCTGTTGCCACTGATGATGGCAAGCTCTCGGTCCACTCAAGCTTCTTCTTCCAGATCTGCTGCATAAAGATTTTAGCCTTGGCAATTACCGGCCCTATGAGTCCAAGCGGGTCATACAAGCGAGCTATGGTCGATAGTATTGACCTTTTCGATGGTTTAGATCTCTGCTGAATGGACGAAAACGAAAACAACAATCGATCCGACGCTGAGTCCCAAGCGAGTCCAAGAGTTTTGGTGATGTCGCTACCATCATCAAACTTTAGGGAAGATTCTCTGTCCTCTACGGGTATCCCTTTCAGTCCAGCAGAATTGTTTGAGCACCACTTTCGCAACTTGAAGCCCCCACTTGCCAAGATTCCAGCCGTCTGATTTAGAAGTTCCTTTGCTTCTTGAATTGAATCATTCCCTGAAATGAGGTCATCAACGTAGAAGTCACGCCGCAAAATCCAAAATACAATTGGAAAATTAGTTTCCCCATCTATAGACAGCTGATGCATAGCGCGGATAGAGAGGAATGAAGCTGGCTTTGTTCAGTATGTAACTGTATCCAGCTTAAAAATCTTTATATCCTCTTCTGACGAGTCTCGCCACAGAATGCATTGAAGAAAATCATCCGGTGCTGAAACGCGTACGCATCGATACATTTTTCGAGTATCTCCTGTTAGGGCGATCGGGAAATTACAAAAGCGAACCAGGATATTAAACAGCGAGCTTTGAATAACAGGTCCAGCCATCAATCGTTCAATAATTTAATGAAATTAGTTTATTGAATCACCAAAGAAAAAGAAAAATTTTCTTTTGACAGGGCGGCTGTGTGGTGGACACGGATCAAGCAAAAAGAGGAAAAACGAGAAAGAAAGGCTATCTTCGGCGCGCCGAAGATCTAATACACTTGTCAAGATGTCTTGAAAAACAAAATGTTTTTTCATACAACAATAAAATATTTTACCGATCGTTCCTATGGCAGCTATATGATATAGTGGTCCGATCCAGTTGATTTTGACAAATGTGCTGCGTGCAACAGAAAGAGGGCTTTAAGGTTTAAATCTGAGAGACAAAATTATAATACCCTCTGCAAGGGTATAAAAACATATGCTTATTGTTTGCTAATTGTTAAGCTCGAGAAGAAGCACGTTTATTCTAAAAGCAACTGAATTAAAACTTTTATCATATAATAATTTTTAAATTATTTTTTATTTAAAAAAAAAATTATTTAATAAAATTAATTTGTTGAAGCACCAGAGGAAAAGAATAATTTACGTGTGACGTATATTTGATATATTACGCCACGCTGCTCAGTAGAAACTTCTTAACTTATAATTATTATAAATTAAATTTATATAAGAATAAAGAGAAATAATGGAAGTGGAAACATACAAAAATATAATCAATCAATCAGTTTATCGAAGCCCGATCTTGATATTTTTTACAACCCTTTTGTTGTTTACTTTTTGCACTTGCCAATTAATTGTTCAAAATGAATATACATAAATTGTTCTTAAAGCTGCTGTGTTCTTAACATGCAGTTAAATTTGCACAGATATCGGTTTTAATTAATTAATTGTGTGTTTTCTACTTAGGTATGTATGCAGATATGTCTTGATGCACGGGCATACATCAATATAGTGATCGGTTAAATGTTTTGGGTATGCACTTGTTCATATATACATATATACGGACAACAATATGGCGACCTTCTTATTCATTTCTAGTCACTTTCTGTTTTACTTCTTTTAATATCTGTTAATTTTTGATGCCTTTATGGCTACAAACAATATTTTATTTGAGGTTTTTGTTTTTTTGAATGAAACTGTCCCTTGATCTAACCACAGACAATGTGAAGCCAAAAAAATATGTTCAGGCATATAAATATAAATAAGTAGGAAAGGAATTTTCGACAAGTTGAGGTAGGTGCACTGCTACTTGTCTTGCTTGGATTGTAGCGGTTCCTGAAAACATTTATTGCAGATCCACCGATACTTGCTGGCGCAAACTGGATATAAATAGCCAAAAATTGTAAAATATCCGGGTCGAAGCACCAAATGTTGTGGTATGGCGTCCGCAAGGCAGTTAAACTTTTATTGAATTCTTGAATCCTTGGGGGAGCGTTTATGCACTGCTCAAAATTTTTTCCGTTAGGTTAAGAAAAACACGTTTGTCCACTCTTTAGGTTATTTGTCGTCTGTATTTATGATTCTATGTTACAATGCTTTAGTGTGAGTGGTGAATAATTTTGTTCTGGTTCAGGAGTCAGAACCAACTTCATTGAAGTAGCGACGGCTAAGCACCTCTCTTGTCTGAACACCTCTCAATACACATATATACAGAGCATAATACAAATTTGGATATACATTTTTTAGACTCATTTCGATTTATGGCAATAAGTTTAGATAGTATTAGCTCTAACTTAGTACATAATAATTTCACAACTGTGTAACGGTTTTTCCCGGACGAAACACACTTTAATATAAGGGAAGGGAGTTTTCCCATATAAACACTTTACACATTTACTTAATTTGATGTTTGCAAGAAACTGTTCTTCCACCAAGGAAAACATTTTTCAACAGTCTTGCAAATAGAGAATTTTTAGATGGTTTTTTACACGCTCAGAACGAGTGGAGTGTTTTAAATTGTAAAACCCTCAAATATTATATGAGGTTGTATTTAAAGATAAACGTACTTTTGCTTGCAGATACTTTCGTACATTTTCGTTTGATTTGCAAAAATATTTATTCCTTCGACCCAGCCCATTATTAGACTGTTCCGGGGTTATCTTCGGATGCTATGCTAAAAACAACTGGAATAGAATTAGAATTATTTACAGAGTTAAGTATATAAATGATGCACAAAAACCTCTCAATATTTTATGTATTTTGATTCAAATAATCTATATGGGTGGCTGATGTCACAATATCTTCCATATGGTGATTTCCAGTGGTTAAGTGAGGTTGAAATACGATCATTTAATTTATTTTCAATTTCAACTGCAAAGTGTACAGTTAAAAAGCTTATCACTGACCTAAGACCGAACTATAAATATCCCATACCTTATAGAAATCTTCAACAATGTATTCATAATGGATTGCGGTTAGCTAACATTTACCGCATATTTCGGTTTAAGCAGTCTCCTTGGTTAAGAAAATATATTGATATTAATACATATCGTAGAACCCAGGCGAAAAATAATTTCGAAATCGTTATTTCTAAGCTATTAAATAATGCATTATGTTGCGCTAATGAGCCTTTTCAATAGCTTTCACAAATAGAAATAATTAATTATTTATTTTTTGTGTTCAAAATTGTTTTTTTTTTCTTAAAGTTACGAGAAGCAGGCAGACCCGAATTGGTCTGTGCTTATTATTTAAGAACAATAGTTTATATAAAGGCAAGCGAACCCGAATTAGTACGTGCCAATTTTAGCGAAGAGACAATTATTAGTTATAATTTTGAGTAATGCAAGTGGCCGATGCGTACCAAATGCATGAAGCGAACGAACTTAACTAACTCGATGCGCAGCATCGAGGCCTTCGCATAAGTAAAGCTAGGGCAATAAAACGATCGTTACAGCGAAGAGCGGCAGCTCTATGTAAACGAATTCTTAAGAGCGAAATTTAGGCACTTGCTTTGCAGAGCGAGTATTATAAGATAAAATTAAGATGCTGCTAAGAATTGTTTGAGCACCAGAATTGTTTGAGCACCACTTTCGCAACTTGAAGCCCCCACTTGCCAAGATTCCAGCCGTCTGATTTAGAAGTTCCTTTGCTTCTTGAATTGAATCATTCCCTGAAATGAGGTCATCAATGTAGAAGTCACGCCGCAAAATCCAAAATACAATTGGAAAATTAGTTTCCCCATCTATAGACAGCTGATGCATAGCGCGGATAGAGAGGAATGAAGCTGGCTTTGTTCAGTATGTAACTGTATCCAGCTTAAAAATCTTTATATCCTCTTCTGACGAGTCTCGCCACAGAATGCATTGAAGAAAATCATCCGGTGCTGAAACGCGTACGCATCGATACATTTTTCGAGTATCTCCTGTTAGGGCGATCGGGAAATTACAAAAGCGAACCAGGATATTAAACAGCGAGCTTTGAATAACAGGTCCAGCCATCAATCGTTCAATAATTTAATGAAATTAGTTTATTGAATCACCAAAGAAAAAGAAAAATTTTCTTTTGACAGGGCGGCTGTGTGGTGGACACGGATCAAGCAAAAAGAGGAAAAACGAGAAAGAAAGGCTATCTTCGGCGCGCCGAAGATCTAATACACTTGTCAAGATGTCTTGAAAAACAAAATGTTTTTTCATACAACAATAAAATATTTTACCGATCGTTCCTATGGCAGCTATATGATATAGTGGTCCGATCCAGTTGATTTTGACAAATGTGCTGCGTGCAACAGAAAGAGGGCTTTAAGGTTTAAATCTGAGAGACAAAATTATAATACCCTCTGCAAGGGTATAAAAACATATGCTTATTGTTTGCTAATTGTTAAGCTCGAGAAGAAGCACGTTTATTCTAAAAGCAACTGAATTAAAACTTTTATCATATAATAATTTTTAAATTATTTTTTATTTAAAAAAAAAATTATTTAATAAAATTAATTTGTTGAAGCACCAGAGGAAAAGAATAATTTACGTGTGACGTATATTTGATATATTACGCCACGCTGCTCAGTAGAAACTTCTTAACTTATAATTATTATAAATTAAATTTATATAAGAATAAAGAGAAATAATGGAAGTGGAAACATACAAAAATATAATCAATCAATCAGTTTATCGAAGCCCGATCTTGATATTTTTTACAACCCTTTTGTTGTTTACTTTTTGCACTTGCCAATTAATTGTTCAAAATGAATATACATAAATTGTTCTTAAAGCTGCTGTGTTCTTAACATGCAGTTAAATTTGCACAGATATCGGTTTTAATTAATTAATTGTGTGTTTTCTACTTAGGTATGTATGCAGATATGTCTTGATGCACGGGCATACATCAATATAGTGATCGGTTAAATGTTTTGGGTATGCACTTGTTCATATATACATATATACGGACAACAATATGGCGACCTTCTTATTCATTTCTAGTCACTTTCTGTTTTACTTCTTTTAATATCTGTTAATTTTTGATGCCTTTATGGCTACAAACAATATTTTATTTGAGGTTTTTGTTTTTTTGAATGAAACTGTCCCTTGATCTAACCACAGACAATGTGAAGCCAAAAAAATATGTTCAGGCATATAAATATAAATAAGTAGGAAAGGAATTTTCGACAAGTTGAGGTAGGTGCACTGCTACTTGTCTTGCTTGGATTGTAGCGGTTCCTGAAAACATTTATTGCAGATCCACCGATACTTGCTGGCGCAAACTGGATATAAATAGCCAAAAATTGTAAAATATCCGGGTCGAAGCACCAAATGTTGTGGTATGGCGTCCGCAAGGCAGTTAAACTTTTATTGAATTCTTGAATCCTTGG
Organism: Drosophila virilis; assembly: GCF_030788295.1. NCBI lineage: Eukaryota > Metazoa > Arthropoda > Insecta > Diptera > Drosophilidae > Drosophila > Drosophila virilis. The sequence goes on along the minus strand of NW_027212872.1, from coordinate 71,759 downwards.
GGGAGCGTTTATGCACTGCTCAAAATTTTTTCCGTTAGGTTAAGAAAAACACGTTTGTCCACTCTTTAGGTTATTTGTCGTCTGTATTTATGATTCTATGTTACAATGCTTTAGTGTGAGTGGTGAATAATTTTGTTCTGGTTCAGGAGTCAGAACCAACTTCATTGAAGTAGCGACGGCTAAGCACCTCTCTTGTCTGAACACCTCTCAATACACATATATACAGAGCATAATACAAATTTGGATATACATTTTTTAGACTCATTTCGATTTATGGCAATAAGTTTAGATAGTATTAGCTCTAACTTAGTACATAATAATTTCACAACTGTGTAACGGTTTTTCCCGGACGAAACACACTTTAATATAAGGGAAGGGAGTTTTCCCATATAAACACTTTACACATTTACTTAATTTGATGTTTGCAAGAAACTGTTCTTCCACCAAGGAAAACATTTTTCAACAGTCTTGCAAATAGAGAATTTTTAGATGGTTTTTTACACGCTCAGAACGAGTGGAGTGTTTTAAATTGTAAAACCCTCAAATATTATATGAGGTTGTATTTAAAGATAAACGTACTTTTGCTTGCAGATACTTTCGTACATTTTCGTTTGATTTGCAAAAATATTTATTCCTTCGACCCAGCCCATTATTAGACTGTTCCGGGGTTATCTTCGGATGCTATGCTAAAAACAACTGGAATAGAATTAGAATTATTTACAGAGTTAAGTATATAAATGATGCACAAAAACCTCTCAATATTTTATGTATTTTGATTCAAATAATCTATATGGGTGGCTGATGTCACAATATCTTCCATATGGTGATTTCCAGTGGTTAAGTGAGGTTGAAATACGATCATTTAATTTATTTTCAATTTCAACTGCAAAGTGTACAGTTAAAAAGCTTATCACTGACCTAAGACCGAACTATAAATATCCCATACCTTATAGAAATCTTCAACAATGTATTCATAATGGATTGCGGTTAGCTAACATTTACCGCATATTTCGGTTTAAGCAGTCTCCTTGGTTAAGAAAATATATTGATATTAATATATATCGTAGAACCCAGGCGAAAAATAATTTCGAAATCGTTATTTCTAAGCTATTAAATAATGCATTATGTTGCGCTAATGAGCCTTTTCAATAGCTTTCACAAATAGAAATAATTAATTATTTATTTTTTGTGTTCAAAATTGTTTTTTTTTTCTTAAAGTTACGAGAAGCAGGCAGACCCGAATTGGTCTGTGCTTATTATTTAAGAACAATAGTTTATATAAAGGCAAGCGAACCCGAATTAGTACGTGCCAATTTTAGCGAAGAGACAATTATTAGTTATAATTTTGAGTAATGCAAGTGGCCGATGCGTACCAAATGCATGAAGCGAACGAACTTAACTAACTCGATGCGCAGCATCGAGGCCTTCGCATAAGTAAAGCTAGGGCAATAAAACGATCGTTACAGCGAAGAGCGGCAGCTCTATGTAAACGAATTCTTAAGAGCGAAATTTAGGCACTTGCTTTGCAGAGCGAGTATTATAAGATAAAATTAAGATGCTGCTCTTATCAGTTGCGAGGTCGCTCCAGTTGTTTTGGCTGCATAACCAGACATTCTCCCCCCGTTGGAAGGCATGGGTTTTCAACAGATTCCCTGATGGGCAATAGGCATAGCTTGCCTGCAGCTCTTCTCGTTTCTCCTGTTGCGGTGCGCAAAATGGCTACTCGAGCGACTCCATCCTTTCCCACGATTAACTCTGTAATTCTCGCCAGTGGCCACCTTAGAGGCGGTAGATTTTCATCCTTTACGAGGACTATGTCGCTGACGCATAGGCCTGGTTTCGGAGTACGCCATTTGGAGCGCTGCTGAAGCAGTGTTAAGTATTCTTCACGCCAGCGAGACCAAAACAGTTGTTGGAGGTACGTTACGCGTTGCCAACCATCCAGACGATTGAATTGAAGATGCGTCACATCAGGTTCAAAGTACGATGAGCTGGGTCCACCAATCAAGAAATGAGCTGGAGTGAGCACATCCAGATCTGCTGGATCTTCTGAAACAATGGCCTGGAATTAATTATCGATGCTATGTGGCAGACTAGGGTGCGAAACTCTTCGAAGTTGAGAACACAAGATCCAACAGAACGATAAAAATGATATAAATGCGGTGAACGAGGAGGTATAAATTTCCAATCAATGGAATCAGCCATGCAAAAATTATGCACTGACTCAATATGATTACGACTTGTAAATAGACGCTTGAGATCCGAAAGCTCATTTTTGGCGCCGACAAAGTTGGTAGCGTTATCCGACCATATCTGAGATGGCCTGCCTCGAGTCGATATAAACCTCTTAAGCGCATTCAAGAAAGAAGCTGTCGACAGATCCTTGACCAGTTCCAGGTGAACCGCTTAAGTCGCGAAGCAGACGAAGACAGCCATGTAACATTTGACTGGAGCTTTATTTCGTACGTCGCTTTAGTCGCGAAGCAGACGAAGACAGCCATGTAACATTTTACTGGAGCTTTATTTCGTACGTCTGGCTTATAGAAGAATGGTCCACAACACCAGAGACTTCAAAGGCTCGACAAGCAGTCAAACGTTCTTTGAGCAGATCACCCATTATATGCTCTATTAATCGAGGCTTGGCACGAAAGCATCTCACACATTTTCCAACCACCTTGGATACGGTCTTCCTTCCACCAATCGGCCAATACTGCAACCGAATATGAGCAAGAAGTGCCCGTGGACCAGCGTGTAAGTCCCGACTGTGAAACCCTGTGATGACCGAGTTTGTGATGGGGTGGTGACACGGGTGAATTATTGGATGGCGAGCGTCTAAATCCAGCGAAGAGTTTTTCAAGCGCCCATCAACTCTAAGAATTCCGAAACCATACAAAAAAGGGTTTAGTGATGCGAAACAACTGGACGGTTTAACAACTCTTCTCGATTGCAATGATTTGATCTCTTCCCACAGGTGTGCTCTCTGGACGAGCCTTAGTAAGAGTTGGGTCCCATGTTGTATATCAGACACTGTTAGTCCAGGATGCCTGCTTCTGTGTATGAATTTATAAATATATCCGAATATACGCTGCATTGTATCAAATGAGTTGACGTATTTACAAGTGACAGTTATATCAACGAAGGGAGATGACGCAATAAGGACCCTTTTTTTAAGTTCGAGTTCCAATTTGTTTTTAACTAGAAATTCTGGGCCTTTGAACCACAGTGACGATTGATCTAATTCACTGGGCGTATATCCTCTCGAGAGTATATCTGCCGGGTTCAGTAAAGTAGGCACGTAACGCCATTCCATGCCATTAGTTAGCTCTTGAACTGCTGTGACGCGATTAGCCACAAACACATTGAGCTTGCAGGGCTCGGTCCTTATCCAGGAAAGGCATACAGAAGAATCCGACCAACAGTAGAATTTTCCATCAAACAGATTCATTTTAGATATCTCACGCATGAGATTAGATAATAAGACGGCACCACAGAGCTCTAGCTTTGGAACTGTGATTGTTTTCAGAGGAGCTACACGCGATTTGGAACACAACAGCTGACAAATGGCTGATGTTCGTCGAGAAAGGACGTAGACACAGGCCCCATATGCTTCGATGCTGGCATCGCAGAAACTGCAGCAAAGATCATGCCAAGCTGTTGCCACTGATGATGGCAAGCTCTCGTCCCACTCAAGCTTCTCCTTCCAGATCTGCTGCATAAAGATTTTAGCCTTGGCAATTACCGGCCCTATGAGTCCAAGCGGGTCATACAAGCGAGCTATGGTCGATAGTATTGACCTTTTCGATGGTTTAGATCTCTGCTGAATGGACGAAAACGAAAACAACAATCGATCCGACGCTGAGTCCCAAGCGAGTCCAAGAGTTTTGGTGATGTCGCTACCATCATCAAACTTTAGGGAAGATTCTCTGTCCTCTACGGGTATCCCTTTCAGTCCAGCAGAATTGTTTGAGCACCACTTTCGCAACTTGAAGCCCCCACTTGCCAAGATTCCAGCCGTCTGATTAAGAAGTTCCTTTGCTTCTTGAATTGAATCACCCCCTGAAATGAGGTCATCAACGTAGAAGTCACGCCGCAAAATCCGAAATCCAATTGGAAAATTAGTTTCCTCATCCATAGACAGCTGATGCATAGCACGGATAGAGAGGAATGAAGCTGGCTTTGTTCCGTATGTAACTGTATCCAGCTTTAAAATCTTTATATCCTGTTCTGACGAGTCTCGCCACAGAATGCATTAAAGAAAATCATCCGGTGCTGAAACGCGTACGCAGTGATACATTTTTCGAGTATCTCCTGTTAGGGCTATCGGGAAATTACGAAAGCAAAGAAGGATATTAAACAGCGAGCTTTGAATAACAGGTCCAGCCAACAATAGTTCATTTAATGAATAACCTGACGAGGTAGCTGCTGAGCCGTCGAAAACGACTCGCAATTTTGTCGTTGAACTGTCTTCTTTAAAGACACAGTGATGAGGAAGAAAGTATTGACAAAGTCCTATACACTCTGGAGCAAAAGGCGATATATGACCAAGATCCAAATATTCCTTTAGAAAGTTTGAATTTTGAATCTTCAGATCTGGAAGATTTTGTAGTTTGCGTTCCAGGGTCAGGAACCGACGAAAGGCTTGTTGGTATGACGTCCCCAGACATTCCAAACTTCGCTTGAAGGGTAAACGAATTGAATATTGGCCATTAGGCAATCTGATATGAGACTTTACGGAATGTTCTTCACAGATGTTTTCTTCCTTTGAAGTGGTAGGTGTACTTTCCAAGCAGGATTCTATTTTCCAAAATCTTCGAACCAATTCATCAGCACGTTCTTCAGAACTTGACTCAAGTTTGCCCGCAGTATGCTTTGCCATTAACATAGAACCACTCAAGCGCGGTCCGCCTCCAGAAACTACCCAACCAAGCCGTGTTTTTTGAAGACACGGTAGTCCTGGGAGAAGCCTTATCTGGCCGACGCTGAGAAGGTCGTAAAACGAGCTAGCTCCAATTAGCAAGTCCACGCGTTGAGGTTTAAAGAATGACGGATCTGCAAGTTTTATGTTATCGGGAATGTTCCAATTCGTCGTGTTGATAGTAAAACTCGGTAGATTATCAGTTATGTTAGGCGCTACCAGAGCTGTAAGGTATGTTGAGTATTCAGAGACTTGAGAATGTATTGTGATAGTGACCGTGTTTTCTTCTATTTCAAAACGAGAATCTCCTAGATCAGAGACAATGGCTGAGGGCTTGTGCTTCTTTAGCTGAAGCTGTTGAGCAAGGCGCGACGTTATAAGGTGAAGCTGAGAACCAGACCCCAAAAGGGCACGACAAGGTATCAAAGTGCCGGAGCGATTTCTTATAAAGATCAAAGCCGTAGCCAAGACGACAACATCACTACTGAAATACTGGGCAACAAGAGATGTGGAGGTAGATGGCGATGACTTAGCGAAAGAGGCATGGGCTATCGGCGATGAATTTGCAGGCTCAGTCAGCTGACCAGACGGAAATATGGAATTCTTTAAATGCAGCAGAGAATGATGTTTCGCCCCGCAGGTCCGACAGCATCCAGAGCTGCATGATCGCAATTGATGAACTTTCTTTAGCCAATTCAAGCACAATGCAACTCGTTTTGCCTCCCTAAGCCGTAATGCAGGGGTCAAATTTCCACATCGAGAACAATTATATATACTATGACCAGGGCTGTCACAAAAGACGCAGACAGGGGCGTCGTGGTTAGTGGCGATAAATGACGATCTACTGGTGTTAATTGCTCTAGTTTTTCCCACCTGATGGCTAGGGGCATAGCTTGCCATAGAAAAATTTACGGTTTCCATTGTTCGGCATCTCTGCATATGTGTGCCTGAAAAACCAAACGTCTATTATTAAACCTTTTCTCCAATAAATTAAGTGCTATGGCACTTAATTGCTATGCTTTGTTATTTCCAATGATCGAATCGCGTCCAGCGCTGTATCCTTCAGGCACGATCGAAGATGCTGCAGCTTTTCGATATCTGCTAGATCAGGATGATTTTCTATGACGGTTGTGAACATAGAATAAAAGTCGGCCCATTCTGTGTAACCCCAACTGAACGTAGGCAACTTTATTGAGGGTAGTGTTGGCGGTGCCTTAGCTCTAACTGTCTGCGAGGACAGCACAGATTGCTCGCGAAATGTTGAGCAGGGCAATATTGAGACACGTTTCGCAATTCCACTCCGAACCGAAATTTCCATAGAAACTGCTAACTCGTCGAAGTCCTCACGCAATTGGTTACCGATTTCATCAAAGTCTAGTTCTTCGAGGCTAGTGTGAGTAATATCAAATGAGGTCTGAAGCCGCTCGATTTGCTTCAGCCTAACACTAAGACCGCACTCATCAATTGCACTAAGTGGCGAATCAGTTAGAGCATTTCGAAATGTTTGCAATCTGTCATAAATTGAAATGGCTTGCGCTTCAGAAAGGTCACCCTGTTTGCAGAGGGCACTGCACTAGAGACATTATTTTCGGTTGCCATTAGAAGCGTGATAGAAAGCGCGTGCGAAACTAGCTGAGTAACTAACAACGCTGATCGCTAGTACATGCAATCAGTTCAAAAAACAATAGTTGTACAATAAGAACTTCGGCGAACGCAAGTGTCAAGCTATGTAATGAAGCGACGGCAATAGCTTTTACATAAGTACCGCACGAATGAGCAAAGACTTTAAGCGACCGAGAGAGTAGGCAATGCGACGGCGATAAGTATGTATGTATATAAAGTGCACAAAACGAAATGCCAGGTGGTATCTTTTAAGATTATTGCTTTAATGTAAAGCAAATAATCTTACAACAACAAAAATAAAATTCACGTCGGGGTCACCAAATGTTGCGCTATTGAGCTTTTTCAATAACTTTCACAAATAGAAATAATTAACTATTTATTTTCTGTGTTCAAAATTGTTTTATATTTCTTAAAGTTACGAGAAGCAGGCAGACCCGAATTGGTCTGTGCTTATTACTTAAGAACAATAGTTTATATATAGGCAAAGCGAACCCGAATTAGTACGTGCCAATTTTAGCGAAGAGACAATTATTAGTTATAATTTTGAGTAATGCAAGTGGCCGATGCGTACCAAATGCATGAAGCGAACGAACTTAACTAACTCGATGCGCAGCATCGAGGCCTTCGCATAAGTAAAGCGAGGGTAATAAAACGATCGTTACAGAGAAGAGCGGCAGCTCTATGTAAGTGAATTCTTAAGAGCGAATTTTAGGCACTTGCTTTGCAGAGCGAGTATTATAAGATAAAATTAAGATGCTGCTCTTATCAGTTGAGAGGTCGGTCCAGTTGTTTTGGCTGCGTAACCAGACACAGTATTTGAGAAAAGTTTAAAATAATTTATACGGGTACAGACTCCTTAATATATACAATTAAAACATAGGACTATTATACAGAATTTAGAGATAATCTCGAATTAAAATCTTGGGCATGATAAAAGATGAGAATAATGGTAGGATAATGAAAGAATTCATAGGACTTCGACCCAAAATGGACTGATTCAAACTTGAGAACGAAGGCTATGTTAAAAAGACAAAGGGTATTAAAAAATCAATTTTGGAAAACATCAATCTGAAATGCTTTAAGGATTGTCTTTTTAATAATAAATCATATACAACGAATAACATATTCATTTTAATATCTAACTTACATAAATTGTAGACTCAATAAATAAAAAAGAAGCTTTAAGTTCTCAAGATGATAAGAGAAAAATAAGATATGATTGTATGCATACTTATGCATGGGGTCACTATAACATTGTAAGTTAATTGGTTAAATAAAAACAATAAAAAAACGTATTCTACCTTTATCATTTTATTCTGAAATTGTATATGTTTTACAATTGTCCGCTGGTGTTCTGTGAGTCGTTTTATGCTTTGTTTTATGATTGTACGTGTAGAGTATAGTTTCAAATTTTGTAAGTTTATTTTCGACGTCTGAGTCGCTGTTAATGATTCTAAGTTTTTCGTTAACTGTCTTATGAAATCGTTCTACGTCGGATATACCATTTTTACTAGTGGTTATATTAATATTTACTGCTTCTGATTTTAGCCATAATTGTAAAGCTGTGCACATAAAAGCTGAGTCTTTGTCTGCTTTTATTTCGATGGGTTTACCCATTTGATTGAACACTTGTAATATAGCTCGTTTGGTTTTTAACCAGTCTCTACTTTTTATTTCTATTAATGATGCAAATTTTGAATAGATATCAATGCAAGATAAAAATTGTTTATCTCCTACTATGTAAAAATCCATTACATATTTTTCTCGGATATTAGCGACTTCCGGAGTTATTTCGAAAGTTAATTTTGTATCCCTGTGTTCTGTTTTTGCGATGTTGCAAATCTCACATTCATTTATTAGATTTTGAATTAAATTTTGATAATCTGGGAAATAGTGGGTTTCTTTGAACCAATTGATAGTTTTTTCAATTCCTGGATGTAATAATTCTTTGTGCTTTTTTAATATTAATTCTTTGAATTCTGCGTATGTTTGAAGGTCTATTAATTTTGTACTAGTTTTCATTGCCTTTGTTGAATTATTCAGACTTTTTATTTCTAAGTAGGCTTCTTGAAAAATTGGAAAATCTGCTTCGTTGTGGAAGTATAGCACACTTTTCTTTGTGCATAAGTATTCTTTTATTAATTCTTTGGCATGCGTGTTAGTCATGTCTTTGTACGTAATTTTTATGTTGGTTTTGTGAAAGTAATTCGTAACTTTTGTTTCGTTCTCGGTTCCTTTTTCAAATTCTATTTGTCGATTATAATAATTAAGTGGTCTTTCTGTGATTTGTAAATGGTTACTGTTGTCTTCTTGAGCACTATGTATTGTTGCTCTTGTGCTAATTGTATCTTCGCCTAAGAAGTTTTCGTTTAATTGAATTCTGGACAGAGTATCTGCCACATAATTTTCTTTTCCTGGGACGTATTTAATTTGGAAATCAAACTCATTTAGCTTGATTTTCCACCTTTGTAATTTCATGTTAGGTTCTTTCATATTATTTAACCAGACGAGTGGTCTGTGATCACTAAGGATTTGAAATTGTCGACCAAAGAGATAGGACCTAAAGTATTTAGTGGCCCAAACGATTGCTAATAATTCTTTTTCAATCGTTGAATAATTTAACTCATGCTCGTTGAGAGTTCTACTTGCATAGCATATAGGCTTATGCTCTTGCGAAAGGACGGCCCCTATTGCCATATTACTCGCGTCTGTAGTTAATGAAAATGGTTTTTCGAAGTTAGGGTATATTAAAATTGGGTCGGATTTTATGAGTACTTTTAGCTTTTCAAACGCTAGTTCGTAGTCTCTGTCTTTTATATTGATTTCTGCTCCCTTTTTTAATTTAAGTGTTAATGGTTTTACTATATTAGCGAAATTTGGTATAAATTTCCTATAGAAACCACATAATCCTAGAAATGATTTGATTTCTTTTGGGGTTTTTGGAATTGGGAATTTGACAATTGCTTGTATCTTGTTGGGATTTGGTTTTATACCCTCAGTTGTGATGATGTGACCGAGAAATTCAGTTTCTTTTCTCATAAACTCGCATTTATCCAACTGTAGTTTTAAGTTAGCTTCTCTAAGCTTTTTAAATACCTTTTGTAGCGACAAAATGTGTTCCTCCAATGAAGTGGAAAAAATAATAATGTCGTCTAAGTAGACCAGACAATCCTTAAAAATTAAATCTTCTAAGAGATTGTTCATACAACGTTGGAACGTTGCAGGTGCATTCTTAAAGCCAAATGGCATGCGAGTGTACTTGTAATGGCCATGTTTAGTCGAAAATGCGGTCTTCGGTATTGAACCAGGATCCATTTGGATTTGGTGGAAGCCTTTGGCTAGATCAATGGTTGTGAAATATTGACATTTTCCAAGTTTGTCTAATATTTCATCCATGATCGGGATAGGGTATTTATCATTAATAGTTAGTTCATTGAGATTGCGGTAATCTATGACTAACCGGAACTTTTGCTTTCCAGATGCATCGTTTTTCTTTGGAACGATTATTACTGGTGTGCAGTAAGGGGATTTGGATTTACGTATGATATTTTGTTTTATCATATAGCTTATTTGTTTATTTACTTCCTCATCGTATATTTGAGGATATTTGTATGGACGCTTGTAAATTGGGTCCTCATGTTTTGTTAGAATTTTGTGTTTAATTGTACTAGTGGAAGTCAAATTGTCACCTTCATGGTACTGGATATCACGAAATTCATGTAAAACTTTTTTTATTTTTTCTTTTTCTTCTGAGTTTAGGTGCTCTAGCTTAAACTCATTGTTTTCTATTAATTCATTATTAATAGCGAAGTTAAATGGTCTGTCCTCTGTTGAGGGTGGATCAAGGCACTCTTGTGCGGTCATGTCCTCTTCGTCCTCTTCGTCATTATATCTAAAACAAAAGTTAAATTCTCCTCAGGTTTCGGATCCATAGTCTATTTTTGCTTGACATGCTTCAAGGTATTCTCTCCCAAACATTATGCTCTGAGAAGTCGTGAATATAGAATTTTTGTTTGCTCGGACAAATTTTGCTTGCTCCTAATCGTTTTAATTCAATAACACCATTTATGGTGTGAACCTTTAATGTTTCGTTGTAAACTGGAAAATTTAAGCGGTTTGTTTTCATTAGATTTATGGTTAAACCTGTGTCAATGACAAATCTTAGAACTTCGTCATTCATAATCAATTTTATGAATGGATTTCTTCTGTTTGTTCCGAGGCTTGCTGATGAAAATTTTCGAATGTATCCATTTTCATCTGCCCACTGTTACTATCTCTTTGACGATTAGTCGGAGGGTTTGGTGCATTCAAGCGTGAATGGGACTGATTTTGATAGTTTAAGGGATTTTGGTATCTACCTTGATTTAATTTCTGTTGGAACTCGTGGTGAGCTTTCTGATTGTCTTCGGACTCATTGTGCTGTTTATTTTGTGCGTGATAACCCTGATTCGTGTTGGAATAACCACTTGAAATGGTGGTTGGGTTAGCATTTTCCTGATAATTTCCCATGTTCCTACGATTGTTATTTGGATTTCCCTGAACATTATTATTTTTAGGTTTTTCAGTAACGCTATTTTCATATAATCCCTCTCTTTGAGCTACTTGCTTCAGTTTTTGTGTCGACGTAATGTCGTATCTGGCTAACATCATGAAAAGCCTATCTGGTAATTCTTTTGTAATAACATCTTTGATTGTGTTATTCATAGCATTTGTATAAAGGGTTGTATTGCTAGGTATATTTTCTAGTGCTAACTTATTTAATATAACAAAAGATTTATTTTCGAGCTCCTCGATGAACTTATGGACGTTTCCTTGGTAATTCGTGTTGTATAAGCGTCGAAGGAGTTCTTCAAATGGTGTCTGCAGTTTGTATTCTTCAATCAATGCGTTTCTCAGCTCCTGCCAAGTGTTGGCTGCTGTCCTTTGTGAAATCCTCTGAGCATCTCCTGTGACTTGCAATTCGATGGCTCCGTTTAAGATGCTATGTTGTCTAACATCTCGGGTTGGATACAGGTGTAGGATGTAATCTATCCTTTTAATGAAGGCGTTTAGTTGATCCGTCAAAGCTTGGCTCCTGTCTAAGTTGTGAAAGGGCCTGGTTGAGGTGTTGTTCTGATAATTCCATGGTCATCTTGGTGTAAAACACTTTTTTTGAATAGTTTTGAGTTTGTATGTTTGAACTTTATTGTTCTTTGATAGTGCACTTTTATTTTAGGTTAAAGTTTGTGATGGATTATTGTTTAAATGTTTTTTTGTGTGTGTGTCTTCAAAAGACTCAGTAATAACGTATTGCAGGGATCAAACGATATGCAAATCCAGTCGTTATTAACTGTAGTAGCTTTATTGCCCAAAGGGTCAATATTATTAAGCTACTAGTGACCCGAAGGTTCTTGTGCGGATACGTATTCGAGAAAATGTTTATAACACTCCGACAACACTTTCGGTCGCGATTGTGCGTTAGATCTGGGAATTAATTATCCTTTAGCGACCTTTACTTTTTCCCGACGTATCCTACCGGCTGCGCCAATTAAGTTTTACACGTTAGGTTACTATAAAAAAATTGATTTCAATTTATTATTTTCACTTAACGGCTACTTTGAGTACATTCAGATTTGCTTCCCGAATATGAACTAATTTATCTAACTGTTGCGGTCGCTTAGCAAACTTCGCTTTGAGAGAGTTTGAGTCAAAATTGAGTGAAGTTTGAGCTGCGTCAGCAATTATGCGTGGGATAGTGCTCTGATGGGAACATTGACAGTGGCGTGATATTTAGGGTGAATTGTTTATGTCTACCAAAGGGGGACAGTTTGATCTTGACCAATGTCGATGTTATCACCAAGCTCTTTGTTTACAATATTAGAAATGTTTATAATTGTGCTTATGCTTATGTGCTAAGTTATGTTAAAGGGTGGGTGCGACTATGGATATGTCAATATATATATATTTTACAATACTATATCCTTTTTGTTTATTCTATTTTCATTGAAGAAGTTTTGCGAATAATTTTTTTAAATTAATCAATTGCGTTTTCAGATCTTAAGATTTCTTCAAATATTTTAACTCATTCAACCTCTCCTCTTATATCTTATCTTTCAGCTTCTTTAACAGATAATTTTCAGATGATGATCTGCATGCTATATAACCCAAACCTAGTCATAACTCTAATTTCAAAGAAAAACATTTTCACATAAAATTCTTTATTGCTTCCGAGAAGAACGTCGATCTGTGAGCTGCTATAGAAAGAGAGATCGGCCAGAGATATTCAATTGCTAATCATAAGTATATAAATGATGCACCAAAACCTCTCAATATTTTATGTATTTGGATTCAAATAATCTATATGGGTGGCTGATGTCACAATATCTTCCATATGGTGATTTCCAGTGGTTAAGTGAGGTTGAAATACGATCATTGAATTTATTTTTAATTTCAACTGCAAAGTGTACAGTTAAAAAGCTTATCACTGACCTAAGACCGAACTATAAATATCCCATACGTTATAGAAATCTTCAACAATGTATTAACTAACATTTACCGTATATTCCGGTTTAAGCAGTCTCCTTGGTTAAGAAAATATATTGATATTAATAGATATCGTAGAACCCAGGCGAAAAATAATTTCGAAATCGTTATTTCTAAGCTATTAAATAATACAGTATTTGGGAAAACTATGAAAAACGTTAAAAAATGTAAAAACATTAAATTGGTAACTGCATGGTCGTCCTGCAATAGATTGGAAGTAGAGGCATTAATCGCAAAATCAAACTTTCATAGCTCACTGAAATTCTCGACTAATAATTATGTATGCAATCTAAATGAAAAGATTGCATAACTATTATAATAAGCCTATATATTTAGGTTTTACAGTATTAGATCTTTCGAAATTGATGTATGTATGTATTTCGATGTATGATTTTAATTATGATTATCTGGTAGAAAAGTTTAAAATAATTTATACGGGTACAGACTCCTTACTATATACAATTAAAACTTAGGACTATTATACAGAATTTAGAGATGATCTCGAAATTAAATTCGATACATCTGAAAAGAGAGTTAATAAAAAAGTCTTGGGCATGATAAAAGATGAGAATAATGGTAGTATAATGAAAGAATTCATAGGACTTCGGCCCAAAATGGACTGATTCAAACTTGAGAACGAAGGCTATGTTAAAAAGGCAAAGGGTATTAAAAAATCAATTTTGGAAAACATCAATCTGAAATGCTTTAAGGATTGTCTTTTTAATAATAAATCATATACAACGAATAACATATTCATTTTAATATCTAACTTACATAAATTGTAGACTCAATAAATAAAAAAGAAGCTTTAAGTTCCCAAGATGATAAGAGAAAAATAAGATACTTATGCATGGGGTCACTATAACATTGTAAGTTAATTGGTTAAATAAAAACAATAAAAAAACGTATTCTACCTTTTTCATTTTATTTTGAAATTCTATATAAATTGAGAGAGAGAAAGAGTCAAACTGAGTTACCTTAAAAAATTAAATTCAAATTTAAATTGAGATTTAATAATATATCGTGAGATTCAAGAAAATATAATATTATCTACTACTGGTGTGTTTTTTGATAAGGATGATGATATCGTTGAAGTCCTTGAAACAGTCATTGAAGATGAAGAGGACGATATATTTAACAATAGACAACATTATTTGAAACGAGAAGCTCAACCAATACAATTATCAGATAGTGAAGTAGAACTTTTTGAATGCCAAAATTTATTTGATTAATAAAATTATAAATATATATATATATATATATATATATATATATATATATATATATATATATATATTTTACAATACTATATCCTTTTTGTTTATTCTATTTTCATTAAAAAAGTTTTACGAATAATTTATTTTAATTAATCAATTGCGTTTTCAGATCTTAAGATTTCTTCAAATATTTTAACTCATTCAACCTCTACTCTTATATCTTATCTTTCAGCTTCTTTAACAGATAATTTTCAGATGATGATCTGCATGCTACTTTTATAGGTACACCTTTTTGTTGAGACATATTCATCGTATTGAATTATAAAATGTCTATAAAACGGTGTATTACTCTAAAAAATTGCAGAAAGAAGCAAACATCTTTCTGTATTAGCTCTTGCCTACACATCTTTTGCGCTTGAATTCTCATCAAGTTGAAGTGGAATTAGTAGCGTATTATAACATTGAGCTACTAAATTAACATATAATATATAATAGCAAACGATAAAATATTCATTTATATCAAATCTATAACCCAAACCTAGTCATAACTCTAATTTCAAAAAAAAAACATTTTCACATAAAATTCTTTATTGCTTCCGAGAAGAACGTCGATCTGTAAGCTGCTATAGAAAGAGAGATCGGCCAAGTGCAATTTATGAAGTTCTTTCAAACCATTTTAGGGCATGGTGTAGGGCAAATTGCCAGCTAGCTTTGGAAGAACATAAGCCGAGGTTTCAATATTAGCCCGGGGCGTTATCGGAGAGCCAATATTAAAATGACAGAGTATTTGGGGCTGAGCCGAAATAGCTTGATTTAAACCGGAGACTTGTGGGTCGACGGGTTGATATGGAAGTTTAACCCTTTTGAATAATCGCTCTGATATAAAGATCGCTTCTGACCCTATGTTGATCAGTGCCTGAGCTGTATGATGACAGCCGCTCCGAGGAGAACACCATGTAAGTTTGCGGAAAAGTAGTTTTGAACGGTAGCTTGGGTGGAAGTAGAAGTGGACTGTATAGACGAAGGGGAGCTCAAAACTACTGGTATTGCAGAAACGAAGGGCACCTGGGGTCTCTCACGGTGGAGCAGCATGTTGTGACGTCCCTTGCACGTGAAACAATTATGCCCACTAGTCTCTCGGGTACGGACATTTGTAGAAAACTTGGGCATAGACGCACGGGATGGTTTTCCTTCTGACACAATTTTAAGTAGTGTGACCTTGTAGTCACTGTTGCCTCGAAGGTTTTGCAGGTGGCTCGACTCTTTTCTTGTGGGTTTTGACTGTAATGGCGTATGTGCGGTAGGTCGTACATCCGCTATCGCCTCCAAGGTGCGATATCGGTCGATCAGAATTAAATTCATCTCCGACCATTGAGGTATCTCTGTCTTACTATGGAGCGATTGTTCCCATAATGACAGCAATTTAGAAGAGCACAAGAAAATGAGTAGACAATCCCCCAATTCGGTGGTCACCCTGGACAAGTCAAGAGCCGTTAAACACCCCTGTATTGTACCCTGAAGCTCTTTAAGGGCGGCTCTAGACTTTTGTGCTGATGAGGGAAGATTGAAAATAATTTTTAATTGACTATTGACTATTAGTCGCTTTTTCTCAAATCTCGCCGTCAGGCTCACCCACGCTGACTGAAAGCCATCATTCGTGAGCGGGGACTTTGAGACAGTTGCCCTAGCTTCGCCGCTAGTTTTGGTCAGTCAGTCTTGGATTGTTTATTTAGACGGCTGTAAACAAGTCTCGGAAAGTAGGCCAGCGTAGGTAATTCCCACTGAAAACTTCAGTGTCGCATGGCGGGAGACTGCAACCACTGGACAATGTGTAGTGGAAGGGGTGTTGAAGAGCTTGTTTATTTAAGGTATTGCCTTTTTCTATTTTCTCACTTAGTCAAGCCGCACATCGTCCGTAAACGGAGTACGAGTAATCATATTTTGGTTGCATAGTCACAAGGTCACTGCTGCTACAAGCGCTTTTGTTGAGAGCTTTACAACGTAACTCGTACTCGCGTTCCACCTTATTCCATAAAGTCTGAATCTTATCTCATCGGACTTGGAGAGTGAACAGTGGCACGTCACTATCCGCTGCATCATTGATCTTTAATTCAAACTGGCCTAGTCGGTCCGTTATTGAAACGAAGTCATTCACTCATTCTTTCTGCTTCTTTAGTGTAGTCGAACAGGTAATTTTTGGAGTAATATATCTTGTTGGATTCGGATTCACAGGTTTGCGGACGGTTGTGCTGGTACCCTCGACCTTGAGTTTCCCAAAAACCGCTCTAAGTTCTAAACCGCTAATCGGGTGGGATGTGATCAAATCCAAATAAATTAAATCAGCGAGCGAAAACGGAATAAGAAATGGAACAGAAACAGAAAGGCTATCTAAAACAAAATGTTTTTCCATACAACAATTAAATATTCTACCGTTCGTTCCTATGGCAGCTATATGATATAGTGGTCCGATCCAGTTGATTTTGACAAATGTGCTGCGTGCAACAGAAAGAGGGACTTCTGCAAAGATTCATTAAGACAGGTTTTAGTATGAGAGACAAAATTATAATACCCTCTGCAAGGGTATAAAAACGTATGCTGATTGTTTGCTAATTGTTAAGCTCAAGAAGAAGCACATTTATTCGAAAAGCAACTCAATTAAAGTTTTTAACATATAATTATTTTTAAATTATTTTTTATTTTATTAATTGTCGACAAAAGAGGTGTCTTCCTCATTATTCAATAGATTATACAATAGAATTATATGCTAAAAGCCTAGTTAAAGAATACAATTTTCTAAATAGCATCACCGACCGATGGGGGTGTTTTATTTGCCGGTCCGGCCAGCTGTGCCCCTTTTCACAGCTAGTTTTGTCAGTGACGCTATTAGAGCCTACATCTAAGCGGAAGGTTGTAAGTATGAAAAAAGTGTTCTCAAGTAAAATTAAAAATAATCTTAATTTACTATATTAATAAAGAAAATACAATATATAGGAAAAAAGAAGGTAAGAAGTTTGTTAATAAAGTAAAGCAATGTAAGTAAGATAAAGAGTGTTAAGTAGATAGGACAAAGAGAAAAGTAATGAGAAATCACCGACCCGGTGGGGGAAATTTTTTCAGCCTGTCCGCCAAGCTATGCCCTTGCTCATGGCTGGGAATGGTCAGCGACTTCCTGAAGCTATCCTGAAAGCCACGGTTTTATTAGGGGTAAAGACAGTTTGGTAGAGAAAACGTTATGCAAAATATTATAATTTTTACATAGCACGCGAAAAGGATTGTGCATAGCTTAGTCCGTTGTGCACGCAGATAGGAATTAGGGGCGATAATTTCTGGATGGTCTAGCCGGAGCAGAGAATTTAAGACGCCCTAGCAGAAAAGAGGAATCTATGTCGCCAATAATCAACTTATGTAGAAGGACAACACCGAGATTTTCCTACGGTTGGTTAACGACGGAAGGTTGAGAAGAAGCAGTCTGCTGGAGTAGGATGGCAACCGAAGATTAGGGTCCCAATTTAAACCTCGTAAGGCAAGAAGCAGAAATTGCTTCTGAACAGATTCAATACGATACTGGCTATTGTTATACTGTGGAGACCAGATGCAAGAGCAGTATTCAAGGATAGGGCGAACAAGAGAGATGTGCAGAAGTTTTGTTATACAAGGATCGTTAAACTCTTTAGACCATCGTTTAATGAATCCAAGTACACCTTTTGCCTCATTAACAATGGTATCTATGCGAAGATTGAAACAGAGTTTAGAATCAAAAATAACGCCTAATGTACTCATAATAGATTGCGGTTAACATTTACCGTATATTCCGGTTTAAGCAGTCTCCTTGGTTAAGAAAATATATTGATATTAATAGATATCGTAGAAGCCAGGCGAAAAATAATTTCGAAATCGTTATTTCTAAGCTATTAAATAATGCAGTATGTGGGAAAACTATGAAAAACGTTAAAAAACGTAAAAACATTAAATTGGTAACTGCATGGTCGTCTTGCAATAGATTGGAAGTAGAGGCATTAATCGCAAAATCAAACTTTCATAGCTCAGTGAAATTCTCGACTAATAATTATGTATGCAATCCAAATGAAAAGATTGCATAACTATTATAATAAGCCTATATATTTAGGTTTTATAGTATTAGATCTTTCGAAATTGATGTATGTATCTATTTCGATGTATGATTTTAATTATGATTATATGGTAAAAAAGTTTAAAATAATTTATACGGGTACAGACTCCTTAATATATACAATTAAAACTTAGGACTATTATACAGAATTTAGAGATGATCTCGAAATTAAATTCGATACATCTGAAAAGAGAGTTAATAAAAAAGTCTTGGGCATGATAAAAGATGAGAATAATGGTAGTATAATGAAAGAATTCATAGGACTTCGGCCCAAAATGGACTGATTCAAACTTGAGAACGAAGGCTGTGTTAAAAACGCAAAGGGTATTAAAAAATCAATTTTGGAAAACATCAATCTGAAAAGCTTTAAGGATTGTCTTTTTAATAATAAATCATATACAACGAATAACATATTCATTTTAATATCTAACTTACATAAATTGTAGACTCAATAAATAAAATAGTAGTTTTAAGTTCTCAAGATGATAAGAGAAAAATAAGATATGATTGTATGCATACTTATGCATGGAATCACTATAACATTGTAAGTTAATTGGTTAAATAAAAACAATAAAAAAACATATTCGACCTTTTTCATTTTATTCTGAAATTGTATATAAATTGAGAGAGAGAAAGAGTCAAACTGAGTTACCTTAAAAAATTAACTTCAAATTTAAATTTAGATTTAATAATATATCGTGAGATTCAAGAAAATATAATATCAACTACAACTGGTGTGCTTTTTGATAAGGATGATGATATCGTTGAAGTCCCTGAAACAGTCATTGAAGATGAAGAGGACGATATATTTAACAATAGACAACATTATTTGAAACGAGAAGCTCAACCAATACAATTATCAGATAGTGAAGTAGAACTTTTTGAATGCCAAAATTTATTTGATTAATAAAATTATGAATTTGATGAATAAAAATTAAAATTATATATATATATATATTTTACAATTCTATATCCTTTTTGTTTATTCTATTTTCATTAAAGAAGTTTTGCGAATAATTTTTTTAAATTAATCAATTGCGTTTTCATATCTTAAGATTTCTTCAAATATTAAAACTCATTCAAACTCTCCTCTTATATCTTATCTTTCAGCTTCTTTAACAGGTAAATTTCAGATGGTCTGCATGCTACTTTTATAGGAACACCTTTATGTTGAGACATATTCATCGTATTGAATCATAAAATTTATATAAAACGGTGTATTACTCTAAAAAATTGCAGAAAGAAGCAAACATCTTTCTGTATTAGCTCTTGCCTACACATCTTTTGCGCTTGAATTCTCATCAAGTTGAAGTGGAATTAGTAGCGTATTATAACATTGAGCTACTAAATTAACATATAATATATAATAGCAAACGATAAAATATTCATTTATATCAAATCTATAACCCAAACCTAGTCATAACTCTAATTTCAAAAAAAAAACATTTTCACATAAAATTCTTTATTGAAGAACGTCGATCTGTAAGCTGCTATAGAAAGAGAGATCGGCCAAGTGCAATTTATGAAGTTCTTTCAAAGCATTTTAGGGGATGGTGTAGGGCAAATTGCCAGCTAGCTTTGCAAGAACATAAGCCGAGGTTTATATTAGCCCGGGGCGTTATCGGAGAGCCGATATTAAAATGACACAGTATTTGGGGCTGAGCCGAAATAGCTTGATTTAAACCGGAGACTTGTGGGTCGACGGGTTGATATGGAAGTTTAACCCTTTTGAATAATCGCTCTGATATAAAGATCGCTTCTGACCCTGTGTTGATCAGTGCCTGAGCTGTATGATGACAGCCGCTCCGAGGAGAACACCATGTAAGTTTGCGGAAAAGTAGTTTTGAACGGTAGCTTGGGTGGAAGTAGAAGTGGACTGTATAGACGAAGGGGAGCTCAAAACTACTGGTATTGCAGAAACGAAGGGCACCTGGGGTCTCTCACGGTGGAGCAGCATGTTGTGACGTCCCTTGCACGTGAAACAATTATGCCCACTAGTGCAATCTCTTATCTGGTGCTGTCTGACGAAGCATTTTAAGCACAACTTTTGTTGTTTGATGACAGAAAGTCTCTCGGGTACGGACATTTGTAGAAAACTTGGGCATAGACGCACGGGATGGTTTTCCTTCTGACACAATTCTAAGTAGTGTGACCTTGTAGTCACTGTTGCCTCGAAGGTTTTGCAGGTGGTTCGACTCTTTTCTTGTGGGTTTGGACTGGAATGGCGTATGTGCGGTAGGTCGTACATCCGCTATCGCCTCCAAGGTGCGATATCGGTCGATCAGAATTAAATTCATCTCCGACCATTGAGGTATCTCTGTCTTACTGTGGAGCGATTGTTCCCATAATGACAGCAATTTAGAGGACCACAAGAAAATGAGTAGACAATCCCCCAATTCGGTGGTCACCCTGGACAAGTCAAGAGCCGTTAAACACCCCTGTATTGTACCCTGAAGCTCTTTAAGGGCGGCTCTAGACTTTTGTGCTGATGAGGGAAGATTGAAAATAATTTTTAATTGACTATTGACTAATAGTCGCTTTTTCTCAAATCTCGCCGTCAGGCTCGCCCACGCTGACTGAAAGCCATCATTCGTGAGCGGGGACTTTGAGACAGTTGCCCTAGCTTCGCCGCTAGTTTTGGTCAGTCAGTCTTGGATTGTTTATTTAGACGGCTGTAAACAAGTCTCGGAAAGTAGGCCAGCGTAGGTAATTCCCACTGAAAACTTCAGTGTCGCATGGCGGGAGACTGCAACCCCTGGATGTGTAGTGGAAGGGGTGTTGATTAGCTTGTTTATTTAAGGTATTGGCTTTTTCTATTTTCTCACTTAGTCAAGCCGCACATCGCCCGTAAACGGAGTACGAGTAATCATATTTTGGTTGCATAGTCACAAGGTCACTGCTGCTACAAGCGCTTTTGTTGAGAGCTTTACAACGTAACTCGTACTCGCGTTCCACCTTATTCCATAAAGTCTGAATCTTATCTCATCGGACTTGGAGAGTGAACAGAGACACATCACTATCCGCTGCATCATTGATCTTTAATTCAAACTGGCCTAGTCGGTCCGTTATTGAAACGAAGTCATTCATTCATTCTTTCTGCTTCTTTAGTGTAGTCGAACAGGTAATTTTTGGAGTAATATATCTTATTGGATTCGGATTCACAGGTTTGCGGACGGTTGTGCTGGTACCCTCGACCTTGAGTTTCCCAAAAACCGCTCTAAGTTCTAATCCGCTAATCGGGTGGGATGTGATCAAATCCAAATAAATTAAATCAGCGAGCGAAAACGGAATAAGAAATGGAACAGAAACAGAAAGGCTATCTAAAACAAAATGTTTTTCCATACAACAATTAAATATTCTACCGTTCGTTCCTATGGCAGCTATATGATATAGTGGTCCGATCCAGTTGATTTTGACAAATGTGCTGCGTGCAACAGAAAGAGGGACTTCTGCAAAGATTCATTAAGACAGGTTTTAGTATGAGAGACAAAATTATAATACCCTCTGCAAGGGTATAAAAACGTATGCTTATTGCTTGCTAATTGTTAAGCTCAAGAAGAAGCACATTTATTCTAAAAGCAACTCAATTAAAGCTTTTAACATATAATTATTTTTAAATTATTTTTTATTTTATTAATTGTCGACAAAACGAGTGTCTTCCTCATTATTCAATAGATTATACAATAGAATTATATGCTAAAAGCCTAGTTAAAGAATACAATTTTCTAAATAGCATCACCGACCGATGGGGGTGTTTTATTTGCCGGTCCGGCCAGCTGTGCCCCTTTTCACAGCTAGTTTTGTCAGTGACGCTATTAGAGCCTACATCTAAGAGGAAGGTTGTAAGTAAGAAAAAAGTGTTCTCAAGTAAAATTAAAAATAATCTTAATTTACTATATTAATAAAGAAAATACAATATATAGGAAAAAAGAAGGTAAGAAGTTTGTTAATAAAGTAAAGCAATGTAAGTAAGATAAAGAGTGTTAAGTAGATAGGACAAAGAGAAAAGTAATGGGAAATCACCGACACGGTGGGGGAAAATTTTTCAGCCTGTCCGGCAAGCTATGCCCCTGCTCATGGCTGGGAATGGTCAGCGACTTCCCGAAGGTATCCTGAAAGCCACGGTTTTATTAGGGGTAAAGACAGTTTGGTAGAGGAAACGTTATGCAAAATATTATAATTTTTACATAACACGCGAAAAGGATTGTGCATAGCGTAGTCCGTTGTGCACGCAGATAGGAATTAGGGGCGATAATTTCTGGTTGGTCTAGCCGGAGCAGAGAATTTAAGACGCCCTAGCAGAAAAGAGGAATCTAACGACGGAAGGTTGAGAAGAAGCAGTCTGCTGGAGTAGGATGGCAACCGAAGATTAGGGTCCCAATTTAAACCTCGTAAGGAAGAAGCAGAAATTGCTTCTGAACAGATTCAATACGATCCTGGCTATTGTTATACTGTGGAGACCAGATGCAAGAGCAGTATTCAAGGATAGGGCGAACAAGAGAGATGTATAGAAGTTTTGTTATAAAAGGATCGTTAAACTCTTTATACCATCGTTTAATGAATCCAAGTACACCTTTTGCCTCATTAACAATGGTATCTATGCGAAGATTGAAACAGAGTTTAGAATCAAAAATAACCCCTAGATCCCTTACTGTTAGTATACGTTGCATAGGGATATTGTCAATTTATAACTGACAAGATACGGTGTAGTACGATTAAATGTCATAAACATACACTTTGAACAATTTAAATGCAATTGATTGGCCGAACACCAAAGTTGCATAGCGCTCAAATCGTCTTGTAGACGAGAATAATGTTGGGGATTAGTGTATGATGAGAAAAAGCTTCACATCGTCAGCATACATGAGTATACGGGCATGTGATATAACAGAGGGGAGATCATTTATAAAAAGAGTAAAGAGTAAAGGTCCAAGATGACTACTTTGAGGAACACCAAAAGTAACGTGAACCCGTTAAGAGGTAGTCAGCCTCAGCATTACTCTTTGGGTCCTACCTTTTAAATAAGAATTAATCCAAAGTAAAAGAGACAGAGGGAAACCTATTTGGTCAAGTTAAAAAAGTAAAATTACATGGTGTACAGAGTCAAACGCCTTACTGAAGTCAGTGTAAATGACATCAGTTTGCATTTTCAAAAGGAAAACATCATTTACCAAGGAAGTAAACTCAAGCAGATTGGTCGTAATCTTTACGAATCCATGTTGAACAGGGGAAACAACTGATTTGCAGAATTGTTGTGAATTCGAAGTGATTATTTTTTCAAATAATTTAGGAATAGCGGACAGTTTTGCAATGCCCCTCTAATTTTGTATATCAGACTTCCCACCTTTCTTGTGAAGAGGAATGATATCAGATTCTTTCCAAAGAGATACAAAGACAGAAGTTTCAAGGGATAGATTAAAAAGCTTTAGCAATGGATAAAGAAGGGAAGAACTACACTCTGTGAGTAGACAACTAGGAATATTGTCCGACCCAGGAGAGTAAGAAGATTTTAAATAGTTTATAGCTAATAGGAGAGAAGAGTGTGAAATAATGGGAGGAGGTATAGAACTCGCGGAAGAAATAGTATAAGGCTAAGAATTAGTATTAGGACAGACTGAAGAGTAAGTTGATTGGAAAAAATTAGCAAAGAGGTTAGCAGAATCAGTGTCATTGCTAGTTAGATAATTCTCATAGCATTGAGAATTAAGAAAAAAGAAGTTCGATTTGGCTATGGAATATTTAGCCAAGTCTGTACACGAACCAGACTTTTTAAACTTTTTAAAATATTTGGATTTTACATTTTTTTGATGTGATAATCTGAGAGAAAGCCAGGGTGGTTTTGAAAGAGTAGTCCAAGGAATTGACTCAGGAATACACACATCTGAGAGGGAGTTTAGGGTGATAAAAAAAAATTAATGGCTGTATTCATATCAACTGAGTCATATAAGAAAGATCAATCGGTTGCATAAATAAGCTGATTCAGCAAAGAATAATTTCCTTTGCGAAAGCAACAGCCGGGCTTATTGGCTGATGAGCACGAAATGATAGGATTACAATTGCGCATTGCAATCTCTAAAGTAGGATGATAAACATCCTCAGGAAGAGATAAAGGAGGGGACCTATACACATTGGAAATAAGGTATATTGATATATTACGCAACACTGCTCAGTGGAAACTTCTTAACTTATAATTATTATAAATTAAATTTGTATAAGATTAAAGAGAATATATTATTAAGTATACGCATTTCGGTGGCAGAGTGGAAACATACAAAAATATAAAAGTGGGTCACAATCAGTTTATCGAAGCCCGATCTTGATATTTTTTACAACCCTTATGTTGTTTACTTGTTGCACTTGCCAATTAATTGTTCAAAATGAATATACATAAATTGTCTTGTGTGTTCTTAACATGCATTTAAATTTGCACAGATATTGGTTTTAATTAACTAATTGTGTGTTTTCTACTTAGGTATGTGCCTATGTATGCAGATATGTCTTGATGCACTGGCATACATCAATATAGTGATCGGTTAAATGTTTTGGGTATGCACTTGTTCATATATACATATATACGGACAACAATATGGCGACCTTCTTATTCATTTCTAGTCACTTTCTGTTTTGCTTCTTTTAATATCTGTTAATGATGCCTTTATGGCCACGAACAATATTTTATTTGAGGTTTTTGTTTGTTTGAATGAAACTGCCCCTTGATCTAACCACAGACAATGTTAAGCTAAAAAATATGTTCAGACATAAATATAAATAAGTCGGACAGGAATTTTCGACAAGTTGAGGTAGGTGCATTGCTACTTATCTTGCTTTGATTGTAGCGGTTCCTGTAAACTTTTATTGCAGATCCACCGATACTTGCTGGCGTAAACTGGATATAAATAGCCAAACATTGTAAAATATCCGGCTCGAAGGTCCAAATGTTGTGGTAGGGCGTCCGCATGGCAGTTAAACTTTTATTGAATTCTTGAATCCTTGGGGAGCGATTATGCTCTGCTCAACATTTTTTCCGTTGGTGTAAGAAAAACGCGTTTGACCCCTCTTTAGGTTATTTGTCGTCTGTATTTTATGATCCAATGTTACAATGCTTTAGTGCGAGTGTGAGTGGTGAAAAATTTTGTTCTGGTTCCGGAGTCAGAACCAACTTCATTAAAGTAGCGACGGCTAAGTACCTCTCTTGTCTGAACACCTCTCAATACACATATATACAGAGCATAATGCAAATTTGGATATACATTTTTTAGACTCATTTCGATTTATGGCAATAAGTTTAGATTGTATTAGCTCTAACTTAGTATATAATAATTTCACAAATGTTTTTCCCGGACGAAACACACTTTAATATAACATAGTAAGGGAGTTTTCCCATATAAACACTTTACTTAATTTAATGTTTGCACGAAACTGTTCTTCCACCAAGGAAAAAATTTTTCAGCAGTCCTGCAAATAGAGAATTTTTAGATGGTTTTTTACACGCTCAGAACGTGTGGAGAGTTTTAAATTGTAAAACCCTCAAATATTATACGAGGCTGTATTTAAAGACAGACGTACTTTTGCTTGCAGATACTTTCGTACATTTTCGTTTGATTTGCAAAAATATTTATTCCTTCGACCCAGCCCATTATTAGACTGTTCCGGGGTTATCTTCGGATGCTATGCTAAAAACAACTGGAATAGAATTAGAATTATTTACAGACAGATATGTCAGAGATATTCAATTGCTAATCATAAGTCCCTCTCAATATTTTATGTATTTGGATTCAAATAATCTATATGGGTGGCCGATGTCATTTCCAGTGGCTAAGTAAGGTTGAAATACGATTATTTAATTTATCACTAAGACCTAAGACCGAAATATTAATATCCTATACGTTATAGAAATCTTCAACAATGTATTCATAATGGATTGTGGTTAACTAACATGTACCGTATATTCCGGCTTAAGCAGTCTCCTATGGAAAACGTTAATAAACGTAAAAACATTAAATTGGTAACTGCATGGGGAACAACGTCCTGCAATAGATTGGAAGTAGAGGCATTAATCGCAAAATCAAACTTTCATAGTTTCAGTGAAATTCTCGACTAATATTCTGTAGGTTTTACAGTATTAATATGTATTTCGATGTATGATTTTAATTATGATTATATGGTAGAAAAGTTTAAAATAACTTATATGGGTACAGACTCCTTAATATATACAATTAAACCTGAGGAATATTATGCAGAATTTAGAGATGATCTCGAAATTAAATTCGATACATCTAAAAAGAGAGTTAATAAAAAAGTCTTGGGCATGATAAAAGATGAGAAAAATGATAGGATAATGAAAGAATTTATAGGACTTCGACCCAAAATGGACTGATTCAAACTTGAGAACGAAGGCTGTGTTAAAGACATCAATCTAAAATGCTTTAAGGATTGTCTTTTTAATAATAAATCATATACAACGAATAACATATTCATTTTAAGATCTAACTTACATAAATTGTAGACTCAATAAATAAAATAGTAGCTTTAAGTTCTCAAGATGATAATAGAAAAATAAGATATGATTGTATGCATACTTATGCATGGGCTCACTATAACATTGTAAGTTAATTGGTTAAATAAAAACAATAAAAAAATGAATTCGATCTTTTTCATTTTATTCTGAAATTGTATATAAATTTAGAGAGAGAAAGAGTCAAACTGAGTTACCTTAAAAAATTAAATTCAAATTTAAATTGAGATTTAATAATATATCGTGAGATTCAAGAAAATATAATATCATCTACAACTCTTGTCCTTTTTGATGAGGATGATGATATCGTTGAAGTCCCTGAAACAGTCATTGAAGATGAAGAGGACGATATATTTAACAATACACAACATTATTTGAAACGAGAAGCTCAACGAATACAATTATTAGATAAGGAAGTAGAACTTTTAGAATGTTAAAATTTATTTGATTAATAAAATTATATATATATATAGTGACAGATCTATAGTCGCACCCACCCTTTAACATAACTTAGCAAATAAGCATAGGCACAAGTATAAACATTTCTAATATTGTAAACAAAGAGCCTGGTGATAACATCGACATTGGTCAAGATCAAACTGTCCCCCTTTGGTAGACATAAACAATTCACCCTAAATATCACGCCACTGTCAATGTTCCCATCAGAGCACTATCCCACGCATAATTGCTGACGCAGCTCAAACTTCACTCAATTTTGACTCAAACTCTCTCAAAGCGAAGTTTGCTAAGCGACCGCAAACAGTTAGATAAATCAGTTAATATTCGTGAAGCAAATCTGAATGTACTCAACAAAAGTAGGCGTTAAGTGAAAATAATAAATTGAAATGTATTTTTTTATAGTGTAAAACTTAATTGGCGCAGCCGGAAAAAGTAAAGATCGCTTAAGGATAATTAATTCCCAGATCTAGCGCACAATCGCGACCGAAAGTGTTGTCGGAGTATAATAAACATTTTCTCGAATACGTATCCGCAACAAGAACCTTCGGGTCACTAGTAGCCTAATAATATTGACCCTTTGGGCAATAAAGCTACTACAATTAATAACGACTGGCTTTGCATATCGTTTGATCCCTGCAATACGTTATTACTGGGTCTTTTTAAGACACTCACACACAAAAAAAAAATAACATTTAAACAATAATCCATCACAAACTATAATCTGAAATAAAAGTGCAAAATCAAAGAACAATAAAGTTCAAACCTACAAACTCAAAACTATTAAAAACAAAGAAAATCATCTAACGAAAAAAAAAGTGTATTACACCATGATGACCATGGAATTATCAGAACAACAGCTCAACCAGGCCCTTTCACAACTAAGAGAGGTGCCAAGCTTTGACAGATCAACGGAAAATCTAAACGCCTTCATTAAAAGAATCGATTACATCCTACACCTTTATCCAACCCGAGATGTTAGACAACATAGCATCTTATACGGAGCCATCGAATTGCAAGTCACAGGAGATGCTCAGAGAATTTCACAAAGGATAGCAGCCAACACTTGGCAGGAGCTGAGAAACGCATTGATTGAAGAATACAAAGTGCAGACACCATTTGAAGAACTCCTTCGACGCTTATACAACACGAATTACCAAGGAAACGTCCGTAAGTTCATCGAGGATCTCGAAAATAAATCTTTTGTTATATTAAATAAGTTAGCACTAGAAAATATACCTAGCAATACGACACTTTATACAAATGCTATGAATAACACAATCAAAGATGTTATTACAAAAAAATTACCAGATAGGCTTTTCATGATGTTAGCCAGATACGACATTACGTCGACACAAAAACTAAAGCAATTAGCTCAAAGAGAGGGATTTTATGAAAATAGCGGTACTGAAAAACCTAAAAATAATAATAATGGAAATCAAAATAACAATCGTAGGAACATGGGAAATTATCAGCAAAATGCTAACCCAACCACCAGTTTATGTGGTTATTCCAACACGAATCAGAGTTATCACGCACAAAATAAACAGCACAATAAGTCCGAAGACAATCAGAAAGCTAACCACGAGTTCCAACAGAAATTAAATCAAGGTAGATACCAAAATCCTTTAAATTATCAAAATCAGTCCCATTCACGCTTGAATGCGCCAAACCCTCCGACTAAACGTCAAAGAGATAGTAACAGTGGCCAGATGAAAATGGATACATCCGAAAATTTTCATCAGCAAGCCTCGGAACAAACAGAAGAAATCTATTCATAAAATTGATTATGAATGACGAAGTTCTCAAATGTGCCATTGACACAGGCTCAACCATAAATCTAATTATGGTTCACACCATAAATGGTGTTATTGATTTAAAGCAAAGCAACAAAACAATGAGTTTAGGCTAGAGCACCTAAACTCAGAAGAAAAAGAAAAAATTAAAAAAGTTTTACATGAATTTCGTGATATCCAGTACCATGAAGGTGACAATTTGACAATCACTAGTACAATTAAACACAAAATTCTAACAAAACATGAGGACCCAATTTACAACCGTCCATACAAATATCCTCAAATATACGATGTGGAAGTAAATAAACAAATAAGCGATATGATAAAACAAAATATCATACGTAAATCCAAATCCCCTTACTGATCATCAGTAATAATCGTTCCAAAGAAAAACGATGCATCTGGAAAGCAAAAGTTCCGGTTAGTCATAGATTACCGCAATCTCAATGAATTAACTATTAATGATAAATACCCTATCCCGATCATGGATGAAATATTAGACAAACTTGGAAAATGTCAATATTTCACAACCATTGATCTAGCCAAAGGCTTCCACCAAATCCAAATGGATCTTGGTTCAATACCCAAGTCCGCATTTTCGACTAAACATGGCCATTACGAGTACACTCGCATGCCATTTGGTCTTAAGAATGCACCTGCATCGTTCCAAGGTTGTATGAACAATCTCTTAGAAGATTTAATTTTTAAGGATTGTCTGGTCTACTTAGACGACATTATTATTTTTTCCACTTCATTGGAGGAACACATTTTGTCGCTACAAAAGGTATTTAAGAAGCTTAGAGAATCTAACTTAAAACTACAGTTGAATAAATGCGAGTTTATGAGAAAAGAAACTGAATTTCTCGGTCACATCATCACAACTGAGGGTATAAAACCAAATCCCCACAAATAAAAGCATTTGTCAAATACCCAATTCCAAAAACCCCAAAAGAAATTAAATCATTTTTAGGATTATGTGGTTTCTATAAGAAATTTATACCAAATTTCGCTAATATAGTAAAACCATTAACACTTAAATTAAAAAGGCAGCAAAAATCAATATAAATGACAAACACTATGAACTAGCGTTTGAAAAGCTAAAAGTACTCATAATATCCGACCCAATTTTAATATACCCTTACTTCGAAAAACCATTTTCGTTAACTACAGACGCGAGTAATATGGCAATAAGGGCCGTCCTTTCGCAAGAGCATAAGCCTATATGCTATGCAAGTAGAACTCTCAACGAGCATGAAATAAATTATTCAACGATTGAAAAAGAATTATTAGCAATCGGCCACTAAATACTTTAGGTCCTATCTCTTTGGTCCACAATTTCAAACCCTTAGTGATCACAGACCACTCGTCTGGCTAAATAACATGAAATTACAAAGATGGAAAATCAAGCTAAATGAGTTTGATTTCCAAATTAAATACGTCCCAGGAAAAGAAAATTATGTTGCAGATGCTCTGTCCAGAATTCAATTAAACGAAAACTTCTAAGGCGAAGATACAATTAGCACAAGAGCAACAATATATAGTGCTCAAGTAGACAACAGTAACCATTTACAAATCTCAGAAAGACCTCTTAATTATTATTACGACAAATGGCATTTGAAAAAGAACCGAGAACGAAACAAAAGTTACGAATTACTTTCATAAAACCAACATAAAAATTACTTACAAAGACATGACTAACACGCATGCCAAAGAATTAATAAAAGAATACTTATGCACAAAGAAAAGTGTGCTATACTTCCACTGCGAAGCAGATTTTCCAATTTTTCAAGAAGCCTACTTAGAAATAATAAGTCCGAACAATTCAACAAATGAAAACTAGTAAAATATTAATTTATCTTCAAACATTCGTAGAATTCAAAGAACCAATATTAAAAACTCACAAAGAATTATTGCATCCGGGTATTGAAAAAACTATTAATTGTTTCAATAGATTATACAATAGAATTATATGCTAAAAGCCTAGTTAAAGAATACAATTTTCTAATAAGCATCACCGACCGATGGGGGTGTTTTATTTGCCGGTCCGGCCAGCTGTGCCGCTTTTCACAGCTAGTTTTGTCAGTGACGCTATTAGAGCCTACATCTAAGCGGAAGGTTGTAAGTATGAAAAAAGTGTTCTCAAGTAAAATTAAAAATAATCTTAATTTACTATATTAATAAAGAAAATACAATATATAGGAAAAAAGAAGGTAAGAAGTTTGTTAATAAAGTAAAGCAATGTAAGTAAGATAAAGAGTGTTAAGTAGATAGGACAAAGAGAAAAGTAATGAGAAATCACCGACCCGGTGGGGGAAATTTTTTCAGCCTGTCCGCCAAGCTATGCCCCTGCTCATGGCTGGGAATGGTCAGCGACTTCCTGAAGCTATCCTGAAAGCCACGGTTTTATTAGGGGTAAAGACAGTTTGGTAGAGAAAACGTTATGCAAAATATTATAATTTTTACATAGCACGCGAAAAGGATTGTGCATAGCGTAGTCCGTTGTGCACGCAGATAGGAATTAGGGGCGATAATTTCTGGATGGTCTAGCCGGAGCAGAGAATTTAAGACGCCCTAGCAGAAAAGAGGAATCTATGTCGCCAATAATCAACTTATGTAGAAGGACAACACCGAGATTTTCCTACGGTTGGTTAACGACGGAAGGTTGAGAAGAAGCAGTCTGCTGGAGTAGGATGGCAACCGAAGATTAGGGTCCCAATTTAAACCTCGTAAGGCAAGAAGCAGAAATTGCTTCTGAACAGATTCAATACGATACTGGCTATTGTTATACTGTGGAGACCAGATGCAAGAGCAGTATTCAAGGATAGGGCGAACAAGAGAGATGTGCAGAAGTTTTGTTATACAAGGATCGTTAAACTCTTTAGACCATCGTTTAATGAATCCAAGTACACCTTTTGCCTCATTAACAATGGTATCTATGCGAAGATTGAAACAGAGTTTAGAATCAAAAATAACGCCTAATGTATTCATAATAGATTGCGGTTAACTAACATTTACCGTATATTCCGGTTTAAGCAGTCTCCTTGGTTAAGAAAATATATTGATATTAATAGATATCGTAGAAGCCAGGCGAAAAATAATTTCGAAATCGTTATTTCTAATCTATTAAATAATGCAGTATGTGGGAAAACTATGAAAAACGTTAAAAAACGTAAAAACATTAAATTGGTAACTGCATGGTCGTCTTGCAATAGATTGGAAGTAGAGGCATTAATCGCAAAATCAAACTTTCATAGCTCAGTGAAATTCTCGACTAATAATTATGTATGCAATCCAAATGAAAAGATTGCATAACTATTATATAAGCCTATATATTTAGGTTTTATAGTATTAGATCTTTCGAAATTGATGTATGTATCTATTTCGATGTATGATTTTAATTATGATTATATGGTAGAAAAGTTTAAAATAATTTATACGGGTACAGACTCCTTAATATATACAATTAAAACTTAGGACTATTATACAGAATTTAGAGATGATCTCGAAATTAAATTCGATATATCTGAAAAGAGAGTTAATAAAAAAGTCTTGGGCATGATAAAAGATGAGAATAATGGTAGTATAATGAAAGAATTCATAGGACTTCGGCCCAAAATGGACTGATTCAAACTTGAGAACGAAGGCTGTGTTAAAAACGCAAAGGGTATTAAAAAATCAATTTTGGAAAACATCAATCTGAAAAGCTTTAAGGATTGTCTTTTTAATAATCAATCATATACAACGAATAACATATTCATTTTAATATCTAACTACAATTTATGTAGTAGACTCAATAAATAAAAAAGTAGCTTTAAGTTCTCAAGATGATAAGAGAAAAATAAGATATGATTGTATGCATACTTATGCATGGAATCACTATAACATTGTAAGTTAATTGGTTAAATAAAAACAATAAAAAAACATATTCGACCTTTTTCATTTTATTCTGAAATTGTATATAAATTGAGAGAGAGAAAGAGTCAAACTGAGTTACCTTAAAAAATTAACTTCAAATTTAAATTTAGATTTAATAATATATCGTGAGATTCAAGAAAATATAATATCAACTACAACTGGTGTGCTTTTTGATAAGGATGATGATATCGTTGAAGTCCCTGAAACAGTCATTGAAGATGAAGAGGACGATATATTTAACAATAGACAACATTATTTGAAACGAGAAGCTCAACCAATACAATTATCAGATAGTGAAGTAGAACTTTTTGAATGCCAAAATTTATTTGATTAATAAAATTATGTATATATATATATATATATATATATATATATATATATATATTTTACAATACTATATCCTTTTTGTTTATTCTATTTTCATTAAAGAAGTTTTGCGAATAATTTTTTTAAATTAATCAATTGCGTTTTCAGATCTTAAGATTTCTTTAAATATTAAAACTCATTCAACCTCTCCTCTTATATCTTATCTTTCAGCTTCTTTAACAGGTAAATTTCAGATGGTCTGCATGCTACTTTTATAGGAACACCTTTATGTTGAGACATATTCATCGTATTGAATCATAAAATTTATATAAAACGGTGTATTACTCTAAAAAATTGCAGAAAGAAGCAAACATCTTTCTGTATTAGCTCTTGCCTACACATCTTTTGCGCTTGAATTCTCATCAAGTTGAAGTGGAATTAGTAGCGTATTATAACATTGAGCTACTAAATTAACATATAATATATAATAGCAAACGATAAAATATTCATTTATATCAAATCTATAACCCAAACCTAGTCATAACTCTAATTTCAAAAAAAAACATTTTCACATAAAATTCTTTATTGCTTCCGAGAAGAACGTCGATCTGTAAGCTGCTATAGAAAGAGAGATCGGCCAAGTGCAATTTATGAAGTTCTTTCAAAGCATTTTAGGGGATGGTGTAGGGCAAATTGCCAGCTAGCTTTGCAAGAACATAAGCCGAGGTTTCAATATTAGCCCGGGGCGTTATCGGAGAGACGATATTAAAATGACACAGTATTTGGGGCTGAGCCGAAATAGCTTCATTTAAACCGGAGACCTGTGGGTTGACGGGTTGATATGGAAGTTTAACCCTTTTGAATAATTGCTCTGATATAAAGATCGCTTCTGACCCTGTGTTGATCAGTGCCTGAGCTGTATGATGACAGCCGCTCCGAGGAGAACACCATGTAAGTTTGCGGAAAAGTAGTTTTGAACGGTAGCTTGGGTGGAAGTAGAAGTGGACTGTATAGACGAAGGGGAGCTCAAAACTACTGGTATTGCAGAAACGAAGGGCACCTGGGGTCTCTCACGGTGGAGCAGCATGTTGTGACGTCCCTTGCACGTGAAACAATTATGCCCACTAGTGCAATCTCTTATCTGGTGCTGTCTGACGAAGCATTTTAAGCACAACTTTTGTTGTTTGATGACAGAAAGTCTCTCGGGTACGGACATTTGTAGAAAACTTGGGCATAGACGCACGGGATGGTTTTCCTTCTGACACAATTCTAAGTAGTGTGACCTTGTAGTCACTGTTGCCTCGAAGGTTTTGCAGGTGGTTCGACTCTTTTCTTATGGGTTTGGACTGGAATGGCGTATGTGCGGTAGGTCGTACATCCGCTATCGCCTCCAAGGTGCGATATCGGTCGATCAGAATTAAATTCATCTCCGACCATTGAGGTATCTCTGTCTTACTGTGGAGCGATTGTTCCCATAATGACAGCAATTTAGAGGACCACAAGAAAATGAGTAGACAATCCCCCAATTCGGTGGTCACCCTGGACAAGTCAAGAGCCGTTAAACACCCCTGTATTGTACCCTGAAGCTCTTTAAGGGCGGCTCTAGACTTTTGTGCTGATGAGGGAAGATTGAAAATAATTTTTAATTGACTATTGAATAATAGTCGCTTTTTCTCAAATCTCGCCGTCAGGCTCGCCCACGCTGACTGAAAGCCATCATTCGTGAGCGGGGACTTTGAGACAGTTGCCCTAGCTTCGCCGCTAGTTTTGGTCAGTCAGTCTTGGATTGTTTATTTAGACGGCTGTAAACAAGTCTCGGAAAGTAGGCCAGCGTAGGTAATTCCCACTGAAAACTTCAGTGTCGCATGGCGGGAGA
This sequence comes from Drosophila virilis, assembly GCF_030788295.1. Classification (NCBI taxonomy): domain Eukaryota; kingdom Metazoa; phylum Arthropoda; class Insecta; order Diptera; family Drosophilidae; genus Drosophila; species Drosophila virilis. The sequence goes on along the minus strand of NW_027212872.1, from coordinate 36,489 downwards.
CTGCAACCCCTGGATGTGTAGTGGAAGGGGTGTTGATTAGCTTGTTTATTGAAGGTATTGGCTTTTTCTATTTTCTCACTTAGTCAAGCCGCACATCGCCCGTAAACGGAGTACGAGTAATCATATTTTGGTTGCATAGTCACAAGGTCACTGCTGCTACAAGCGCTTTTGTTGAGAGCTTTACAACGTAACTCGTACTCGCGTTCCACCTTATTCCATAAAGTCTGAATCTTATCTCATCGGACTTGGAGAGTGAACAGAGACACGTCACTATCCGCTGCATCATTGATCTTTAATTCAAACTGGCCTAGTCGGTCCGTTATTGAAACGAAGTCATTCATTCATTCTTTCTGCTTCTTTAGTGTAGTCGAACAGGTAATTTTTGGAGTAATATATCTTATTGGATTCGGATTCACAGGTTTGCGGACGGTTGTGCTGGTACCCTCGACCTTGAGTTTCCCAAAAACCGCTCTAAGTTCTAATCCGCTAATCGGGTGGGATGTGATCAAATCCAAATAAATTAAATCAGCGAGCGAAAACGGAATAAGAAATGGAACAGAAACAGAAAGGCTATCTAAAACAAAATGTTTTTCCATACAACAATTAAATATTCTACCGTTCGTTCCTATGGCAGCTATATGATATAGTGGTCCGATCCAGTTGATTTTGACAAATGTGCTGCGTGCAACAGAAAGAGGGACTTCTGCAAAGATTCATTAAGACAGGTTTTAGTATGAGAGACAAAATTATAATACCCTCTGCAAGGGTATAAAAACGTATGCTTATTGCTTGCTAATTGTTAAGCTCAAGAAGAAGCACATTTATTCTAAAAGCAACTCAATTAAAGCTTTTAACATATAATTATTTTTAAATTATTTTTTATTTTATTAATTGTCGACAAAACGAGTGTCTTCCTCATTATTCAATAGATTATACAATAGAATTATATGCTAAAAGCCTAGTTAAAGAATACAATTTTCTAAATAGCATCACCGACCGATGGGGGTGTTTTATTTGCCGGTCCGGCCAGCTGTGCCCCTTTTCACAGCTAGTTTTGTCAGTGACGCTATTAGAGCCTACATCTAAGAGGAAGGTTGTAAGTAGGAAAAAAGTGTTCTCAAGTAAAATTAAAAATAATCTTAATTTACTATATTAATAAAGAAAATACAATATATAGGAAAAAAGAAGGTAAGAAGTTTGTTAATAAAGTAAAGCAATGTAAGTAAGATAAAGAGTGTTAAGTAGATAGGACAAAGAGAAAAGTAATGGGAAATCACCGACACGGTGGGGGAAAATTTTTCAGCCTGTCCGGCAAGCTATGCCCCTGCTCATGGCTGGGAATGGTCAGCGACTTCCCGAAGGTATCCTGAAAGCCACGGTTTTATTAGGGGTAAAGACAGTTTGGTAGAGGAAACGTTATGCAAAATATTATAATTTTTACATAACACGCGAAAAGGATTGTGCATAGCGTAGTCCGTTGTGCACGCAGATAGGAATTAGGGGCGATAATTTCTGGTTGGTCTAGCCGGAGCAGAGAATTTAAGACGCCCTAGCAGAAAAGAGGAATCTATGTCGCCAATAATCAACTTATGTAGAAGGACAACACCGAGAATTGTCCTACGGTTGGTTAACGACGGAAGGTTGAGAGGAAGCAGTCTGCTGGAGTAGGATGGCAACCGAAGATTAGGGTCCCAATTTAAACCTCGTAAGGAAGAAGCAGAAATTTCTTCTGAACAGATTCAATACGATCCTGGCTATTGTTATACTGTGGAGACCAGATGCAAGAGCATTATTCAAGGATAGGGCGAACAAGAGAGATGTATAGAAGTTTTGTTATAAAAGGATCGTTAAACTCTTTAGACCATCGTTTAATGAATGCAAGTACACCTTTTGCCTCATTAACAATGGTATCTATGCGAAGATTGAAACAGAGTTTAGAATCAAAAATAACGCCTAGATCCCTTACTGTTAGTATACGTTGCATAGGGATATTGTCAATTTATAACTGACAAGATAAGGTGTAGTACGATTAAATGTCATAAACATACACTTTGAACAATTTAAATGCAATTGATTGGCCGAACACCAAAGTTGCATAGCGCTCAAATCGTCTTGTAGACGAGAATAATGTTGGGGATTAGTGTATGATGAGAAAAAGCTTCACATCGTCAGCATACATGAGTATACGGGCATGTGATATAACAGAGGGGAGATCATTTATAAAAAGAGTAAAGAGTAAAGGTTCAAGATGACTACTTTGAGGAACACCAAAAGTAACGTGAACCCGTTAAGAGGTAGTCAGCCTCAGCATTACTCTTTGGGTCCTACCTTTTAAATAAGAATTAATCCAAAGTAAAAGAGACAGAGGGAAACCTATTTGGTCAAGTTAAAAAAGTAAAATTACATGGTGTACAGAGTCAAACGCCTTACTGAAGTCAGTGTAAATGACATCAGTTTGCATTTTCAAAAGGAAAACATCATTTACCAAGGAAGTAAACTCAAGCAGATTGGTCGTAGTCTTTACGAATCCATGTTGAACAGGGGAAACAACTGATTTGCAGAATTGTTGTGAATTCGAAGTGATTATTTTTTCAAATAATTTAGGAATAGCGGACAGTTTTGCAATGCCCCTCTAATTTTGTATATCAGACTTCCCACCTTTCTTGTGAAGAGGAATGATATCAGATTCTTTCCAAAGAGATACAAAGACAGAAGTTTCAAGGGATAGATTAAAAAGCTTTAGCAATGGATAAAGAAGGGAAGAACTACACTCTGTGCGTAGACAACTAGGAATATTGTCCGGCCCAGGAGAGTAAGAAGATTTTAAAGAGTTTATAGCTAATAGGAGAGAAGAGTGTGAAATAATGGGAGGAGGTATAGAACTCGCGGAAGAAATAGTATAAGGCTAAGAATTAGTATTAGGACAGACTGAAGAGTAAGTTGATTGGAAAAAATTAGCAAAGAGGTTAGCAGAATCAGTGTCATTGCTAGTTAGATAATTCTCATAGCATTGAGAATTAAGAAAAAAGAAGTTCGATTTGGCTATGGAATATTTAGCCAAGTCTGTACACGAACCAGACTTTGTAAACTTTTTAAAATATTTGGATTTTACATTTTGTTGATGTGATAATCTGAGAGAAAGCCAGGGTGGTTTTGAAAGAGTAGTCCAAGGAATTGACTCAGGAATACACACATCTGAGAGGGAGTTTAGGGTGATAAAAAAAAATTAATGGCTGTATTAATATCAACTGAGTCATATAAGAAAGATCAATCGGTTGCATAAATAAGCTGATTCAGCAAAGAATAATTTCCTTTGCGTAAGCAACAGCCGGGCTTATTGGCTGATGAGCACGAAATGATAGGATTACAATTGCGCATTGCAATCTCTAAAGTAGGATGATAAACATCCTCAGAAAGAGATAAAGGAGGGGACCTATACACATTGGAAATAAGGTATATTGATATATTACGCAACACTGCTCAGTGGAAACTTCTTAACTTATAATTATTATAAATTAAATTTGTATAAGATTAAAGAGAATATATTATTAAGTATACGCAGTTCGGTGGCAGAGTGGAAACATACACAAATATAAAAGTGGCTCACAATCAGTTTATCGAAGCCCGATCTTGATATTTTTTACAACCCTTATGTTGTTTACTTGTTGCACTTGCCAATTAATTGTTCAAAATGAATATACATAAATTGTCTTGAAGCTGCAGTGTTCTTAACATGCATTTAAATTTGCACAGATATTGGTTTTAATTAACTAATTGTGTGTTTTCTACTTAGGTATGTGCCTATGTATGCAGATATGTCTTGATGCACTGGCATACTTCAATATAGTGATCGGTTAAATGTTTTGGGTATGCACTTGTTCATATATACATATATACGGACAACAATATGGCGACCTTCTTATTCATTTCTAGTCACTTTCTGTTTTGCTTCTTTTAATATCTGTTAATGATGCCTTTATGGCCACGAACAATATTTTATTTGAGGTTTTTGTTTGTTTGAATGAAACTGCCCCTTGATCTAACCACAGACAATGTTAAGCTAAAAAATATGTTCAGACATAAATATAAATAAGTCGGACAGGAATTTTCGACAAGTTGAGGTAGGTGGATTGCTACTTATCTTGCTTTGATTGTAGCGGTTCCTGTAAACTTTTATTGCAGATCCACCGATACTTGCTGGCGCAAACTGGATATAAATAGCCAAACATTGTAAAATATCCGGCTCGAAGGACCAAATGTTGTGGTAGGGCGTCCGCATGGCAGTTAAACTTTTATTGAATTCTTGAATCCTTGGGGAGCGATTATGCTCTGCTCAACATTTTTTCCGTTGGTGTAAGAAAAACACGTTTGACCCCTCTTTAGGTTATTTGTCGTCTGTATTTTATGATCCAATGTTACAATGCTTTAGTGCGAGTGTGAGTGTGAGTGGTGAAAAATTTTGTTCTGGTTCCGGAGTCAGAACCAACTTCATTAAAGTAGCGACGGCTAAGTACCTCTCTTGTCTGAACACCTCTCAATACACATATATACAGAGCATAATACAAATTTGGATATACATTTTTTAGACTCATTTCGATTTATGGCAATAAGTTTAGATTGTATTAGCTCTAACTTAGTATATAATAATTTCACAAATGTTTTTCCCGGACGAAACACACTTTAATATAACATAGTAAGGGAGTTTTCCCATATAAACACTTTACTTAATTTAATGTTTGCACGAAACTGTTCTTCCACCAAGGAAAAAATTTTTCAGCAGTCCTGCAAATAGAGAATTTTTAGATGGTTTTTTACACGCTCAGAACGTGTGGAGAGTTTTAAATTGTAAAACTCTCAAATATTATACGAGGCTGTATTTAAAGACAGACGTACTTTTGCTTGCAGATACTTTCGTACATTTTCGTTTGATTTGCAAAAATATTTATTCCTTCGACCCAGCCCATTATTAGACTGTTCCGGGGTTATCTTCGGATGCTATGCTAAAAACAACTGGAATAGAATTAGAATTATTTACAGACAGATATGTCAGAGATATTCAATTGCTAATCATAAGTCCCTCTCAATATTTTATGTATTTGGATTCAAATAATCTATATGGGTGGCCGATGTCATTTCCAGTGGCTAAGTAAGGTTGAAATACGATTATTTAATTTATCACTAAGACCTAAGACCGAAATATTAATATCCTATACGTTATAGAAATCTTCAACAATGTATTCATAACGGATTGTGGTTAACTAACATGTACCGTATATTCCGGCTTAAGCAGTCTCCTATGGAAAACGTTAATAAACGTAAAAACATTAAATTGGTAACTGCATGGGGAACAACGTCCTGCAATAGATTGGAAGTAGAGGCATTAATCGCAAAATCAAACTTTCATAGTTTCAGTGAAATTCTCGACTAATATTCTGTAGGTTTTACAGTATTAATATGTATTTCGATGTATGATTTTAATATTGATTATATGGAAGAAAAGTTTAAAATAACTTATATGGGTACAGACTCCTTAATATATACAATTAAACCTGAGGAATATTATGCAGAATTTAGAGATGATCTCGAAATTAAATTCGATACATCTAAAAAGAGAGTTAATAAAAAAGTCTTGGGCATGATAAAAGATGAGAAAAATGATAGGATAATGAAAGAATTTATAGGACTTCGACCCAAAATGGACTGATTCAAACTTGAGAACGAAGGCTGTGTTAAAGACATCAATCTAAAATGCTTTAAGGATTGTCTTTTTAATAATAAATCATATACAACGAATAACATATTCATTTTAAGATCTAACTTACATAAATTGTAGACTCAACAAATAAAATAGTAGCTTTAAGTTCTCAAGATGATAAGAGAAAAATAAGATATGATTGTATGCATACTTATGCATGGGCTCACTATAACATTGTAAGTTAATTGGTTAAATAAAAACAATAAAAAAATGAATTCGATCTTTTTCATTTTATTCTGAAATTGTATATAAATTTAGAGAGAGAAAGAGTCAAACTGAGTTACCTTAAAAAATTAAATTCAAATTTAAATTGAGATTTAATAATATATCGTGAGATTCAAGAAAATATAATATCATCTACAACTCTTGTCCTTTTTGATGAGGATGATGATATCGTTGAAGTCCCTGAAACAGTCATTGAAGATGAAGAGGACGATATATTTAACAATACACAACATTATTTGAAACGAGAAGCTCAACCAATACAATTATTAGATAAGGAAGTAGAACTTTTAGAATGTTAAAATTTATTTTATTAATAAAATTATATATATATATAGTGACAGATCTATAGTCGCACCCACCCTTTAACATAACTTAGCAAATAAGCATAGGCACAAGTATAAACATTTCTAATATTGTAAACAAAGAGCCTGGTGATAACATCGACATTGGTCAATATCAAACTGTCCCCCTTTGGTAGACATAAACAATTCACCCTAAATATCACGCCACTGTCAAGGTTCCCATCAGAGCACTATCCCACGCATAATTGCTGACGCAGCTCAAACTTCACTCAATTTTGACTCAAACTCTCTCAAAGCGAAGTTTGCTAAGCGACCGCAAACAGTTAGATAAATCAGTTAATATTCGTGAAGCAAATCTGAATGTACTCAACAAAAGTAGGCGTTAAGTGAAAATAATAAATTGAAATGTATTTTTTTTATTGTGTAAAACTTAATTGGCGGCGCCGGACCCTTTGGGCAATAAAGCTACTACAATTAATAACGACTGGCTTTGCATATCGTTTGATCCCTGCAATACGTTATTACTGGGTCTTTTTAAGACACTCACACACAAAAAAAAAAAAAAACATTTAAACAATAATCCATCACAAACTATAATCTGAAAAGTGCAAAATCAAAGAACAATAAAGTTCAAACCTACAAACTCAAAACTATTAAAAACAAAGAAAATCATCTAACGAAAAAAAAAGTGTATTACACCATGATGACCATGGAATTATCAGAACAACAGCTCAACCAGGCCCTTTCACAACTAAGAGAGGTGCCAAGCTTTGACGGATCAACGGAAAATCTAAACGCCTTCATTAAAAGAATCGATTACATCCTAAACCTTTATCCAACCCGAGATGTTAGACAACATAGCATCTTATACGGAGCCATCGAATTGCAAGTCACAGGAGATGCTCAGAGAATTTCACAAAGGATAGCAGCCAACACTTGGCAGGAGCTGAGAAACGCATTGATTGAAGAATACAAAGTGCAGACACCATTTGAAGAACTCCTTCGACGCTTATACAACACGAATTACCAAGGAAACGTCCGTAAGTTCATCGAGGAGCTCGAAAATAAATCTTTTGTTATATTAAATAAGTTAGCACTAGAAAATATACCTAGCAATACGACACTTTATACAAATGCTATGAATAACACAATCAAAGATGTTATTACAAAAAAATTACCAGATAGGCTTTTCATGATGTTAGCCAGATACGACATTACGTCGACACAAAAACTAAAGCAATTAGCTCAAAGAGAGGGATTTTATGAAAATAGCGGTACTGAAAAACCTAAAAATAATAATATTCATGGAAATCAAAATAACAATCGTAGGAACATGGGAAATTATCAGCAAAATGCTAACCCAACCACCAGTTCATGTGGTTATTCCAACACGAATCAGAGTTATCACGCACAAAATAAACAGCACAATAAGTCCGAAGACAATCAGAAAGCTAACCACGAGTTCCAACAGAAATTAAATCAAGGTAGATACCAAAATCCTTTAAATTATCAAAATCAGTCCCATTCACGCTTGAATGCGCCAAACCCTCCGACTAAACGTCAAAGAGATAGTAACAGTGGCCAGATGAAAATGGATACATCCGAAAATTTTCATCAGCAAGCCTCGGAACAAACAGAAGAAATCTATTCATAAAATTGATTATGAATGACGAAGTTCTCAAATGTGCCATTGACACAGGCTCAACCATAAATCTAATTATGGTTCACACCATAAATGGTGTTATTGATTTAAAGCAAAGCAACAAAACAATGAGTTTAGGCTAGAGCACCTAAACTCAGAAGAAAAAGAAAAAATTAAAAAAGTTTTACATGATTTTCGTGATATCCAGTACCATGAAGGTGACAATTTGACAATCACTAGTACAATTAAACACAAAATTCTAACAAAACATGAGGACCCAATTTACAACCGTCCATACAAATATCCTCAAATATACGATGTGGAAGTAAATAAACAAATAAGCGATATGATAAAACAAAATATCATACGTAAATCCAAATCCCCTTACTGCTCATCAGTAATAATCGTTCCAAAGAAAAACGATGCATCTGGAAAGCAAAAGTTCCGGTTAGTCATAGATTACCGCAATCTCAATGAATTAACTATTAATGATAAATACCCTATCCCGATCATGGATGAAATATTAGACAAACTTGGAAAATGTCAATATTTCACAACCATTGATCTAGCCAAAGGCTTCCACAAAATCCAAATGGATCTTGGTTCAATACCCAAGTCCGCATTTTCGACTAAACTAAACTCGCATGCCATTTGGTGTTAAGAATGCACCTGCATCGTTCCAAGGTTGTATGAACAATCTCTTAGAAGATTTAATTTTTAAGGATTGTCTGGTCTACTTAGACGACATTATTATTTTTTCCACTTCATTGGAGGAACACATTTTGTCGCTACAAAAGGTATTTAAGAAGCTTAGAGAAGCTAACTTAAAACTACAGTTGAATAAATGCGAGTTTATGAGAAAAGAAACTGAATTTCTCGGTCACATCATCACAACTGAGGGTATAAAACCAAATCCCCACAAATAAAAGCATTTGTCAAATACCCAATTCCAAAAACCCCAAAAGAAATTAAATCATTTTTAGGTTTATGTGGTTTCTATAAGAAATTTATACCAAATTTCGCTAATATAGTAAAACACTTAATTAAACACTTAACACTTAAATTAAAAAGGCAGCAAAAATCAATATAAATGACAAACACTATGAACTAGCGCTTGAAAAGCTAAAAGTACTCATAATATCCGACCCAATTTTAATATACCCTTACTTCGAAAAACCATTTTCGTTAACTACAGACGCGAGTAATATGGCAATAGGGGCCGTCCTTTCGCAAGAGCATAAGCCTATATGCTATGCAAGTAGAACTCTCAACGAGCATGAAATAAATTATTCAACGATTGAAAAAGAAATATTAGCAATCGGCCACTAAATACTTTAGGTCCTATCTCTTTGGTCCACAATTTCAAATCCTTAGTGATCACAGACCACTCGTCTGGCTAAATAACATGAAATTACAAAGATGGAAAATCAAGCTAAATGAGTTTGATTTCCAAATTAAATACGTCCCAGGAAAAGAAAATTATGTGGCAGATGCTCTGTCCAAAATTCAATTAAACGAAAACTTCTAAGGCGAAGATACAATTAGCACAAGAGCAAAAATATATAGTGCTCAAGTAGACAACAGTAACCATTTACAAATCTCAGAAAGACCTCTTAATTATTATTACGACAAATGGCATTTGAAAAAGAACCGAGAACGAAACAAAAGTTACGAATTACTTTCATAAAACCAACATAAAAATTACATACAAAGACATGACTAACACGCATGCCAAAGAATTAATAAAAGAATACTTATGCACAAAGAAAAGTGTGCTATACTCCCACTGCGAAGCAGATTTTCCAATTTTTCAAGAAGCCTACTTAGAAATAATAAGTACGAACAATTCAACAAATGAAAACTAGTAAAATATTAATTTATCTTCAAACATTCGTAGAATTCAAAGAACCAATATTAAAAACTCACAAAGAATTATTGCATCCGGGTATTGAAAAAACTATTAATTGTTTCAAAGAAACCCACTATTTCCCAGATTATCAAAATTTAATTCAAAATCTAATAAACGGATGTGAGATTGGCAACATCGCAAAAACAGAACACAGGGATACAAAATTTACTTTCAAAATAACTCTGGAAATCGTTAATATGATATGGATTTCTACTTAGTAGGAGATAAACAATTTTTATCTTTTAGCTTATTCAAAATTTGCATTATTAATAGAAATAAAAAGTAGAGACTGGTTAGAAACCAAACGAGCTATAATACAAATATTCAATCAATTGGGTAAACCCATAAAAATAAAAGCAGACAAAGACAGCTTTTTAACAATTATTGCTAAAATCAGAAGCAGTAAATACTAATATAACCACTAGTAAAAATGGCATATCCGTCGTAGAACGATTTCAAAAGACAATTAACTAAAAATTAAGAATCATTAACAGCGACTCAGACGTCGAAAATAAACTTACATTATTGAAACAATACTCTACTCGTACAATCATAAGGCAAAGCACATAAACGACTAACAGAGCACCAGTGGGCGTATTCATATACGCAGGTACACCAGAGTATGACACTCAAGCTAATAAAGAAAAACTAATAAATAACCTCAACAAAAAACGAACAAATTATGAAATTGACACTAGATACAAACATTCACCATTAATTAAATCAAAGACGACAACCCCGTTCAAGAAAACAGGAGAACTAAGACAAATCGACAACAAACATTTTGAGGAAACAAACAGAGGCAGGAAAATAACACATTACAAAACCAAATTCAAAAAGAAAAAGAAGACTAATCAAAGCAAATATAACAATTACAGGTCAACAATAGACAGCGATCAAAACATACAAGCACCAGCTTAAACTAATTATTATAATATTACTATCAATAACTGTAAACTATATAAATGCACAAAGTATTGAAATTAATCCTATCAAAGCCCATAACGGCTATCTCATATTTAAAACAGGAACCATAGACATTCCAAGTTAAAATTATATTACGAATTCTACTGTTTAACGGTTCATATAACAAAAACCGAAGAAACTTTTAACAATTTAATTGAACAAAGTAAAGAATTCAATAACCTTATACAAATCGAATACCTAGTAGAAAAATTAAACAGAGAAATAAACGGCTTAAAAATAGCCAAACGCAGCAAAAGAGGTTTACTTAACATAGTAGGAACAGTATATAAATACTTATTTGAAACACTAGATCAAGAAGACAAAACAGAAATTGAACAAAAAATAAGCAACTTAGCAGAAAACAACGTTCAGGTTAACGAATTAAATTACTTAATAGAAGCTATAAACAAAGGAATAGAAGTCATGAACGAACTAGATCAAGAGAAACAAAAAGGAAAGAAATTAGATATCCTTATATTTAACTTACAACACTTTACAGAATATATAGAAGACATTGTGATGGGAATGCAGCTCACAAAATTAGGCAGTTTTAACCCAAAATTACTAAAACATGACTATTTGTTGCATGTTAATTCTGAGAAATTGTTGAATACAAAAACTTCCACTCGGTTTAAATCAAATACAAACGAAATACTGTTAATATCCCATATTCCTCGAGAAATAATAAAAAGCCCGGTATTCGAAATAATTCCATACCCGGATGATAACATTCTGACAGAAATAGCTCATGAAAAATATTTTACCCAAGACAAAAAAGTTTTAGCAAAGAATCAAAAAAATGTATTAATAATGAATGTTTGACATGAATTTTAAACCAAATAACACCAGAATGTTGTTGTACTAAAATTTTGCAAAAATTGCAAATCAACTACATAGAACCAAATATAATTTTAACTTGGAATTTACCAAAAACTATATTAAATCATAATTGTATAAATAACGAAATAACAATAGAAGGAAACAATATAATAAAAATCTTAAATTGTTCAATGAAAACTAATGAAATTTCAATTTCAAACAATATGTTAGATTATACTCAAAGCATTTACGTAAGCAATGATGTTATAAAATTGGAACCACTTTCGTTTGTACAAACGAAACAAATTATAAATGAACATACAAAATTTAACAATGTATTCCAGATAATTATAATAACCATATTTGTAATCATATTAATAAGTTTAACACTGTATTTGACATAATAAGTTGAAAAGCAATGCTAAGAAATTTATTATAAAATATAAAAAACCAAAAGTAGAAGAAACACCTACAATAATAGGAGATACACCAATTGTAAAAGAAGAAAATGTTACACTATATCCAAACTTAAACACCTGAGGACAGGCACTTTTCTAATGGTTGAGGGAGTGACATATCCATAGTCGCACCCACCCTTTAACATAACTTAGCACATAAGCATAAGCACAAGTATAAACATTTCTAATATTGTAAGCAAAGAGCCTGGTGATAACATCGACATTGGTCAAGATCAAACTGTCCCCCTTTGGTAGACATAAACAATTCACCCTAAATATCACGCTACTGTCAATGTTCCCATCAGAGCACTATCCCACGCATAATTGCTGACGCAGCTTAAACTCTCTAAAAGCGAAGTTTGCTAAGCGACCGCAACAGTTAGATAAATCAGTTCATATTCGGGAAGCAAGTCTGAATGTACTCAACAAAACTAGCCGTTAAGTGAAAATAAATTGAAATCTATTTTTTTATAGTAACTTAACGTGTAAAACTTAATAATATATATTTTACAATACTATATATTTTTTGTTTATTCTATTTTCATTAAAGAAGTTTTGCGAATAATTTTTTTAAATTAATCAATTGCAATTTCAAATCTTAAGAATTCTTCAAATATTAAAACTCATTCAACCTCTCCTCTTATATCTTATCTTTCAGCTTCTTTAACAGGTAAATTTCAGATGATCTGCATGCTACTTTTATAGGTACACCTTTTTGTTGAGACATATTCATCGTATTGAATCATAAAATGTCTATAAAACGATGTATTACTCAAAAAAATTGCAGAAAGAGGCAAACATCTTTCTGAACTAGCTCTTGCCTACACATCTTTTGCGCTTGAATTCTCATCAAGTTGAGATGGAATTAGTAGCGTATTATAACATTGAGCTACTAAATTAACATATAATATTTATATAGATGAGTGCACTTTATATTTTCAGAGCAAATGATAAAATATTCATTTATATTAAATCTATAAATCAAACCTAGTCATAACTCTAATTTCAAAAAAAAAATTTTCACATAAAAACTTTATTGCTTCCGAGAAGAACGTCGATCTGTGAGCTGCTATAGAAAGAGAGATCGGCCCAGTGTAATTTTGGAAGTTCTTTCAAAGCATTTTGGGGGATGGTGTAGGGCAAATTGCCAGCTAGCTTTGGAAGAACATAAGCCGAGGTTTCAATATTAGCCGGGGCGTTATCGGAGAGCCGATATTAAAATGACAGAGTATTTGGGGCTGAGCCGAAATAGCTTGATTTAAACCGGAGACCTGTGCGTCAACGGGTTGATATGGAAGTTTAACCCTTTTGAATAATCGCTCTGATAAAAAGCTCGCTTCTGACCCTGTGTTGATTAGTGCCTGAGCTGTATATTTTGTGCCCAAATGACACACTTTGATGACAGCCGCTCCGAGGAGAACACCATGTTAGTTTGCGGAAAAGTAGTTTTGAACGGTAGCTTTGGTGGAACTAGAAGTAGACTGTATAGACGAAGGGGAGCTCAAAACTACTGGTATTGCAGAAACGGAGGGCACCTGGGGTCTCTCACGGTGGAGCAGCATGTTGTGACGTCCCTTGCACGTGAAACAACAATGCCCACTTGTGCAATCCCTTATCTGGTGCTGTCTGACGAAGCAGTTTAAGCACAACTTTTGTTGTTTGATGACAGAAAGTCTCTCGGGTACGGACATTTGTAAAAAAGTGGGCATAGACGCAACGGATGGTTTTCCTTCTGACACAATTCGCAGTGTTGTGTCTTTGTAGTCACTGTTTCCTCGAAGGTTTTGCAGGTATTTATTACTATTTATTTGTGGGCTTGGACTGAAATGGTGTATGTGCGGTAGGTCGTACATCCGCTATCGCCTCCAAGGTGCGATATCGGTCGATCAGAATTAAATTCATCTCGGACCATTGAGGTATCTCTGCCTTATTGTGGAGCGATTGTTCCCATAGTGCCAGCAATTTATAGGAGCACAAGAAAATGAGTAGACAATCCCAATTTTCGGTGCTCACCCTGGACAAGTCAAGAGCCTTTAAGGGCGGCTCTAGACTTTTGTGCTGATGAGGGAAGATAAAAAATAATTTTTAATTGACTATTGACTAATAGTCGCTTGTTCTCAAATCTCGCCGTCAGGCTTGCCCACGCTGACTGAAAGTCATCATTCTTGAACGGGGACTTTGAGACAATAGCCCTAGCTCCGCCGCTAGTTTTGGTCAGTCAGTCTTGGGTTGTTTATTTAGTCGGCTGTAAACAAGTCTCGGAAAGTAGGCGACCGTAGGTAATCCCCACTGAAAACTTCAGTGTCGCATGGCGGGAGACTGCAACCCCTGGACAATGTGTAGTTGAAGGAGTGTTGATTAGCTTGTCTATTTAAGGTATTGGCTTTTTCTATTTTCTCACTTAGTCGAGCCGCACATCGCCCGTAAACCAAGTACGAGTAATCAAATCTGGGTTGCATAGTCACAAGGTCACTGCTGCTGCAAGCGCTTATGTTGAGAGCTTTACAACGTAAATCGTACTCGCGTTCCACCTCTTTCCATAAAGTCTTAATCTTATCTCATCGGACTTGGAGAGTGAACAGTGACACGTCACTACCCGCTGCTTCATTGATCTTTACTTCAAACGGGCCTAGTCGGTCAGTTATTGAACTCATTCATTCTGCATCTTTAGTGTAGTCGAACAGGTAATTTTTGGAGTAATATCTCTTGTTGGATTGGGATTCACAGGCTTGCGGACGGTTGTGCTAGTTTCCCAAAAACCGCTCTAAGTGTTAAACCGCTCGGTTTGGTTCTTTATCGGACGCTGCTGTGAGTCGTTTTTGGAAGTTTTGATCACCACTGATTGGCATACTAGGCTCATCACCGAACCAAAAATTGTAGTAACCGGGTGGGATGTGATCAAATCCAAATAAATTAAATCAGCGAGCGAAAACGGAATAAAAAATGGCACAGAAACGATGGAATCGAGATATCAGAATAGATGGAATGACTAAATTGGTGTGTACTATTGCATCCAACGAAAGCGGATAATTTTATTAAATTAATAATTTGCGAACATGAATTAATGAAATTAATTTATTGAATCACCAAAGAAAAAGATAAATTTTCTTTTGACAGCGCGCTGTGTGGTGGAAACTGATCGAGCAAAAAGAGGAAAAACGAGAAAGACAGGCTATCTTCGGCACGCCGAAGGTCTAATACCCTTGCAGACCCAACCTTTTCACGGTGCTTTGCCCGTAATTAAGAAGCATAGGGAAAATAGTTAATCCCAAGCTTGGGCAAGATATCTTCAGACCCAACCTTTTCACGGTGCTTTGCCCGTAATTAAGAAGCATAGGGAAAATAGTTAATCCCAAGCTTGGGCAAGATATCTTGATAAACAAAAAAGGTTTTTAATCAAAAAGCTATTTTCGACTGATCGTTCCTATGGCAGATATATGATATAGTAATCCGATATAAATAAGATTTTGCAAAGATGAAGGGAGCATAGTGAAATCTTTAAACGCCGTGTTTAATCAAAATATTTTAAATGACAAAAAAGTTTTCCATACAACAAATTAATTTTCAACCGATCGTTCCTATGGCAGCTGTATGATATAGTGGTCCGATCTTAATATGATTTTGCTTATATATGAGGAGTATAGTAAAACTTATAAATACCAAGCTTGGCCAATATATCTTGCAAGTCAAAATGTTTTTATCATACAACAACTTAATTTTCGCCCGATCGTTCCTATGGCAGCTATGATATTGTGGTCCGATCTTAATATGATTTTGCGTTTATATGAGGAGTAAAGTAAAACTAATTAATTCCGACTTTGGTGAAGTTATCTTGAAAAACAAAATGTTTTTTCATACAACAATTAAATTTTCTACCGATCGTTCCTATGGCAGCTATATGATATAGTGGTCCGATCGTAATATTATTTTGCGTGTATATGAGGGGTAAAGTAAAACTAATACATGTCGAGTTTGGTCAAGATATCTTGAAAGCAATATGTTTTTCCATACAACTTAGTTTTAGAACGATCTTTTCTATGGCAGATATATTATATTGTAGTCCGATCCAGCTGGTTTTGACATTTAGAAAGAGAAAAATGGACTCCTGAAAAGTTTCATTAAGGTAGCTTTAAAATGGAGAGTCAAGTTCGCATAGAAACAGACAGACGGACAGACGGATATGGCTATATCGACACGGCTGTTAATGCTGATCAAGAATAATATATATACTTTATGGGGTCGGAGATGCTGCCTTCTACCTGTTACATACATTTGGATTTTGCACAAATATAGTATACCTTTATACCCATTTTTACTGGGTTCAGGGTATATAAATATGTTCAGACATATAATACTTGCTGGGGCAAACTGGATATAAATAGCCAAACATTGTAAAATATCCGGCTCGAAGGACCAAATGTTGTGGTAGGGCGTCCGCATGGCAGTTAAACTTTTATTGAATTCTTGAATCCTTGGGGAGCGATTATGCTCTGCTCAACATTTTTTCCGTTGGTGTAAGAAAAACACGTTTGACCCCTCTTTAGGTTATTTGTCGTCTGTATTTTATGATCCAATGTTACAATGCTTTAGTGCGAGTGTGAGTGTGAGTGGTGAAAAATTTTGTTCTGGTTCCGGAGTCAGAACCAACTTCATTAAAGTAGCGACGGCTAAGTACCTCTCTTGTCTGAACACCTCTCAATACACATATATACAGAGCAAAATACAAATTTGGATATACATTTTTTAGACTCATTTCGATTTATGGCAATAAGTTTAGATTGTATTAGCTCTAACTTAGTATATAATAATTTCACAAATGTTTTTCCCGGACGAAACACACTTTAATATAACATAGTAAGGGAGTTTTCCCATATAAACACTTTACTTAATTTAATGTTTGCACGAAACTGTTCTTCCACCAAGGAAAAAATTTTTCAGCAGTCCTGCAAATAGAGAATTTTTAGATGGTTTTTTACACGCTCAGAACGTGTGGAGAGTTTTAAATTGTAAAACTCTCAAATATTATACGAGGCTGTATTTAAAGACAGACGTACTTTTGCTTGCAGATACTTTCGTACATTTTCGTTTGATTTGCAAAAATATTTATTCCTTCGACCCAGCCCATTATTAGACTGTTCGGGGGTTATCTTCGGATGCTATGCTAAAAACAACTGGAATAGAATTAGAATTATTTACAGACAGATATGTCAGAGATATTCAATTGCTAATCATAAGTCCCTCTCAATATTTTATGTATTTGGATTCAAATAATCTATATGGGTGGCCGATGTCATTTCCAGTGGCTAAGTAAGGTTGAAATACGATTATTTAATTTATCATATTACATCCGCTATCGCCTCCAAGGTGCGATATCGGTCGATCTGAATTAAATTCATCTCGGACCATTGAGGTATCTCTGCCTTATTGTGGAGCGATTGTTCCCATAGTGCCAGCAATTTATAGGAGCACAAGAAAATGAGTAGACAATCCCAATTTTCGGTGCTCACCCTGGACAAGTCAAGAGCCTTTAAGGGCGGCTCTAGACTTTTGTGCTGATGAGGGAAGATAAAAAATAATTTTTAATTGACTATTGACTAATAGTCGCTTGTTCTCAAATCTCGCCGTCAGGCTTGCCCACGCTGACTGAAAGTCATCATTCTTGAACGGGGACTTTGAGACAATAGCCCTAGCTCCGCCGCTAGTTTTGGTCAGTCAGTCTTGGGTTGTTTATTTAGTCGGCTGTAAACAAGTCTCGGAAAGTAGGCGACCGTAGGTAATCCCCACTGAAAACTTCAGTGTCGCATGGCGGGAGACTGCAACCCCTGGACAATGTGTAGTTGAAGGAGTGTTGATTAGCTTGTCTATTTAAGGTATTGGCTTTTTCTATTTTCTCACTTAGTCGAGCCGCACATCGCCCGTAAACCAAGTACGAGTAATCAAATCTGGGTTGCATAGTCACAAGGTCACTGCTGCTGCAAGCGCTTATGTTGAGAGCTTTACAACGTAAATCGTACTCGCGTTCCACCTCTTTCCATAAAGTCTTAATCTTATCTCATCGGACTTGGAGAGTGAACAGTGACACGTCACTACCCGCTGCTTCATTGATCTTTACTTCAAACGGGCCTAGTCGGTCAGTTATTGAACTCATTCATTCTGCATCTTTAGTGTAGTCGAACAGGTAATTTTTGGAGTAATATCTCTTGTTGGATTGGGATTCACAGGCTTGCGGACGGTTGTGCTAGTTTCCCAAAAACCGCTCTAAGTGTTAAACCGCTCGGTTTGGTTCTTTATCGGACGCTGCTGTGAGTCGTTTTTGGAAGTTTTGATCACCACTGATTGGCATACTAGGCTCATCACCGAACCAAAAATTGTAGTAACCGGGTGGGATGTGATCAAATCCAAATAAATTAAATCAGCGAGCGAAAACGGAATAAAAAATGGCACAGAAACGATGGAATCGAGATATCAGAATAGATGGAATGACTAAATTGGTGTGTACTATTGCATCCAACGAAAGCGGATAATTTTATTAAATTAATAATTTGCGAACATGAATTAATGAAATTAATTTATTGAATCACCAAAGAAAAAGATAAATTTTCTTTTGACAGCGCGCTGTGTGGTGGAAACTGATCGAGCAAAAAGAGGAAAAACGAGAAAGACAGGCTATCTTCGGCACGCCGAAGGTCTAATACCCTTGCAGACCCAACCTTTTCACGGTGCTTTGCCCGTAATTAAGAAGCATAGGGAAAATAGTTAATCCCAAGCTTGGGCAAGATATCTTGATAAACAAAAAAGGTTTTTAATCAAAAAGCTATTTTCGACTGATCGTTCCTATGGCAGATATATGATATAGTAATCCGATATAAATAAGATTTTGCAAAGATGAAGGGAGCATAGTGAAATCTTTAAACGCCGTGTTTAATCAAAATATTTTAAATGACAAAAAAGTTTTCCATACAACAAATTAATTTTCAACCGATCGTTCCTATGGCAGCTGTATGATATAGTGGTCCGATCTTAATATGATTTTGCTTATATATGAGGAGTATAGTAAAACTTATAAATACCAAGCTTGGCCAATATATCTTGCAAGTCAAAATGTTTTTATCATACAACAACTTAATTTTCGCCCGATCGTTCCTATGGCAGCTATGATATTGTGGTCCGATCTTAATATGATTTTGCGTTTATATGAGGAGTAAAGTAAAACTAATTAATTCCGACTTTGGTGAAGTTATCTTGAAAAACAAAATGTTTTTTCATACAACAATTAAATTTTCTACCGATCGTTCCTATGGCAGCTATATGATATAGTGGTCCGATCGTAATATTATTTTGCGTGTATATGAGGGGTAAAGTAAAACTAATACATGTCGAGTTTGGTCAAGATATCTTGAAAGCAATATGTTTTTCCATACAACTTAGTTTTAGAACGATCTTTTCTATGGCAGATATATTATATTGTAGTCCGATCCAGCTGGTTTTGACATTTAGAAAGAGAAAAATGGACTCCTGAAAAGTTTCATTAAGGTAGCTTTAAAATGGAGAGTCAAGTTCGCATAGAAACAGACAGACGGACAGACGGATATGGCTATATCGACACGGCTGTTAATGCTGATCAAGAATAATATATATACTTTATGGGGTCGGAGATGCTGCCTTCTACCTGTTACATACATTTGGATTTTGCACAAATATAGTATACCTTTATACCCATTTTTACTGGGTTCAGGGTATATAAATATGTTCAGACATATAATACTTGCTGGGGCAAACTGGATATAAATAGCCAAACATTGTAAAATATCCGGCTCGAAGGACCAAATGTTGTGGTAGGGCGTCCGCATGGCAGTTAAACTTTTATTGAATTCTTGAATCCTTGGGGAGCGATTATGCTCTGCTCAACATTTTTTCCGTTGGTGTAAGAAAAACACGTTTGACCCCTCTTTAGGTTATTTGTCGTCTGTATTTTATGATCCAATGTTACAATGCTTTAGTGCGAGTGTGAGTGTGAGTGGTGAAAAATTTTGTTCTGGTTCCGGAGTCAGAACCAACTTCATTAAAGTAGCGACGGCTAAGTACCTCTCTTGTCTGAACACCTCTCAATACACATATATACAGAGCATAATACAAATTTGGATATACATTTTTTAGACTCATTTCGATTTATGGCAATAAGTTTAGATTGTATTAGCTCTAACTTAGTATATAATAATTTCACAAATGTTTTTCCCGGACGAAACACACTTTAATATAACATAGTAAGGGAGTTTTCCCATATAAACACTTTACTTAATTTAATGTTTGCACGAAACTGTTCTTCCACCAAGGAAAAAATTTTTCAGCAGTCCTGCAAATAGAGAATTTTTAGATGGTTTTTTACACGCTCAGAACGTGTGGAGAGTTTTAAATTGTAAAACTCTCAAATATTATACGGGGCTGTATTTAAAGACAGACGTACTTTTGCTTGCAGATACTTTCGTACATTTTCGTTTGATTTGCAAAAATATTTATTCCTTCGACCCAGCCCATTATTAGACTGTTCGGGGGTTATCTTCGGATGCTATGCTAAAAACAACTGGAATAGAATTAGAATTATTTACAGACAGATATGTCAGAGATATTCAATTGCTAATCATAAGTCCCTCTCAATATTTTATGTATTTGGATTCAAATAATCTATATGGGTGGCCGATGTCATTTCCAGTGGCTAAGTAAGGTTGAAATACGATTATTTAATTTATCACTAAGACCTAAGACCGAAATATTAATATCCTATACGTTATAGAAATCTTCAACAATGTATTCATAATGGATTGTGGTTAACTAACATGTACCGTATATTCCGGCTTAAGCAGTCTCCTATGGAAAACGTTAATAAACGTAAAAACATTAAATTGGTAACTGCATGGGGAACAACGTCCTGCAATAGATTGGAAGTAGAGGCATTAATCGCAAAATCAAACTTTCATAGTTTTAGTGAAATTCTCGACTAATATTCTGTAGGTTTTACAGTATTAATATGTATTTCAATGTATGATTTTAATTATGATTATATGGTAGAAAAGTTTAAAATAACTTATATGGGTACAGACTCCTTAATATATACAATTAAACCTGAGGAATATTATGCAGAATTTAGAGATGATCTCGAAATTAAATTCGATACATCTAAAAAGAGAGTTAAAAAAAAAGTCTTGGGCATGATAAAAGATGAGAAAAATGATAGGATAATGAAAGAATTTATAGGACTTCGACCCAAAATGGACTGATTCAAACTTGAGAACGAAGGCTGTGTTAAAGACATCAATCTAAAATGCTTTAAGGATTGTCTTTTTAATAATAAATCATATACAACGAATAACATATTCATTTGAAGATCTAACTTACATAAATTGTAGACTCAATAAATAAAATAGTAGCTTTAAGTTCTCAAGATGATAAGAGAAAAATAAGATATGATTGTATGCATACTTATGCATGGGCTCACTATAACATTGTAAGTTAATTGGTTAAATAAAAACAATAAAAAAATGAATTCGATCTTTTTCATTTTATTCTGAAATTGTATATAAATTTAGAGAGAGAAAGAGTCAAACTGAGTTACCTTAAAAAATTAAATTCAAATTTAAATTGAGATTTAATAATATATCGTGAGATTCAAGAAAATATAATATCATCTACAACTCTTGTCCTTTTTGATGAGGATGATGATATCGTTGAAGTCCCTGAAACAGTCATTGAAGATGAAGAGGACGATATATTTAACAATACACAACATTATTTGAAACGAGAAGCTCAACCAATACAATTATTAGATAAGGAAGTAGAACTTTTAGAATGTTAAAATTTATTTGATTAATAAAATTATATATATATATAGTGACAGATCTATAGTCGCACCCACCCTTTAACATAACTTAGCAAATAAGCATAGGCACAAGTATAAACATTTCTAATATTGTAAACAAAGAGCCTGGTGATAACATCGACATTGGTCAAGATCAAACTGTCCCCCTTTGGTAGACATAAACAATTCACCCTAAATATCACGCCACTGTCAATGTTCCCATCAGAGCACTATCCCACGCATAATTGCTGACGCAGCTCAAACTTCACTCAATTTTGACTCAAACTCTCTCAAAGCGAAGTTTGCTAAGCGACCGCAAACAGTTAGATAAATCAGTTAATATTCGTGAAGCAAATCTGAATGTACTCAACAAAAGTAGGCGTTAAGTGAAAATAATAAATTGAAATGTATTTTTTTATAGTGTAAAACTTAATTGGCGCAGCCGGAAAAAGTAAAGATCGCTTAAGGATAATTAATTCCCAGATCTAGCGCACAATCGCGACCGAAAGTGTTATCGGAGTATAATAAACATTTTCTCGAATACGTATCCGCAACAAGAACCTTCGGGTCACTAGTAGCCTAATAATATTGACCCTTTGGGCAATAAAGCTACTACAATTAATAACGACTGGCTTTGCATATCGTTTGATCCCTGCAATACGTTATTACTGGGTCTTTTTAAGACACTCACACACAAAAAAAAAAAAACATTTAAACAATAATCCATCACAAACTATAATCTGAAATAAAAGTGCAAAATCAAAGAACAATAAAGTTCAAACCTACAAACTCAAAACTATTAAAAACAAAGAAAATCATCTAACGAAAAAAAAAGTGTATTACACCATGATGACCATGGAATTATCAGAACAACAGCTCAACCAGGCCCTTTCACAACTAAGAGAGGTGCCAAGCTTTGACGGATCAACGGAAAATCTAAACGCCTTCATTAAAAGAATCGATTACATCCTACACCTTTATCCAACCCGAGATGTTAGACAACATAGCATCTTATACGGAGCCATCGAATTGCAAGTCACAGGAGATGCTCAGAGAATTTCACAAAGGATAGCAGCCAACACTTGGCAGGAGCTGAGAAACGCATTGATTGAAGAATACAAAGTGCAGACACCATTTGAAGAACTCCTTCGACGCTTATACAACACGAATTACCAAGGAAACGTCCGTAAGTTCATCGAGGAGCTCGAAAATAAATCTTTTGTTATATTAAATAAGTTAGCACTAGAAAATATACCTAGCAATACGACACTTTATACAAATGCTATGAATAACACAATCAAAGATGTTATTACAAAAAAATTACCAGATAGGCTTTTCATGATGTTAGCCAGATACGACATTACGTCGACACAAAAACTAAAGCAATTAGCTCAAAGAGAGGGATTTTATGAAAATAGCGGTACTGAAAAAACCTAAAAATAATAATATTCATGGAAATCAAAATAACAATCGTAGGAACATGGGAAATTATCAGCAAAATGCTAACCCAACCACCAGTTCATGTGGTTATTCCAACACGAATCAGAGTTATCACGCACAAAATAAACAGCACAATAAGTCCGAAGACAATCAGAAAGCTAACCATGAGTTCCAACAGAAATTAAATCAAGGTAGATACCAAAATCCTTTAAATTATCAAAATCAGTCCCATTCACGCTTGAATGCGCCAAACCCTCCGACTAAACGTCAAAGAGATAGTAACAGTGGCCAGATGAAAATGGATACATCCGAAAATTTTCATCAGCAAGCCTCGGAACAAACAGAAGAAATCTATTCATAAAATTGATTATGAATGACGAAGTTCTCAAATGTGCCATTGACACAGGCTCAACCATAAATCTAATTATGGTTCACACCATAAATGGTGTTATTGATTTAAAGCAAAGCAACAAAACAATGAGTTTAGGCTAGACTAAACTCAGAAGAAAAAGAAAAAATTAAAAAAGTTTTACATGAATTTCGTGATATCCAGTACCATGAAGGTGACAATTTGACAATCACTAGTACAATTAAACACAAAATTCTAACAAAACATGAGGACCCAATTTACAACCGTCCATACAAATATCCTCAAATATACGATGTGGAAGTAAATAAACAAATAAGCGATATGATAAAACAAAATATCATACGTAAATCCAAATCCCCTTACTGCTCATCAGTAATAATCGTTCCAAAGAAAAACGATGCATCTGGAAAGCAAAAATTCCGGTTAGTCATAGATTACCGCAATCTCAATGAATTAACTATTAATGATAAATACCCTATCCCGATCATGGATGAAATATTAGACAAACTTGGAAAATGTCAATATTTCACAACCATTGATCTAGCCAAAGGCTTCCACCAAATCCAAATGGATCTTGGTTCAATACCCAAGTCCGCATTTTCGACTAAACATGGCCATTACGAGTACACTCGCATGCCATTTGGTCTTAAGAATGCACCTGCATCGTTCCAAGGTTGTATGAACAATCTCTTAGAAGATTTAATTTTTAAGGATTGTCTGGTCTACTTAGACGACATTATTATTTTTTCCACTTCATTGGAGGAACACATTTTGTCGCTACAAAAGGTATTTAAGAAGCTTAGAGAAGCTAACTTAAAACTACAGTTGAATAAATGCGAGTTTATGAGAAAAGAAACTGAATTTCTCGGTCACATCATCACAACTGAGGGTATAAAACCAAATCCCCACAAATAAAAGCATTTGTCAAATACCCAATTCCAAAAATCCCAAAAGAAATTAAATCATTTTTAGGATTATGTGGTTTCTATAAGAAATTTATACCAAATTTCGCTAATATAGTAAAACCATTAACACTTAAATTAAAAAGGCAGCAAAAATCAATATAAATGACAAACACTATGAACTAGCGTTTGAAAAGCTAAAAGTACTCATAATATCCGACCCAATTTTAATATACCCTTACTTCGAAAAACCATTTTCGTTAACTACAGACGCGAGTAATATGGCAATAGGGGCCGTCCTTTCGCAAGAGCATAAGCCTATATGCTATGCAAGTAGAACTCTCAACGAGCATGAAATAAATTATTCAACGATTGAAAAAGAATTATTAGCAATCGGCCACTAAATACTTTAGGTCCTATCTCTTTGGTCCACAATTTCAAATCCTTAGTGATCACAGACCACTCGTCTGGCTAAATAACATGAAATTACAAAGATGGAAAATCAAGCTAAATGAGTTTGATTTCCAAATTAAATACGTCCCAGTAAAAGAAAATTATGTGGCAGATGCTCTGTCCAGAATTCAATTAAACGAAAACTTCTAAGGCGAAGATACAATTAGCACAAGAGCAACAATATATAGTGCTCAAGTAGACAACAGTAACCATTTACAAATCTCAGAAAGACCTCTTAATTATTATTACGACAAATGGCATTTGAAAAAGAACCGAGAACGAAACAAAAGTTACGAATTACTTTCATAAAACCAACATAAAAATTACATACAAAGACATGACTAACACGCATGCCAAAGAATTAATAAAAGAATACTTATGCACAAAGAAAAGTGTGCTATACTCCCACTGCGAAGCAGATTTTCCAATTTTTCAAGAAGCCTACTTAGAAATAATAAGTCCGAACAATTCAACAAATGAAAACTAGTAAAATATTAATTTATCTTCAAACATTCGTAGAATTCAAAGAACCAATATTAAAAACTCACAAAGAATTATTGCATCCGGGTATTGAAAAAACTATTAATTGTTTCAAAGAAACCCACTATTTCCCAGATTATCAAAATTTAATTCAAAATCTAATAAACGGTTGTGAGATTGGCAACATCGCAAAAACAGAACACAGGGATACAAAATTTACTTTCAAAATAACTCTGGAAATCGTTAATATGATATGGATTTCTACATAGTAGGAGATAAACAATTTTTATCTTTTAGCTTATTCAAAATTTGCATTATTAATAGAAATAAAAAGTAGAGACTGGTTAGAAACCAAACGAGCTATAATACAAATATTCAATCAATTAGGTAAACCCATCAAAATAAAAGCAGACAAAGACAGCTTTTTAACAATTATTGCTAAAATCAGAAGCAGTAAATACTAATATAACCACTAGTAAAAATGGCATATCCGTCGTAGAACGATTTCAAAAGACAATTAACTAAAAATTAAGAATCATTAACAGCGACTCAGACGTCGAAAATAAACTTACATTATTGAAACAATACTCTACTCGTACAATCATAAGGCAAAGCACATAAACGACTAACAGAGCACCAGTGGGCGTATTCATATACGCAGGTACACCAGAGTATGACACTCAAGCTAATAAAGAAAAACTAATAAATAACCTCAACAAAAAACGAACAAATTATGAAATTGACACTAGATACAAACATTCACCATTAATTAAATCAAAGACGACAACCCCGTTCAAGAAAACAGGAGAACTAAGACAAATCGACAACAAACATTTTGAGGAAACAAACAGAGGCAGGAAAATAACACATTACAAAACCAAATTCAAAAAGAAACAGAAGACTAATCAAAGCAAATATAACAATTACAGGTCAACAATAGACAGCGATCAAAACATACAAGCACCAGCTTAAACTAATTATTATAATATTACTATCAATAACTGTAAACTATATAAATGCACAAAGTATTGAAATTAATCCTATCAAAGCCCATAACGGCTATCTCATATTTAAAACAGTAACCATAGACATTCCAAGTTAAAATTATATTACGAATTCTACTGTTTAACGGTTCATATAACAAAAACCGAAGAAACTTTTAACAATTTAATTGAACAAAGTAAAGAATTCAATAACCTTATACAAATCGAATACCTAGTAGAAAAATTAAACAGAGAAATAAACGGCTTAAAAATAGCCAAACGCAGCAAAAGAGGTTTACTTAACATAGTAGGAACAGTATATAAATACTTATTTGAAACACTAGATCAAGAAGACAAAACAGAAATTGAACAAAAAATAAGCAACTTAGCAGAAAACAACGTTCAGGTTAACGAATTAAATTACTTAATAGAAGCTATAAACAAAGGAATAGAAGTCATGAACGAACTAGATCAAGAGAAACAAAAAGGAAAGAAATTAGATATCCTTATATTTAACTTACAACACTTTACAGAATATATAGAAGACATTGTGATGGGAATGCAGCTCACAAAATTAGGCAGTTTTAACCCAAAATTACTAAAACATGACTATTTATTGCATGTTAATTCTGAGAAATTGTTGAATACAAAAACATCCACTCGGTTTAAATCAAATACAAACGAAATACTGTTAATATCCCATATTCCTCGAGAAATAATAAAAAGCCCGGTATTCGAAATAATTCCATACCCGGATGATAACATTCTGACAGAAATAGCTCATGAAAAATATTTTACCCAAGACAAAAAAGTTTTTAGCAAAGAAACAAAAAAATGTATTAATAATGAATGTTTGACAGGAATTTTAAACCAAATAACACCAGAATGTTGTTGTACTAAAATTTTGCAAAAATTGCAAATCAACTACATAGAACCAAATATAATTTTAACTTGGAATTTACCAAAAACTATATTAAATCATAATTGTATAAATAACGAAATAACAATAGAAGGAAACAATATAATAAAAATCTTAAATTGTTCAATGAAAACTAATGAAATTTCAATTTCAAACAATATGTTAGATTATACTCAAAGCATTTACGTTTGTACAAACGAAACAAATTATAAATGAACATACAAAATTTAACAATGTATTCCAGATAATTATAATAACCATATTTGTAATCATATTAATAAGTTTAACACTGTATTTGACATAATAAGTTGAAAAGCAATGCTAAGAAATTTATTATAAAATATAAAAAACCAAAAGTAGAAGAAACACCTACAATAATAGGAGATACACCAATTGTAAAAGAAGAAAATGTTACACTATATCCAAACTTAAACACCTGAGGACAGGCACTTTTCTAATGGTTGAGGGAGTGACATATCCATAGTCGCACCCACCCTTTAACATAACTTAGCACATAAGCATAAGCACAAGTATAAACATTTCTAATATTGTAAGCAAAGAGCCTGGTGATAACATCGACATTGGTCAAGATCAAACTGTCCCCCTTTGGTAGACATAAACAATTCACCCTAAATATCACGCTACTGTCAATGTTCCCATCAGAGCACTATCCCACGCATAATTGCTGACGCAGCTTAAACTCTCTAAAAGCGAAGTTTGCTAAGCGACCGCAACAGTTAGATAAATCAGTTCATATTCGGGAAGCAAGTCTGAATGTACTCAACAAAACTAGCCGTTAAGTGAAAATAAATTGAAATCTATTTTTTTATAGTAACTTAACGTGTAAAACTTAATAATATATATTTTACAATACTATATATTTTTTGTTTATTCTATTTTCATTAAAGAAGTTTTGCGAATAATTTTTTTAAATTAATCAATTGCAATTTCAAATCTTAAGAATTCTTCAAATATTAAAACTCATTCTACCTCTCCTCTTATATCTTATCTTTCAGCTTCTTTAACAGGTAAATTTCAGATGATCTGCATGCTTCTTTTATAGGTACACCTTTTTGTTGAGACATATTCATCGTATTGAATCATAAAATGTCTATAAAACGATGTATTACACTAAAAAATTGCAGAAAGAGGCAAACATCTTTCTGAACTAGCTCTTGCCTACACATCTTTTGCGCTTGAATTCTCATCAAGTTGAGATGGAATTAGTAGCGTATTATAACATTGAGCTACTAAATTAACATATAATATTTATATAGATGAGTGCACTTTATATTTTCAGAGCAAATGATAAAATATTCATTTATATTAAATCTATAAATCAAACCTAGTCATAACTCTAATTTCAAAAAAAAAATTTTACATAAAAACTTTATTGCTTCCGAGAAGAACGTCGATCTGTGAGCTGCTATAGAAAGAGAGATCGGCCCAGTGTAATTTTGGAAGTTCTTTCAAAGCATTTTGGGGGATGGTGTAGGGCAAATTGCCAGCTAGCTTTGGAAGAACATAAGCCGAGGTTTCAATATTAGCTGGGGCGTTATCGGAGAGCCGATATTAAAATGACAGAGTATTTGGGGCTGAGCCGAAATAGCTTGATTTAAACCGGAGACCTGTGCGTCAACGGGTTGATATGGAAGTTTAACCCTTTCGAATAATCGCTCTGATAAAAAGCTCGCTTCTGACCCTGTGTTGATTAGTGCCTGAGCTGTATATTTTGTGCCCAAATGACACACTTTGATGACAGCCGCTCCGAGGAGAACACCATGTTAGTTTGCGGAAAAGTAGTTTTGAACGGTAGCTTTGGTGGAACTAGAAGTAGACTGTATAGACGAAGGGGAGCTCAAAACTACTGGTATTGCAGAAACGGAGGGCACCTGGGGTCTCTCACGGTGGAGCAGCAAGTTGTGACGTCCCTTGCACGTGAAACAACAATGCCCACTTGTGCAATCCCTTATCTGGTGCTGTCTGACGAAGCAGTTTAAGCACAACTTTTGTTGTTTGATGACAGAAAGTCTCTCGGGTACGGACATTTGTAAAAAAGTGGGCATAGACGCAACGGATGGTTTTCCTTCTGACACAATTCGCAGTGTTGTGTCTTTGTAGTCACTGTTTCCTCGAAGGTTTTGCAGGTATTTTATTACTATTTATTTGTGGGCTTGGACTAAAATGGCATATGTGCGGTAGGTCCGTACATCCGCTATCGCCTCCAAGGTTCGATATCGGTCGATCAGAATTAATTCATCTCGGACCATTGAGGTATCTCTACCTTATTGTGGAGCGATTGTTCCCATAGTGCCAGCAATTTATAGGAGCACAAGAAAATGAGTAGACAATTCCCAATTTTCGGTGCTCACCCTGGACAAGTCAAGAGCCTTTAAGGGCGGCTCTAGACTTTTGTGCTGATGAGGGAAGATAAAAAATAATTTTTAATTGACTATTGACTAATAGTCGCTTGTTCTCAAATCTCGCCGTCAGGCTTGCCCACGCTGACTGAAAGTCATCATTCTTGAACGGGGACTTTGAGACAATAGCCCTAGCTCCGCCGCTAGTTTTGGTCAGTCAGTCTTGGGTTGTTTATTTAGTCGGCTGTAAACAAGTCTCGGAAAGTAGGCGACCGTAGGTAATCCCCACTGAAAACTTCAGTGTCGCATGGCGGGAGACTGCAACCCCTGGACAATGTGTAGTTGAAGGAGTGTTGATTAGCTTGTCTATTTAAGGTATGGGCTTTTTCTATTTTCTCACTTAGTCGAGCCGCACATCGCCCGTAAACCGAGTACGAGTAATCAAATCTGGGTTGCATAGTCACAAGGTCACTGCTGCTGCAAGCGCTTATGTTGAGAGCTTTACAACGTAAATCGTACTCGCGTTCCACCTCTTTCCATAAAGTCTTAATCTTATCTCATCGGACTTGGAGAGTGAACAGTGACACGTCACTACCCGCTGCTTCATTGATCTTTACTTCAAACGGGCCTAGTCGGTCAGTTATTGAACTCATTCATTCTGCATCTTTAGTGTAGTCGAACAGGTAATTTTTGGAGTAATATCTCTTGTTGGATTGGGATTCACAGGCTTGCGGACGGTTGTGCTAGTTTCCCAAAAACCGCTCTAAGTGTTAAACCGCTCGGTTTGGTTCTTTATCGGACGCTGCTGTGAGTCGTTTTTGGAAGTTTTGATCACCACTGATTGGCATACTAGGCTCATCACCGAACCAAAAATTGTAGTAAACCGGGTGGGATGTGATCAAATCCAAATAAATTAAATCAGCGAGCGAAAACGGAATAAAAAATGGCACAGAAACGATGGAATCGAGATATCAGAATAGATGGAATGACTAAATTGGTGTGTACTATTGCATCCAACGAAAGCGGATAATTTTATTAAATTAATAATTTGCGAACATGAATTAATGAAATTAATTTATTGAATCACCAAAGAAAAAGATAAATTTTCTTTTGACAGCGCGCTGTGTGGGTGGAAACTGATCGAGCAAAAAGAGGAAAAACGAGAAAGACAGGCTATCTTCGGCACGCCGAAGGTCTAATACCCTTGCAGACCCAACCTTTTCACGGTGCTTTGCCCGTAATTAAGAAGCATAGGGAAAATAGTTAATCCCAAGCTTGGGCAAGATATCTTCAGACCCAACCTTTTCACGGTGCTTTGCCCGTAATTAAGAAGCATAGGGAAAATAGTTAATCCCAAGCTTGGGCAAGATATCTTGATAAACAAAAAAGGTTTTTAATCAAAAAGCTATTTTCGACTGATCGTTCCTATGGCAGATATATGATATAGTAATCCGATATAAATAAGATTTTGCAAAGATGAAGGGAGCATAGTGAAATCTTTAAACGCCGTGTTTAATCAAAATATTTTAAATGACAAAAAAGTTTTCCATACAACAAATTAATTTTCAACCGATCGTTCCTATGGCAGCTGTATGATATAGTGGTCCGATCTTAATATGATTTTGCTTATATATGAGGAGTATAGTAAAACTTATAAATACCAAGCTTGGCCAATATATCTTGCAAGTCAAAATGATTTTTATCATACAACAACTTAATTTTCGCCCGATCGTTCCTATGGCAGCTATGATATTGTGGTCCGATCTTAATATGATTTTGCGTTTATATGAGGAGTTAAAGTAAAACTAATTAATTCCGACTTTGGTGAAGTTATCTTGAAAAACAAAATGTTTTTTCATACAACAATTAAATTTTCTACCGATCGTTCCTATGGCAGCTATATGATATAGTGGTCCGATCGTAATATTATTTTGCGTGTATATGAGGGGTAAAGTAAAACTAATACATGTCGAGTTTGGTCAAGATATCTTGAAAGCAATATGTTTTTTCATACAACTTAGTTTTAGAACGATCTTTTCTATGGCAGATATATTATATTGTAGTCCGATCCAGCTGGTTTGACATTTAGAAAGAGAAAAATGACTCCTGAAAAGTTTCATTAAGGTAGCTTTAAAATGGAGAGTCAAGTTCGCATAGAAACAGACAGACGGACAGACGGATATGGCTATATCGACACGGCTGTTAATGCTGATCAAGAATAATATATATACTTTATGGGGTCGGAGATGCTGCCTTCTACCTGTTACATACATTTGGATTTTGCACAAATATAGTATACCCTTATACCCATTTTTACTGGGTTCAGGGTATATAATATGTTCAGACATATAATACTTGCTGGGGCAAACTGGATATAAATAGCCAAAAATTGTAAAATTCCGATTCGAAGGATCAAATGTTGTGGTATGGCGTCCGCAGGGCAGTTAAACTTTTATTGAATTGTCGAATCCTTGGGGGAGCGTTTATGCTCTGCTCAAAATTTTTTCCGTTGGGTTAAGAAAAAAACACGTTTGTCCACTCTTTAGGTTATTTGTCGTCTGTATTTCTGATTTTACGTTACAGTGCTTTAGTGTAAGTGTAACCGTGAGTGGTTTTTGTTTTTGTTCTGGTTCCGTAGTCAGAACCAACTTTTTTGAAGTAGCGACGGCTAGGTACCCTTCTTGTGTGAACACCTCTCAATAAAGAGATTTGCATATCCCTTTCAATATACACATATATTGCAGAGCATAATACAATTTTCGATTTACGTTTTTAGACTTATTTCGAAACTATGGTGATAAGTTGTGATGGTATTAGCTCCAATTTAGAACATAATAATTTCAGAACTTTGTTACGGTTTTTCCCGGACGAAACACACATTAATCTAAACATAGGAAGAGAGTTTTCCCATATGAATACGTTACTTAATTTAAATGTTGCAAGAAACTGCTCACCCACCAAGGGAAAAAATTTTCTACAGTCTTGCAAAGAGAGAATTTAGAAGATAATTATTTACACGTTCAGTGTGAAGAGTTTAAATTGTAAAATCTTCAAATATTAGATGAGGTTGTATTTAAGGACAGATGTACTTTTGATTTGAGATGTTTTTCGAAAATTTGTGTTTAATTTGCAAGAATATCTATTCATTGGACCGAGGCCAATATTACACAGCTCCAGGGTTGCCTTGGAATGCTATGCTGAAAACAACTGGAATAGAATTAGAATTATTACAGACATAGATATGCTTAAATTTATACAAAACGGTATTCGTTGGGGATAAGTACAATATTGTCAGCGATATTTAATCATAATATTTTATGTATTTCGATTCAAATAATCTTTATGGGTGGGCGATGTCACAACATAGCCCATTTGGTGATTTCCAGTGGTTGAGTGAGAATGAAATACGGTCATTTAATTTATTTTCAATTTCAACTGCAGAGTGTACAGTTAAAAAGCTTATCACTGACCTAAGACCCAAATATAAATATCCATACATTATAGATATCTTCAACAATGTATTTACAATGGATTGCGGTTAACTAAGATTTACCGTATGTTACGGTTTAAGCAGTCTCCTTGGTTAAGAAAATATATTGATATTAATACATATCGTACAACGCAGGCGAAAAATAATTTCGAAAACTTTATTTTAAGCTATTATATAATGCAGTATTTGGGAAAACCATGAAAAACATTGACTAACGGAAAATCATTAAATTGGTAACTGCATGGGGAACAACGTCTTGCAATAGATTGGGAGGAAGCGGCATTAATCGCAAATCAAACTGTCAAAGCGCAGTGTAATTCTCGAATAAAATGTATGCAATCCAAATAAAAAGGCATAACTATTGTGTAGTTGCAAGCTTTTTTGCAACCAATTAATTCTAACTGCTTGTGCAGCGAAATTCAAACACTTAGATTAGTTTTCAAATGGATTTATTTGCCGCGCAGGGCACTTATTAGAATTTATAAGTTTTAAATTGTTGCTTGGCAGCCAACTCGAATTAGTTGTGCCTAGGTTGCGATCAAAACGAAAGACTGACTGGTTATGACAATATGTAAAGCGAATCGAAACGAAACTCCAATAAGCTCGCCGGTTAGAGCGAAGGGCAGCAATGCAAGCAAAGCAATTCAGAAGGAGAGTGGACAGCAGCTTACAAAGAGCGCGCAAAAAACTATTTGCTCTTAGGCTGTAATTATGATTGTTATTTTCTGTTGGATGATGTCCGCAGCCGTCGGTGTTATCTCTGCTGTTACTTGACCAAACATTCTCCCCCCGTTGGAAGGCAAGGGCTTTCAACATCATCCTGTTTGGGCAGCAAACACAGCTTTCGTACAGCTCTACGTATGACTCCAGTCGCAGTTTGAAGCACAGCAACTCTGGATACCCCATCAGATCCAGAGATCAGCTCTTGCACTCTGGCGAGTGGCCACTTCAGCGGCGGTAGATTCTCATCCTTTACAAGGACAACATCGTTAATGGAGAGTCCAGGCTGAGGAGTGCGCCCATTTGGAGCGCTGTTGAAGAAGCGTCAAATACTCTTCGCGCCAACGGGCCCAGAATACTTGTTGGAGATATGTGACGCGCTGAAAATGATTAAGCCGATTGAAGTTAAGCTGCCTTAGATCGGGCTCAATGTATGATGAAGATGGCGCTGTACCCAGGAAGTGTGCGGGTGTCAAGACGTCAAGATCACCTGGATGCTCTGAAAGTGGAAGTAATGGTCGAGAATTAATAATTGCCGTGATGTGGCAGACGAGCGTACGCAGCGAATCGAAATCCAAAATGGAAGAGCAAACAGATCGATAAAAGTGGTGCTTAGCAGTCTTCACAGCGGCTTCCCATAGTCCACCAAAGTGCGGAGAGCGAGGAGGGATGAACAACCATTCAATTGATTCGGTTAGGCAAAACTCGTTAACGGCCTTGACATGCTCGTCTCTCAGGAACAGGCGGTTCAGATCTGCTAGTTCGTTCTTGGCACCTACGAAGTTTGTCGCATTGTCAGACCAGATCCTTGAAGGTCGAGAGCGAGTCAGGATGAAACGTTTTAGGGCGTTTAGAAACGATGTTGTGGACAAGTCCTTTACAAGCTCTAAGTGCACCGCCTTTGTAGCGAAGCATATGAACAGACTGATATAGCATTTCACTGGTGGCCTGTTGCGCACTTCGTTCTTGTAGTAAAATGGTCCACAGTAATCAACGCCAGTGACCATAAAGGGATACGATGTATTAAGACGATCAGCTGGTAGGTCTGCCATTATATGCTCGGCCAATCGTGGCTTGGCACGAAAACAGATTATGCATTTGGCAACAATACGGAGACTGTTTTTCGACGCCAATGGGCCAGTACTGGAGCCGAATCGAAGACAATAAAGCGCGAGGTCCAGCGTGTAAGTTTCGTTTATGAAAGTAAACTATGATTGCTCGCGTCACAGGATGCTGACGGGGCAATATAATCGGATGTCGCTGAGAAGTCCAACGACGAGTTTTTCAGCCGTCCACCGATGCGAAGTAGGCCGAAGTCGTCAAGGAATGGTGCAAGAGAGGCCATTGAGCTAGACGGTTTGACATGCCTTCCTTCCTTCAATGCCTTGTAGTCATCGCTGAGAGTAGCCATTTGCACTGACCGCAGCAACCAATGTGTGCCATGATGCAAGTGGTCAACGGTTAGTTCAGCTCCTCGGATTCGATTACAAATTTGTAAACATAAGCAAAGACCCGCTGCAGCTTGGAAAACGAATTGATGAACTTGCAACCAATCGAGATCCGGTTGCGCTGCAGTTCCGGGAGTACCTTGTGTCGAAGTTCTGGTAAGGATTCGACAGGTACACAGGGGCAGGCCACTCTTCCTTTCCCTTACTGAGAAAACTCGGACCATGGGCCCATAATGGAGACCGGAAGAGCTCACTAGGCAGCGCTCCTCGTGAAATTATATCCGCCGGGTTTAATTCGGTGGGAATATGATGCCATTCCATTCCAGTGGTGAGCTCTTGGATGGCTGCGACTCGGTTGGCAACGAAAACATTGAATTTCGAAGCATCATTGCGAATCCAAGCCAAAGTCACGGCAGAGTCTGACCAACAGTAATACCGACAGTCGAACACTTTCATTTGGCATATTCGCTGAGAAGTTGAGCCAGTAATGCAGCTCCGCAGAGTTCCAGCTTTGGTACCGTGATGGTTTTCACAGGCGCGACACGCGATTTGGAGCATAAGAGACGCACGCTGGTGTTGCCATTGCACTTTGAGACTGTATAGACGCATGCTCCATAAGCGCTTAGGCTGGCATCACAAAATCCGTGAATCTCCACTGTACTGTCTGATGAGAGTGCTCGACGGGGATACTGGAATTGCTGAGTATACTCAAAATCAGCGCAGAAGTTGACCCAGGCTGTGCTTAAGTGTACAGGCAGGCTCTCATCCCAGTCCAGCTTTTCTCTCCAGAGATCCTGCATAAAAATTTTCGATTTTGTTATTACGGGACCAACAAGACCAAGGGGGTCGTAAAAGCGAGCAATTGCGGAGGAGTATTGACCGTTTTGTCAGTCTGGAGGGCAACCTCAGTGGAGAGAAGGAGAAAAGGAAACAGTCTGAAGCGGGATCCCAAACGAGGCCTAACGTTTTCGTGATGTCACTGCCATCGTCAAACT